>NC_058084.1:299664487-299970208 GCF_014858855.1 Bufo gargarizans | reverse complement strand
CCTTCAGACCCCAGCAACAGTTGAGAGGGCACACAGAATTGGCCTGCCGCAAGATAACATGGAGGCCAAACCACCGAGAAGGCCCAGAACGACAATAGTGAAGTACCTCAAATATGCGGATAAAGAGGCCATACAGACCATATAGACGGCTAAAACAGCCGCTTAAATTGCGGGGTCACCAGATCTTAATCTTTGGGGACTATTCCATGGAAGTTTCCAAGAAGAGGAGAGCTTTCTCCCAAATATGTACCCAGCTAGTCCACAAGAAGATAAAGTTTGCGCTGATTTACCCGGCGGTACTGAGAGTTTTCCGGAAAGATGGCAGAGTGGACACTTTCCACACACCCATGGATGCAGCAGACGCCTTGGAAAACTGCGATTCACCAAGTGATCTAATCATGGAGTCGCCCAGTGGAAGACACACATCGCCACGAGGAAGACCCCTGGAGAATAGGCGTAACAAGCGGTCATCAGTGTCGCCTGCAGTGTCCCCGAGACGAAGGGGAGATCCTGGCTCCAGCCTGGAATGGGGATAACTGCACTGTATCGTATGAGAATCATGGGGAACAGTGACTGCAGAAAGTTATAATGGAGTGAGCGGCTTGCGTGCGGAAATCACTATGTAAGAAATAATGTACACGTGCTGAGTATGTTTAGCGGAGGGGGGAGAGGTTGTCAAGTCTATTTCCAGGTACATGTTCATGTCCGGGGAGGGAGGGGCGTTAGCTGAGGAAAATGTTTGAGAAGAAGGACTCTGGGCAGAGGGTTTGCAGCGATCCAGCCCAGGTCGAGGCGAAAAAAGAGAAGTCCAATGAAGTAGTGACTTGCTGGTGGAACGCTCTCAAGTCTTTCAGAGAAGAATATGTTCATATGTTCACAGGGGGAATGTTGGGGGGGGGGGGGGGAATGTGTTAGCAGTTTTGTATGATGTCATGACTTACAATACCATTCAAGGGCCTTCTGAATTGCCACCTATCGAGAATCAGCCTCCCACAGGCACCTCTTTTCTGATATCATTTATCCAGCTTAAATTATGAAATTGATTTCTTGGAATGTAAGAGGGTTGATTATGGTCTTGCACCACCTCAAGAAATTACATGCCGATATAGCTTTGATTCAGGAAACACACCTGGGGAGGCTGATTTTTAGCGCATGCAACGCATGTGGGTGGGACAAATCTACGGTTCCCCTTCAGACGGGAGGAAAGCGGGGGTGATGATCTTAATACACAAGAAGCTTAGATGTGATGTTTTATCGACTGACAGAGATGACAGGGGTAGACTACTGAAAATTGTTCTGGACACGGATGTAGGCAGGTTGACACTGTTTAATGTATATGGACCCAATTCTTTGCAACCCAGTTTTTTTTTCTGAGCTGGAATTGAAAGTTCTGCAGGAGGGTCTAGAAAACACGATACTGATGGGAGACCTGAACGCAGTCCATAATATCCAAGAGGACTGCAGGCGGGGGGTTGCAACAAATTTACAGCGACAGGGAACAACCGTGCAGAGAATGGCGCCTGAACCCTTTTTGCAGTCCACATCCCTGATAGATATATGGAGGCATTTGAACCCAACGGAACGGGAGTTTACCCATTTCTCTTCCGCCCATCAGTCTTGGTCTAGAATAGACTATGCACTGATCTCACCAAGACTGACGGGGAGAGTACAGAGAGCGGAGATACTAGATATGCTAATATCCGACCATGCCCCGGTGTCACTATCTCTACTGGAGAATATACCTAGAGGTACAGACTACATATGGCGCATGCCTAGCTATCTGGCCACGGATGAGGAATTTCTCCTTCAATTAAAGGGGTGGTGGTGGGATTTTGTATCTACCAATGGGGAGCACCAAGATAACCACACCTTATTTTGGCACACGGCCAAAGCGGTAATTAGGGGACAAATAATATCGTACACCACGACTAAAAAGAAAAAAACTGGCTCAAAAACTGGGCATAGCGACAGGAGAGGTACGGAGTAAATACACGGCCTTCCTAGCCAACCCAACGGAACTTAATAAAACTCAATGGGTCACAGCTAAACACAATTATGATTTCTATGTGGAGCAGAGTACAAGATTGAACATGGACCATAAGACGGCACATTTATTTAAATTTGGAAACAAGGCAGGAAAGCTGTTATCTAACTTAGCTAAGCCTTGGGCACCTAGCGCCAATATCAGGCGCATAGTAAGCACATCAGGAAATAGGATTTCAGACCCTAAGGGAATAGTGGATTGTTTTGGGCAATTTTATGCTACCTTGTACAGTCAAACAGAATATGATAGCAACAGAGCTGAGGAACTACTATCTAAGACCTCACTCCCGTGCCTTACAGAAGAAATGCGAACCCATCTTAATGTGCAGATTACGGAGGATGAGGTCAAAGCTACTATAAAATCACTTACAAATGGGAAAGCCCCAGGCCCAGATGGGTTCGGAGCGGACTTTTACAAAGGGCTCAAAGAGGAAATTACCCCCTTTCTAACTCTATTGTTTAATAACTGCCTGGAAGGACGGGGCATCATGCCATCTGGCAACTTAGCACATATCAAACTTATCCCTAAGCCAGGCAAAGATGTAGAACAGCCTGCCTCATACCGGCCAATCTCCTTGATAAATCAGGACCTTAAAATATTGACCAAGCTACTAACTAATAGAGTGGCGCAATATATGCCGCATCTTATAGGGACTCACCAAGTGGGATTTATAAAAGGTAGGGCGGCAGTGATGAATATTCGATCGGTCTTGGTAGCGCAGGATCATATCCATCATAGCCCTAAGCACCTTGGAGGGAGCCCTGCCTTGTTATCTGTCGATGCAGAAAAGGCATTTGACACGGTAAATTGGAACTGGCTATGGAGATCCATGACTGCCTTTGGTATAGAGGGAACTTTTAAAACGTTGGTAGAGAGTATATACCAAGCCCCACAAGCTCAGGTCAGCACACCTGGCTTTTTGTTGAGCTCTTTTCGGCTTGGCAGAGGGACGAGGCAGGGCTGCCCTCTATCCCCCCTTCTTTTTAATCTGGCCCTGTAACCACTGGTGCAATACCTGATCCAATCTGACATCTTTAAAGGGATCCGAATAGGAAGGAAAGAACTTAAATTAATTTGCTTTGCTGATGATATACTTTTATTTATAGATTCCCCGCACCTACACCTTCAAAAGATCCTAGACACTTTTGAATATTAAATAAATGTTACCAAAAGCCCACTGTTATACCTAGATAGGAAAGGACCTCAAACTCAACTGCAACAAAATGTATGTGGGGTGGAAGTGGTACCACACTATTTGACCTACCTAGGCATTAAAATAGGACGGAGCCCATCTTCTCTATATAAGCTAAATTATGACCCCTTAATTAGGAAGATAGAGGGGGAGCTGGAAAAATGGGCCAAATTACCCCTTTCACTCTTTGGTAGAGCTCACCTCTTGAAAATGGTGAGTTTTGCAAGACTACTCTATCCTATCCAGACGATACCCCTTTTACTAACGCATATCGACGTTAGTAGGATTCAGCGGGCATTTGTGCGTTTCCTTTGGCAGGGTAAGAGACCTAGAGTCGCATATGAAAAACTGTGCCTCACCAAATGGGAGGGTGGACTTCAGATGCCGTCCATCAGAAGGTATAATTTAGCCTCCTTGTTTAGGCACGCTAGAGACTGGTTGAAAGGGACCTCGCATTTTTCTAATACCCCCTTGGAAAGTGAATTGGTAGCACCTTGGGATTTAATAGCTCTTTTAGACACCAGAGTGAGAGACCTCCCTATGCCGCTCAAGAATAGTGATGAGTGGCGGGGGCAATATTCGAATTCGCGATATTTCGTAAATATTTGGGTGAATATTCTCCATATATTCAAGAATTCGTAAATTCACGATCTCGAGGCATTATTTTCTTGATTGCGAAAATTCGCATAAAAATTTGCATGAACTGGTATTTTCCCAAAAATCAAATATTCGCAATTACGAATATATTTTGCGATATTCTAAATATTTGCAAATTCTCGAAGTGCCGATATTCGCGATAAAAATTCGCAATTCGAATATTCGTGATCAACACTACTCAAGAACTATGTAGTGCTGAGGGATACCCTGGCCGCATGGCGGACTGTACGAAAGTTGTATAAGCTACCCATGTATATTACCTTATATATGCCATTATGGACTCTCCCTGCATTCCAGGAAGGCAGGCGATCAAGCCTATTCCAGCTGTGGAAGAGTAAAGAAATACTCACATTACAGCACCTATTGAACGACGGGGGTACTGAACTCCTCACTTGGCCCGCTGTTCAATCTAAATACCAGATTCCTGCCTCCCATTTTTTGTCGTACAAGCAAATACATTCCTACTGTGTGGCCCAATCAGCGAAATTAGGTGACTCTGAGAGATTGCACTGGTTCGGAGCCCTGGTGGGAACTCAGGACTTCTCGTTATCGGATCTCTACAGGAGAATGCAGAACATTCTATCTACTCCACTAGGTGAGACAGTATACAAGAGGTGGGAAGAGGAACTAGGGGGCGACACAGTCACTTCCATGTTGAGAGAAGGGATGGAGAGAGTGAGACAGGCGATAGCCAGTGAAACGTGGAGGGAGATGCACTTTAGGATACTACACAAGGCAACGTACGCCTTTGATCTGACCTATAGAGATGCACCAGCGCATTACTTGAGATGGTGCATCAAATGCCTACAGCAAAAAGCTAACCTGCTGCATGGTCTATGGCATTGCCCCAATTTAAAACCTTTATGGGAGGAAACCGTCGAGTATATCCAGCAGGTATGGGGGATAGACAAAGACGACTAGACGACAAAGGCGAGATATCCCACTCAACTCAAGTTAAGGGCATCCATTTGTTCCTCCTGGCGGTTGTAAAGACCATACTCAGGCACTGGATATACCCCACGGTTCCCACACTCCAGGAGGCGATAGGGGCGATGAAATATATTATGTACTTAGAGAGACTGGGAGTGGAGCATAGCAAAGAAGGGTCTGCAAAACAATTTTTCAGTACATGGAAAAAGTTTATTGTGCATTCGCTGACAATAGAAGAAAAAACAGAGGTAGTCACGCCCTTCGTGCACACACGATGGTGCCTAGAAGGGAAATTGAAGGGGACGTTAGATGGATTGGAGGTAATCTAAGACCTGACAGGGGAGAAGCTAATAAATGGCACCGATTGGTACTTTATGCTATAATGATTTGGAAGTAAATTACCCGAGTGTACTCCTGGGTTACACTGTCATGACATTGTAAGTTGGGAAACAGTTGGGGGGAGGGAGGGTGGGTCTGCTTATTATCTGGGGGGGGGGGGGGATTTTATAAAAGAAAATGGAAAAGTCGGAAATATCTTCATATGTGTCAAATGTGCTTAAATTTTACCTTTGTCACTCATGCCTGCGTGCACGAGTAATACATGTGATGTATTGACTGTACATTGCTCATTTTTCCGAAATAAAAATTGTTTAAAAAAAAAATAATGCTTATAGTCTATCTGAAAAAGATCCCAATTTTGAAAACTGTGAATAAATCCAGTTGTTTTATGATGCTTTGCCTAATAAAATAAAATGTATTTTGGCTAGGGATTACCATCCCAGAAAAACTCTGGATTGGTTGCTATCAGAGAGTACAACTCCAGATAGGAGATTTAAAAAAAATCTAATGAGGAGATAGCTGAAACTCATATAAAAAGAGATCAGGGAAAATTTGAGAGCCCATTACTGGAGTACGGGGAAGTGGCCGCGCTGCTGATGGTGCATGCAGAGGCCGTGGCCCTGGGCGCAGTGAAACTGTACCTGCCAGAGCACAAGCAACACACTCATCCACAATACCTAGCTTCATGTCCCAGTTTGCAGGGTGGTGCAGAACACCACTTTTGAAGTCACACCAGTGCTACTTGGTGGCCGGTTGGATTGCAGCAGATAATGCTTCCAGTTGGTTAAACACCACCCTGTCTTCCACAAAGTCCAGCCTAAGTAGCCAAGAGTCTGGTCAACAGAATCCTAACCCTGATCCTCCTTCCTCCCACCATGGCGAGTCTTGGCAAACAAGTGATCCCACACTCGGATATTCTGAGGAGCTCTTTTCATTGCAATTCCTTGATTTGGGCCTCTCGCCAAGCTCGCTTGAAGAGGGACATTGTGCACTGATTCCCAAACTCTTGAGCATCCACAGTCAGAAGAAGTTGATGGTGGGGAACGGCAATTCGTGTTTCACAAGGTGGATGATGTTGATGAGACACAGTTGGCAATAACTGAATGGCAATTAGTGCCTCAAGAGGCTCATAATGAGGATGAGACACAGTTGTCAATAAGTGAGGTTCTTGTTAGGTCAACAAGTCAGGAGGATTACCAGAGTGAGGAAGTGGAAGAGGAGGTGGAGGATGATGAAATCACTGACCCAACCTGGGAAGGTAACAAGCCAAGCAGGGACAGCAATACATAGGGGGAGGGATCCGCAGCACCGCAACAGGCTGGAAGACGCAGTAGGGTGGTAAAAGGGAGAAGGCGAGCCATGCCAAATAGGCCAGCAACTGTTCCCCAGAGCACCCCATTGCGGCAATCTCCCTTGCCAAGGGGTAAGTGTTCCGCAGTCTGGCGCTTTTTTGAGGAAAGTATGGAAGATAAAAGAATTGTCATTTTCAACCTGTGCCGTACAAAAATGAGCAGGGGCATGAACAATAGCAACCTCACCACCACCAGCATGATCCGCCACATGGCATCAAAGCACTCTAATAGGTGGGCAGAACGCCTGGATGCACAATCAATGTCTGCGGGTCACACCACTGCCTCCTCTTCCCCTGTGTTACGTGCTAGCCAATCCCCTGTCCAAGACACAGGCCGGGATGCCTCCCATCCAGCACCTGGACCTTCACAAGCACCATCAGCTAGCACATCCACTTCTGTGTCCCAGCGCAACATGCAGATGTCCATACCCCAGGCCTTTGAACGAAAGCTCAAATACCCAACCACCCGCTTGTGGACACTGAGGCTTTCCGCAGCATGATGGCAGCGGACATCCCTTGTTACTCAGTCCGCAGCCACTACTATTTACTGAGGCCCCAGCCGCCACTATTTTTTCCGGTGTGCCGTCCTCGACTTACACCAGCACGCAGTTATTTGGAAGGTCCACTTAACGAATGACACATGTACAAGTGATTTTGGCCAGGGACGCTACAGTTCCCTGAAGGTACACTGGGTGAATGTTTTGGAGGCAGGGAGCGAGTCGTACCCTGGGATGGCACAGGTGCTACCGACGCCAATGATTGCGGGTCCTACTTCCATCAGGAAGTACATCCCAGGGCTACATTAGTGGCTGCAACCCCCCATTCTCCTCCACCTCCTCCTCCACTTCCACCTCTGAATTCTCATCTTGCAGAACCAGTCAACCATCAGTTAGTAGCTGGAAGCAGTGTAGCACTGCAGTGGGGAAGCGGCAACAGGCTGTGCTGAAACTTATTTGCTTAGGAGACAAACACCACACCATCACAGAGATATGGCAGGAGATAAGAGACCAGACTAAGCTGTGGCTCTCGACATTCAACCTAGAACCAGGCATGGTTGTGTCTGATAATGGCCATAACTTGGTGGCGTCTTTGGAGCTCGGAAAGATCAAACACACACCATTCCTAGCCCACGTGTTCAAATTAGTGGTTCAGCGGTTTCTTAAAACCTACCCCAATTTGCCTGAGCTACTGGTGAAGGTGCGCTGCATGTGTGCCCATTTCCATAAGTCATCAACAGCTGCCGCCGCTCTGGCAGCGCTGCAGAAGTGCTTGCAATTGTCAGCTCACTGACTGTTGTGCAATGTGAGCACACGCTGGAACTCCACGTTCCACATGTTGGCCAGGCTTTGTGAGCAGCAGAGGGCAGTAGTGGAATACCAGCTCCACCATGGTCATCACCTTTCCAGTCAGCTTCCGCTTTTCACAAGTGATGAGTGGGCATGGATGTCTGACCTCTTTGAGGAATCAACACAGATGGTGAGCGGCAATGCCGATATTATCAGCTTAACCATCCCACTTCTGTGTCTACTGAAACACTCGCTGCTCACAATGAAGGCAGACAATTTGCATGTGGAAGAGTTGGAAATGGGGGAAGACAGTGCACAGGGTGATAGCCAGACCACCCACAGTTCGTCTTCTCAGTGCGAATTGGATAATGATGAGGAGGAGGAGCAGGAGACGGTTGCCTCTGCTACAGAGGGTAGTACCCATAGCAGGTTTATTTCATCTGTTCAGTGTGGATGGGCTGAAGAGAAGGAAGATGATGAGGAAATTGAAAGTCATCCTCCTGATGAGGACAGCGAAGTCTTGTCTGTTGGGACTCTGGCACACATAGCTGACTTTATGTTATGCTGACTTTCCCGTAACCCTCGCATTATACACATTTTGGCCAACACTGATTGCTGGTTGTTATCCCTTCTTGACCCCCGCTACAAAGAGAACTTCTCATCTCTCATTCATGTGGTGGAGAGCACTAGCAAAATGGTTCAATACCATAAGGTCCTTGCGGAAAAATCGCTCTCCAAATTTCCAGCTGACAATGCAGGCGGCAGAGTACGTAGTTCCTTGGGCAACCGAGGAGGGGAGACGAGGGGAACACACAGCAATTCCAACAGAGCCAGGGGAACACTCTCCAAGGCCTGGGACAGTTTCATGACACCCTGCCAGCACCCTCGCCCTGATGCACAGCCTAGTGTCACAAGGAGGGAATAGTTTTGGAAAATGGTGAAGGAGTAGGTAGCAGACCGTGTCATTGTCCCCAGCAGGGCTGGTGCTACCATAAGGCAGACCAAGCGGCTGCCGTAGGGCGCACCCTGGGGGAGGGCAGAAAAATGTGACATGGAGGGGGAGAAATGTGACATGGAGGGCTGATGTGACATAGGGGGTGATTTTACATGGAGGGGGAGAAATGTGACATGTGGGGGTGATGGCTGACATGGGGGCATGATGGCTTACATGGGGGGCTGATGGCTGACATGGGGGGCTAATGGCTGACATGGCGGCATGATGGCTGACATGGGGGGCTGATGGATGGGGGCTGATGTCTGACATGGGGGTCTGATCTGAGGTCTGATTAACATTGGGGTCTGATTACTGGTCTGGCTTGAGGTGTAATGGAAAATATTTTTTCTTATTATCCTCCTCTAAAACCTAGGTGTGTCTTAGAGGGCGAAAAATATGGTCCTCACACCAGCGATTGTCTGAACCAGAGATGATACCAGGACCACACAGAGGAGAAGCCAGCTGCTGCAGACGGGACCAGGGCCAGGTGAGCTGCGAGGAAGGGGGGGGGGGGGCAAAATGTAGCTTCGCTTGTGTTGTCAAAAATCCTTGCACCGGCCCTGGTCCCCAGTGAACCCTCTGTGCCTTACAACTATTGGGGGTCCAAGCTGGATACGTGGCACAAACTAGCGCTCTATGCCTTGAATGTGCTGGCCTGCCCTGCTGCCAGCATTTTGTCAGAGCGTGTATTTAGTGCTGCTGGGGGCATAATAACTGATAACTGCTTCCACCTGTCAACTAAAAATGCTGACAGGTTGACTCTTATCAAAATTAACAAGGCCTGGATTGCCCCTTACTTCTCAACTCCACCAGTGGAAAGCGGCTGAACATAAGGGCACTTAAAATGTGGCTTTTATAGTGTATTGAATACACTGTATTCCCATGCACCCCTTCCACCACAAAAAAGGATATATGGTTCAATCTTCTTTATCCTTTTTTGTCTTCCTCCTCCATCATATCAACATGCTTATTAGGCTGCCCTTGCTCCTAATGTTTTAGAGGGTCACCAGCAGGCCCTCGTCCATAATGTTTTAGATGGTCAGATCAACAGCAGACCCTTACCCCTTATGTTTTAGATGGTCAGATTAGCAGCAGGCCCTCTCCCCTAATGTTTTAGAGGGTCACCACCAGGCCCTTGCTCAAAATGTTTTTGAGGGTCACCAGCAGGCCATCAATCATAATTTTTCAAGGGTGTGTATGATGCCCTCCTTTATGTGTAATAAAAGGTGTATTGGAGTGCTGGTTCCTTGTAATTTTTGGCTGCCCTTTCTCTTAGTGCATAGACTTTATGAGTGTACAGGTAGGAGTCCCACTACCTGAACAATTGTACCACAATGTCAATGAGGCCGTACATTATGTGATATGCAGGTTGTATCGGAGTGCCTCTTCCTTGTAATTTTTGGCAGCACTTGCACTTTATATACAAGTAAATATACAGGAAAGAATGTTTCCTAACAATTTTTCCTCTAAAATCAATTTTATCTTCGGTTTGGTGCGTATTATTGTCAGTCTGTAAAAGTGACATACTTCTCAGACAGCATCGTTCCCAGCAGCGACCTGGGAGTCCAAGATGCATCCATACATCCTCCCCATGCTGTTCCCGAACCATTTCAGTGGTGTTTCCATCAATTTCTGACCTTTTCCTGTGAACCAGACACCCTACCCTCTTCAGAGCAGGGTGTGCCTGGTTTAATGCTCTGGTTCTCCCATTGACTTCCATTGTGCTCCGGTGCTCTGTAGAGTACCCGAGAATCCCAAAGTGTTCTACTCGAGCACCAGAGCACCAGAGCACTTTGGTGCTCGATCAACACTAGTCCTGAGAACTGATCAGCAGCTTACCCAAACAGTCAAACTTTCTTTGGAAACATATCCCTACGATAGCCGTGAGCGCCTCAGAGCCGTTACAGAGGAAGAGCTGGAGGGAAGTAAATGTCTTTGGTAACTCCTTCAATAGATTGTCCTCTGTGTATATCCCTCAGAACCAACTTGTCCACACAATACAGTCCTCTGTGCTCACTTTGGTGAGTGGAGGCTTTGATGAAATTTGTATGAGCACAGCCAGTGGATCTCTGTCCTTTCGTTTGAGTCCAGGTAAAATGTGGCTTTTTGGTTCAGCTCTGAGCCCACTTCAATGGCAAGACCCTTCTGCTTCTCGTCAGCTATGTGGGCAGAGAGGTGCTTGGAATACTCTTTCAGTCTGGTGTATGAAAAATTATACATCGGTGTCACACTGCACAGAGTCCATTGTTTTTGAAGGAGCAAAGCAGCCAGTGCTGGATCAAGAGATTCTTCAAAGGTAGTGCACTGCAGGATTTTTCTTTTAAAAAACTTTGCCATGCAGACCGTTTACGTGTAGAGGTCAAGCTTCCGGGAGGATACCTCGAGCTGTGTAATTGACTGCTCCTTCATGCCGATTGCCTACTTCTTGTGGTTAACACCCCATTGGTTGGTGTTTGCATATCCTTGCAATAAATGATGTTCCCATTCACTGACTGTAAACATAGATATTGACAAACACACTCTGCCGCCTTCTTTCTAGGCGCCATATCTCCAGTCCCCTAACTAGCCAGATTTACCAGCATCTGTTCCAGGACATGAAGCAGTGGAATGACAGTGTTCATCCCGTAGTCCTGTCGACTGACAAATAACATGGCCTTCTCAAAGGGCCTGAGCAAACGGCAGGTGTCACGAATGAGCTGCCACTGGCTGACAAGTTATTACACACGGGACTACTCCTGTCCGATTGGATTGTCAAGAAATAATTGATGGCCTTTCTCTGTTCGTACAGTCGGTCCAACATATGTATGGTGAAATTCCAATGGTTGTAAATTTCACATATCATCCTATTTTGGGGGATGCCGTTCTGCCGCGGCAGCTCAAGGAGGATGTGATTTGCAGTGTACGAATGGCTGAAGTGCATGCAAAGTTTCCTGGCCACTTTTAGGATGTCTTGCAGATGGGTGGAAGACTTCAGGAACCGCTTGACTACCGGATTGAACACATGTGCCATGCAGGGCGCATGGCTCAGCCATCCTTGACTCAGCCCCAACACCATGTTCTTCCCGTTGTCAGTCACCATGGTTCCGATTTTCATTTGTCGCAGAGAAATCCAGGATTTTATTTCTTGCTGAAGGACATGGAGCAGTTCATCACTTGTTTGATTCCATTCGCCCAGGTAAACCAGGTGCAGAACAGCGTGAGAGTGATGAGAGGGGTCGCATGTGGCTTGCATACACTACATACCGCCAACATAATTCTTGGATCTCTACATGAAAATAAAGTATTTGGTGTATATCACGGGAGGGGCATATTTGGAGACATTGACTTCACAAGAGATACAGAGCAGTGGAGTTTACTTTAAGATGCAAAATTTCAACACTGCGTAATTCAGCCCATAAAGCAAAAGGAGGTGTTTTCCCCAAAAAATCCCTTTTCAGATAACACATTTCACTACTACGTAATTCCGCCAATACAGCAAAAGGAGTTGTACAATTGCCCATACATTTTGAAAACAGAAACCAGTGTCACATAAAAAATTTCACCACTAAGTACTACAGTCCATACCACTAAAGGAGCTGTACATTCACCCATACATTTTCCGAAAAAGAACCAGTGTCACATATAGAATTTCACCACTAAGTCGGCCCATACCGCAAAAGGAGGTGAAAATTCACCCATATATTTCCAGAAAGAAAGCCAGTGTCACATAAAGAGTTTCACCACTCAGTATATCAGTCCATACCGCAAAAGTAGGTGTACATTCAACTATAAATTTTCAACAACAAAAAAAGGCCAGTGTCACATAAAGAGTTTCACCACTAAGAACGTCAGTCCATACCGCAAAAGTAGGTGTATATTCACCCATACATTTTCCGAAAAAAAGCCAGTGTCACATAAAAAATGTCACTGCAAAAAGGACCTTACCATATATAAGTGCCCGCTGAACAGAAAGTAGGCCATTAATTGCGAGGGGTCACACATGGCTTGCATATACCACATTCCTCCAACATAATTATTGGATATCTACATGAAAATAATGTATTTGCTGTAAATCACGGGGCATTGCTGGAGACATTGACTTCACAAGAGATACAGAGCAGTGGAGTTCAGCAACCTGCTGTTTACTGCTACTGAATTAAAATTGGGGCAACCAGCTTCAGCTACCTCTGATGTGTATGCCTACGGAGTCCTTTTGTTATGGCTTTGCACAGGGAGCAAGATTGTTATTCACCATTCTGATGGAACTCCTTATCTTAAGAAACTGGACTTGGACTCCAAAGCAAAGGCTGTCCTGTCATGTCTTGTATTCTGTGGAGATTAAATGCAGATGGAGCAGATAAAAACACATTAATGTTTTCAACTTAGTGAAGCTGCTTGATTTAATTGTGAATAGATGGTAAATGAAAAGTCAGATTTTTTTTGTCATCAGCATCTTCATTATGTTTACTGCAGGGCCCACAAAGACATAATTCGGTCCATACCAGAAGAAAACATGGTTGAAATAAAACATTTCACCAATGAAAGGATAATGGAATTGGGTTCATAGAGAAGAAAGTCTACTATAAGCCATAAATTTTCCCCAAAAAAGCCTGTTTCACATAAAAAATGTCACCACTACATAATTCGGTCCATACCGCGAGGTATACAATCATAAATGTCCAGCTGAGTTAATAAACAATTCATAGAGGGGTCATAGAGTCTAAAGTGTTCCAGCAGAGTTGACCCTTTAAAACATAACTTTTACTAAATTATTCTAATAAAATTACACCACCTTATTTGTGAAACAAATAATATAGAGCGATAATTTTTTTTTTTCACGGGATAGCCAACCAATGATATGACTATAGAGGTTTGGTGTACACAGGGCAGTAATCAGGGGAGTGCTTAAATGTCTAGCCTGTCCCTGCACTCACCCTGAATAAATCCTCAGCCCAGGGACGTCCCCTGATGGTGGAGACTCCCTGTCCTCGTTCCTGGACTGACTGCCCTACGTATACCCTCCTCTCAATCAGCAATACCTGGGTGCCCCGTATAAACAACGGATATTTACTGTGTCACAGTTAATTGATACCTGTATAGACAACAGCCCATATGGATAGAAAACTGAAACAGATATATAGGTGCAGAGGAAAGGATAAATCCTACAACACCATTATGAGAAGACCAAAAGAAACGTAGTTATGGCAATACGTTCCCAGGCTATTTCTCATCAATACTCCGACGCGTTTCCCCTACTACTAGGTTCATCAGGGGGTCAGGAGACAGTCATGGGTAAACCGTTATATAAAGAGATAATTTAGATATACTTATGATACATATGGAGGACATAGGACCGGACACGCAGATGCTGATATGTGTATGGGACCAAGTGGGCCATTGGATATATCCCACCTGTAGATAGAAGGTAGAGAGATATCAGAATGAGCGCTTGTTGCAGAGTTATTAATATTTCAAACCAATAGGGTCACTTACTTAGAGTCCTGGACAATCAAATTGATCAGAAGCCCATTTAGATAAGGGCAGGTACTGTATCCAAAAGGCTGTAAAATCATAAAATATGACGTTCTGTTTCATGCCAAGGTCCAGATCAGTCAATCAAATCAGAACACATGGTCCCTACTCACATTTATCTGGCGTTCCGGTAGCCTCCTATGCCTCCAGATGGACACACATACCGAACTACCTACCTCAATAAATACCCCCTCCTCAGGACGCCAAATGAGCCACTTCCGGTTACGGGAGGCATCTGCTTACGTCACTTCCGGTCCTTGGACCGCATGTATACCTCACTTCCGCCCTATGGAACTGGCTAACAGTCCGTTTTAGCCAGTGATAGGCCGTGTTAGCCAGAAGAAAACATGGTTGAAATAATACATTTCACAAATGAAAGGATAATGGAATTCGGTTCATACAGAAGAAAGTCTACTATCAGCCATCCATTTTCACCAAAAAAGCATGGTTCACACAAAAAAAAATTCACCACTGCGTAATTCGGTCCATACCGCGAAAAGTGCTTTACCACTTATAACTGTACCGCTGAACAGCAATTTGGACTTAATTTTTTTCTACTTTTACACAAAAGGCTTTTCAACAGATAAGTGCAACACTGAACGGCAAATATATTTTTATTTCAGCAATAATACACAGCAAACTGGGCTGTAAAATTTCTCACTGCACCGCACAAGAGCAATTAGGCCCTAACATTTTTCTATTTTTACACAAAAGGCTTTTCAACAGATTAGTGCAACGATGAACGGCGAATATATTTTTATTTTGCCAGTAATACAAGGCAAACTGGGCTTTAGAGTATAGCACTGCACCGCACAAGGGCAATTAGGCCCTAGTTTTTTTTACACTTTTACAAAACACAATAGGGTTTTCAACAGATAAGTGCAAACTGGATATATTTTTATTTCGCCAATAATACATGGCAAACTGGACTGTAGAATATATCACTGCATCGCTGAGGGGAAAATATATTTTACCTTTTTCCACTAATACACACAAAAAAGGTTTTAAAACAGATAACTGCACCGCTGAGCGGCAAATATATTTTTTATTTTTCCACTAATATACAGAAAAAGGGCTTTGGTACAGATAAATATCACTGAAAACCCAATAATGACCAAACTGTTGCAAGAACAAATAGGGATATCACTGAAGGCAAGAATCTAAAACGTAACTTTTATTACATACAATAAAATCTTATAACTTGGATCCATAAAGGTCCTATACACCGCAATAAGCTATCACCAAAAACAACATAGGCTCAATCCGTGGGATGAGTACTCAGGGAGACTGTGTGAAAAAATATATAAGACTGTCCCTGATCTCACCCTCCAAACTGCTCAGCCCGGGGACGAATCTTAGTGGTAGATGCTTCCCGTCCTCTTGCCTAGGACTGCACTTTCCTTATTATGTCCTTGGCCTATCCTTCGGACACTGTTTATTAAACCTAAGTACAGCCAGTCCCAGAATGCACACCTAAATAGTCAGTCCCGACACGTTTCCTCCTCCAGATGGACAGAGGATTCCTTAGGGGATTAGACCAAAAAGTTAAACGGCAAAAAACAATAAGATACAATGGAACCACAAATAATTAATCATACCATGTGTCATTATAAGGCCAGCATATATGTAGAAGATAGCAGATAATAAGGTTATCCTACCATTATGCTGGGTGTTGCCAGATGAGTCATAGAAACAGAATGTGTCGGCAGATAAGAACCATTTGGCCCATCTAGTCTGCCCAACATACTAAATACTATGGATAGCCCCTGGCCCTATCTTATATGAAGGATGGCCTTATGCCTATCCCATACATGCTTAAACTTCTCCACTGTATTTGTAGCTACCACTTCTGCAGGAAGGCTATTCCATGCATCCACTACTCTCTCAGTAAAGTTATATTTCCTGATATTACTTTTAAACCTTTGCCCCTCTAATTTAAAACTATGTCCTCTTGTAGCAGTTTTTCTTCCTTTTAAATATTGTCTCCTCTTTTACCTTGAGGACCCCCATATATGGATCAACAGACCCCCTCTTTTACCCCAGGAACCCCATATATGGATCAACAGATGTGGTTCCTGGGGCAGATTATAGCTTGAAACATACTCCAAACTGAGACCCAGTTAAAGAGGATGGGTGGGAACTTGTTTAGCATTCATCAGGGCCTGATAGGTGGAAATAGCCATCCATCAAAAAAAAAAAAAAAAAAAAAAAAAAAAAAAGGTGCACTGAAATGTCAATCAAGAGCAATGCTTGTAAAACCTCCATCCAGGCACAATAGGTGGACTCCACAAGATAAAAGTGCCCTCATAGGTGAGATAATATGTCCATCACAAGCACTGCCTATTGCACACCTAACAGGGTCATTACCAAGGCTGCCAGATAGAACAGAACCACCCCTCAGCACACCTTCACTCCCAACACACTTATTGCGTGCCAAGCCTCTGTTCCAGCGAGGCATATGGACAAGCAAGGGAGGAGGTGCCACTCTGCCGGCACATACATAGCAGAGACAAGGTTAAGCACATGCCTGCTCGATGGGCAGTTACACCCCCTCTCCTAGTCATCAGAGCGCGCGCTAATAAAGTATTACAGGAGTGCGCTGCACGGTGTGCGCTCGACGGGCAGTTACGTTCCCTCTCCTAGTCATAAGAACGCACGCCAAGTATTACAGGCATGTGCTGCAAGGCTTAGACCATGGAACAGGAGGCGTGCCAGACCTTCCCCTAGAATAAATATGCGTTCCAGGGTGGAATGCATAGCTGTAATTGCACCTGCAGTTACTTCAGATAGCACAGAATGCTCCCAGTAACACAAAATACAATGAACTAATACTCAACTCATACAGAATACTAATGTGCAATTGGATAAAGTAGAGTACCTACATATTATAAGCTATAAGACATACTAGTAATGCAGATACTAGGATGTATAGTGATAAAGTTCAATGCACATATAGAGAGAGAGAAAAAAAACAACAACCACTGGGAGCATTCATATACATAGGATCAAGATATGATTAACGGGGGGTGATTACGATCATGTTAATAAGATATAATGAATTCCTTTTAGATTCTGAAATGATTTGTCAACTCAGTGAGGAGTTTGATACAGATTAATGAAAATAGCTGATAAGGTACAAACTCAGCCAAATGACGAATGCAGAAATTGAACAGTTAAATCCTGTAACACCGCTTTTTAACAATTTATCTGGATCAGAAGTGAAAGTCGTACTTAGTCTGGAACAGGCTATGTCAGTCAGGGCCATCTTTAATATTGATTGGACCCTGGGCAAATTGTACTTGGGCTCCCTGGATCCCGCCTTCCCACACCTTAGCAGGCAATCACGCTCTCCACCACAACACACACACACAAAATGCACACATCTGGTAGAGTACAGTGAATGACTCTGGGCAGCTGGGCTCAGGCTGGAAGTGGGCACCACTCAGCAGGAAGAAGACCAGGGCTCAGCTCACCCTAGTGTTACAGTGCACCCCAGCACTCCACAGTATGCAGTATAGCACCCTATAGTATACAGCAACCCACAGTATGCAGTATAGCACCCTATAGTATACAGCACCACACAGTATGCAGTATAGCATCCCACACTATACAGTACCCCACAGTATATAGTAGAGCAGTATAGCAGCCCACAGTATACAGCACCCCACAGTATACAACACCTCACAGTATACAGTAGAGCAGTATAGCACCTCACCCTATACAGCACCTCAAACTATGCACAATACAGCACTCCACACTATACAGCCCCCCACACTATACAGTACAGCAGTATAGCACTCCACACTATACAGCGCCCACAGTATACAGTATACAGCCCCCACAGTATACTGTACAGCAGTATAGCACTCCACAATATACAGCACCCATAGTATACAGTATACAGCCCCCCACACTATACAGGCCCCCACACAGTATACAGCCCCCCCACAGTATACAGGCCCCCCACAGTATACAGCCCCCCACAGTATACAGGCCCCCCACAGTATACAGCCCCCCACAGTATATAGCCCCACACAGTATACAGCCCCACACAGTATACAGGCCCTTACAGTATACAGCCCCCCACAGTATACAGGCCCACACAGTATACAGGCCCCCCACAGTATACAGCCCCCCACAGTATACAGGCCCCCACACAGTATACAGCCCCACACAGTATACATACCCCCACACAGTATACAGCACCCCACTATGCAGTAGTTTACAGTATATTAGCATAACAGCCCCTGTCACTTTTTTCTGATGTAATCTTCACAAAAAAAGCTCCACAGTTAAGGCAAACTTCTCCTGCAACACTCCTGGTAGGACCTGTGATGACCTCATAGCCATGTGACCAGTAATATTGCTAGGAAACTGGTCACATGGTGATGATGTCATCTAAGGTCCTAGATCACAGCTCTAGTCTCACAGTACGCTGCCTGGACTCAGTGCCGGCAGGCATGGCAGCACCCCCTGTGTAGCTGACAGCCTGACACCCGGGGCAGTGGCTAGCAGGGCTGCCCCCCAGGAGCAACTGGGCCCGGGGCAGCTGCCCCTTTTGCCCCTTGGTAAAGACGGCCCTGATGTCAGTAGTGATAAAACCTGCCAATAAGGGTGGTATTGGACGTAGATCAGTATAGGCTGATGTGTGAACAGCTACTGAGTGATTGGAAGTGCTATTGTGTGTTGCCTTCAGACCCCACTGATTTGTTTTTGAAAGATCTGATGAGCATTCTTAATACAGCACTCAGTAATAAAATTATTGGTGAGGCTGAATACTCTTTTTTAAAACCAAAATTACGCCAGATTGCCACATTTTATGGGCTCCCCAAAATCCATAAATGGACCTCACCTTTGAAAGGCCGCCCAATAGTGTCTGGGGTCAATTCTATCACACAAAACAGTGGGATCTATATTGACAAGATTTTGAAGCCGTTTGTGTCCGCATTAACATCATACACAAGGGACACAATGGATTTCTTGAGAAAAATTGAGACCTTCAATATAGAGCCATCATGTTCCCTTGCTAGTATAGATGTTAAATCACTATATAGCTCCATCTTAAAAACATGATCGTAACCACCCCCCGTTAATCATATCTTGATCCTATGTATATGAATGCTCCCAGTGGTGGTTGTTTTTTTTGTTTTGTTTTTCTCTGTATATGTACATTGAACTTTATCACTATACATCCTAGTTTCTGCATTACTAGTATGTCTTATACCTCATAATATGTACAGTGCTGCCCATAATTATTAATTACTTTTATTCAACCAGCAAGTAATTTTTTGACCTTTGCAAAAGCTCATCTGGACAGAGAAGACAAAGAAGAAGACTTCTGGTCTTCTGTTTTATGGTCAGATGAAACAAAAATTGAATTGTTTGGTCACAATGATGTTTCCTTCATTTGGCATAAAAAAGGAGAAGCCTTCAACCCAAAGATCACAATCCCCACTGTCAAACATGTTGGTGGGAACCTAATGCTTTGGGGGTGTTTTTCAGCCAATGGACCAGGGAACCTAATCACAGTAAATGGCACCATGAAAAAAGAGCAATACATCAGGATTCTCAACGACAACATCAGGCAGTCTGCAGAGAAAGTTGGCCTTGGGCACCAGTGGACATTTCAGCATGACAATGACCTGAAACACACAGCAAAAGTGGTAAAGAAATGGTTAGGAGACAACAACAAGGGCTGTAATTTTCGCACTTCACCACACAACAACTAATAAGCCCTTTTCCCCACTAATATAAGCCAAAAAATGCTTTAGAAAATATATTAGCACTGCACTAGGGCAAATAAAATATAGAAATATTTCCTTATAATAATCCCCATTAAGGCCAGAATCAAACAGCACTTGCACCCTAATAATAGCAGTTTGCTGGAATTACAGCTGCATAATGGCAATTTGGGTGCCCAGTCAGTGATGCAAGTTGTAATAGGATTGTTCCTATTAATCAGGCTGTCACCTCCTCAAATGAACCCTGTTCAACAGAAATTTCCTTTCCCTACACCTTGAATAATCTTTACCTGCACTTGTAAATGTTTTTTTGTTGTTTTTTTTTAGCACAATTATGTTTTTTCTATCACTGGTAAATGACAGAATCTAGGATGGCTGCTATTTATAGGGCTGTGACATCACAGGGCTTGCTGGCTGCTGATTCGCTGAATGCATGGCATTGTGGGTGATCCTGCCTTCCCAGAGTTCCCTGCCCCATGTCCTCACATGTGCAGCAGCTATTTTAGGAAAAATCTGATTCGGTAAGACAAGGCGCAAAGAAATTCACATTCGGTGCAAATCAAATTTTTCCTATTTAATATTGATTGGACCCTGGGCAAATTGTACTTGGGCTCCCTGGATCCCGCCTTCCCACACCTTAGCAGGCAATCACGCTCTCCACCACAACACACACACAAAATGAACACATCTGGTAGAGTACAGTGAATGACTCTGGGCAGCTGGGCTCAGGCTGGAAGTGGGCACCACTCAGCAGGAAGGAGACCAGGGCTCAGCTCACCCTAGTGTTACAGTGCACCCCAGCACTCCACAGTATGCAGTATAGCACCCTATAGTATACAGCAACCCACAGTATGCAGTATAGCACCCTATAGTATACAGCACCACACAGTATGCAGTATAGCATCCCACACTATACAGTACCCCACAGTATATAGTAGAGCAGTATAGCAGCCCACAGTATACAGCACCCCACAGTATACAACACCTCACAGTATACAGTAGAGCAGTATAGCACCTCACCCTATACAGCACCTCAAACTATGCACAATACAGCACCCCACACTATACAGCCCCCCACACTATACAGTACAGCAGTATAGCACTCCACACTATACAGCGCCCACAGTATACAGTATACAGCCATGAAAAAAGAGCAATACATCAGGATTCTCAACGACAACATCAGGCAGTCTGCAGAGAAAGTTGGCCTTGGGCACCAGTGGACATTTCAGCATGACAATGACCTGAAACACACAGCAAAAGTGGTAAAGAAATGGTTAGGAGACAACAACAAGGGCTGTAATTTTCGCACTTCACCGCACAACAACTAATAAGCCCTTTTCCCCACTAATATAAGCCAAAAAATGCTTTAGAACATATAATAGCACTGCACTAGGGCAAATAAAATATAGAAATATTTCCTTATAATAATCCCCATTAAGGCCAGAATCAAACAGCACTTGCACCCTAATAATAGCAGTTTGCTGGAATTACAGCTGCATAATGGCAATTTGGGTGCCCAGTAAGTGATGCAAGTTGTAATAGGATTGTTCCTATTAATCAGGCTGTCACCTCCTCAAATGAACCCTGTTCAACAGAAATTTCCTTTCCCTACACCTTGAATAATCTTTACCTGCACTTGTAAATGTTTTTTTGTTGTTTTTTTTAGCACAATTATGTTTTTTCTATCACTGGTAAATGACAGAATCTAGGATGGCTGCTATTTATAGGGCTGTGACATCACAGGGCTTGCTGGCTGCTGATTCGCTGAATGCATGGCATTGTGGGTGATCCTGCCTTCCCAGAGTTCCCTGCCCCATGTCCTCACATGTGCAGCAGCTATTTTAGGAAAAATCTGATTCGGTAAGACAAGGCGCAAAGAAATTCACATTCGGTGCAAATCAAATTTTTCCTGAACTTCGTAACGAATTCCACTTTGTCAGCTTTGATTTGCTTATCTCTAATTCACATACATCTGTTGGCTTGTTAATCAGACCATTTGGAACCACATAGTTGATTCAAGTTGCTGCAGAAGTCAGACATCTACAGGAAAGACATATTTAACAATAGCTCATGTCCCTGACTGCCTCCCCAAAATGATGGACAAAGAAACAGTACACCTGGCACAAATTAAGAAAAATCCACCCCAAATGTGGCCAGGTGCTATCATCAGTGAGCATGATGTCATCACAGATGGTACAGGACAGGAACAAGCAGTGGCATATCTCTTAAAGAAACTGTTAGACAGGGAGAAACTATATGCCACCATAGAGAATGAATGCCTGGCAATTCTCTGGGCACTTCAAAAACTGTTACCCTACATGTTTGGATGGTAATTCTCTATAGTAACAGACCACAATCCATTGAGCTGGCTACACCGGGTAGCAGGGGAGAAGACAGATGCATCATTCTCCTCTACCTAGGTTATTAATACGACCCACAACCTCTTCACAAGTGATGGCAGCAGTGGTTCACATATATCCGGACTGCATACCAGGGAAAGTCACCAAGCAGTTACCTCTATAAGAGGCTCAAAAAGTAGGAGCTGAGAGCCATTCTCTCTGGGATAGAGCTGGAGTGACACTAGCCACAACACCCAATTGTCTCAGTGTGGGAGGTAGAGTTGGAGAGAACTGGCTCACCAGGCATGCTGACCTGAATGGCATGCTGACCAAATAGGCTCACTTGCCTACTACCATGGCAGGCATATCATTGATATCAAGCAATCTGATGATTACCAGATAGCCATGCTTTAGATCCTCACATGGGCATCGCTAGTGTCTCAAAAGATTGGGGGCCCAAGCCCCAATGTATTAGGCCCAATTCTCTAAGTCGACCCTCCCCCCACACATCACATTTTACTGTATTTGCTATATAGCTGCACTTACCTCTCACATCCAGTGCCTCCCAGGTGAATTCTCCACCGATATAGATCTTCTTTGTCATCATCTTCTCCCTTCGGTCCAAACAACTTATTTTAGCCTTGTCTCTGCAGAGTTTGACAAACAAATGTCTTAGCTTTCTCACATTTCTATCATCATCCCCATCCCTCAATAGTGTTGAGCGCGAATATTCGAATAACAATTTTTTTTTGGGAGTACCGCAACTTCGAGAATATAGTGCTATATATTCGCTATATCGAATATTCGTAATTTTATTTAAAATCTGAAAACATAATTCCTTACTGCTTCTTGCTTGTGGGCCAATGAGTCATTGGCCCACAAGCAACTTAAGCAGGAAGGAATCATGTTTTCATATGGAAAAAAATAAATAAAAATATTCTAAAAAACAAATATATAGCGAATATATTCGTTATTTAGAGTATTTTTTCCCCAATCTGTACAGTTGTTTGCATACTCCTCCCCTAACAAGTGTCCCAGTCACAATGGGAACGCCTGTGGGTTAGAATATACTATCAGATCTGAGTTTTCTCTGCGTTCGTGAAAACTCAGATCCGATGGTATATTCTCACCCACAGGCGTTCCCATGGTGACGGGTGTTTTTCAGAATATTTGTCATATTCTAAAACAAGAATATATAGTGAATATTTGCTAAATACAGACATAGAAGAAATTAGTTAATATAGTTCTATAATCTTTTTTTTAAGTCTTAATTTTTTTGAAATCTTGAGTTCAGAAGAGAAAAAAAGTTCCGACTATTAGACAAAGAAGATTATAGTACTATATTAGCTAAATTGATCTATTCTACATTAGTTTTTTTTTTATATTTGCTATATAGCAAGAAGCAGGGTGGAATCAATCTTTATATTCAAAATTTTTAGCTGAGGATGTGATCTTATGAATTAATCATGTCACGTGGCATGTGCCCTGGTTTCCGTTTAGCTTTGGCTACTAGTGGAGTTTAGCAGTCTGCCTGAAATAAAATCGTCAATAGAAAATGGTGCAAAATGCTTTTAAAAAGAAGAAGAAGAATGTCTTCTCACTGTAACTAATATTGTATTATAGCACTGTATTTCATTACATATAGCATGCATGGCAGAACAATATTTTTTTTCCTCCGCCGCCCAGGGAGGTGAACCAGCAGTACACCTCATACCGTACCGTCACTTCACTAGATAGGTACATCACAGCTTAGCTGGCCAATATCTGATTGCTCAGACCTCACACACATACAATCGCAATACAATCCGATCTTATAACGGTAACATTAAGTCTAATATTTCCCCTTCAAAGACGTAACTACTTTTTGCTTTTTTGTAGAGGATATATTTTTTGAATATTTGTATAATAAAAAAAAAATTGCAATTATATGCTTTCATCTTTATTCTTCAGCGCTTTCTGGAGAGAGGCTGTTCCCAGAGTGTTGTATCAAGGCACTTCAGTGGGAAGTCTGTGGGAAGGAAAAAATGTGGCAGAAAACGCTGCACAACGAGAAGAGGTGACCGGACCCTGAGGAAGATTGTGCAGAAGGACCGATTCCAGACCTTGGGGGAACTGCGGAAGCAGTGGACTGAGTCTGGAGTAGAAACATCCAGAGCCACCGTGTACAGGCATGTGCAGGAAATGGGCTACAGGTGCTGCATTCCCCAGGTCAAGCCACTTTTGAACCAGAAACAGCGGCAGAAGCGCCTGACCTGGGCTACAGAGAAGCAGCACTGGACTGTTGCTCAGTGGTCCAAAGTAGAGTTGAGCGAACACCTGGATGTTCGGGTTCGAGAAGTTCGGCCGAACATCCCGGAAATGTTCGGGTTCGGGATCCGAACCCGATCCGAACTTCGTCCCGAACCCGAACCCCATTGAAGTCAATGGGGACCCGAACTTTTCGGCACTAAAAAGGCTGTAAAACAGCCCAGGAAAGAGCTAGAGGGCTGCAAAAGGCAGCAACATGTAGGTAAATCCCCTGCAAACAAATGTGGATAGGGAAATGAATTAAAATAAAAATTAAATAAATAAAAATTAACCAAAATCAATTGGAGAGAGGTTCCATAGCAGAGAATCTGGCTTCCCGTCACCCACCACTGGAACAGTCCATTCTCAGATATTTAGGCCCCGGCACCCAGGCAGAGGAGAGAGGTCCCGTAACAGAGAATCTGTCTTCATGTCAGCAGAGAATTAGTCTGCATGTCATAGCAGAGAATGAGGCTTCACGTCAGCCACCACTGCAACAGTCCATTGGCATATATTTAGGCCCAGCACCCAGGCAGAGGAGGGAGGTCCCGTAACAGAGAATCTGTCTTCATGTCAGCAGAGAATTAGTCTGCATGTCATAGCAGAGAATGAGGCTTCACGTCAGCCACCACTGCAACAGTCCATTGGCATATATTTAGGCCCAGCACACACACAGGCAGAGGAGAGAGGTCCCGTAACAGACAATCTGGCTTCATGTCAGCAGAGAATTAGTCTGCATGTCATAGCAGAGAATGAGGCTTCACGTCAGCCACCACTGCAACAGTCCATTGGCATATATTTAGGCCCAGCACACACACAGGCAGAGGAGAGAGGTCCCGTAACAGAGAATCTGGCTTCATGTCAGCAGAGAATCAGTCTGCATGTCATAGCAGAGAATGAGGCTTCACGTCAGCCACCACTGCAACAGTCCATTGGCATATATTTAGGCCCAGCACACACACAGGCAGAGGAGAGAGGTCCCGTAACAGAGGATCTGGCTTCATGTCAGCAGAGAATCAGTCTGCATGTCATAGCAGAGAATCAGGCTTCACGTCAGCCACCACTGCAACAGTCCATTGTCATAAATTTAGGCCCAGCACCCAGGCAGAGGAGAGAGGTCCCGTAAAAGACAATCTGGCTTCATGTCAGCAGAGAATTAGTCTGCATGTCATAGCAGAGAATCAGGCTTCACGTCAGCCACCACTGCAACAGTCCATTGGCATATATTTAGGCCTAGCACACAGGCAGAGGAGAGAGGTCCCGTAACAGACAATCTGGCTTCATGTCAGCAGAGAATCAGTCTGCATGTCATAGCAGAGAATGAGGCTTCACGTCACCCACCACTGCAACAGTCCATTGGCATATATTTAGGCCTAGCACACAGGCAGAGCAGAGAGGTCCCGTAACAGACAATCTGGCTTCATGACAGCAGAGAATCAGTCTGCATGTCATAGCAGAGAATGAGGCTTCACGTCACCCACCACTGCAACAGTCCATTGGCATATATTTAGGCCTAGCACACAGGCAGAGCAGAGAGGTCCCGTAACAGACGATCTGGCTTCATGTCAGCAGAGAATCAGTCTGCATGTCATAGCAGAGAATGAGGCTTCACGTCAGCCACCACTGCAACAGTCCATTGGCATATATTTAGGCCCAGCACCCAGGCAGAGGAGGGAGGTCCCGTAACAGAGAATCTGTCTTCATGTCAGCAGAGAATTAGTCTGCATGTCATAGCAGAGAATCAGGCTTCACGTCAGCCACCACTGCAACAGTCCATTGGCATATATTTAGGCCCAGCACACACACAGGCAGAGGAGAGAGGTCCCGTAACAGAGAATCTGTCTTCATGTCAGCAGAGAATTAGTCTGCATGTCATAGCAGAGAATGAGGCTTCACGTCAGCCACCACTGCAACAGTCCATTGGCATATATTTAGGCCCAGCACACACACAGGCAGAGGAGAGAGGTCCCGTAACAGACAATCTGGCTTCATGTCAGCAGAGAATTAGTCTGCATGTCATAGCAGAGAATGAGGCTTCACGTCACCCACCACTGCAACAGTCCATTGGCATATATTTAGGCCCAGCACCCAGGCAGAGGAGGGAGGTCCCGTAACAGAGAATCTGTCTTCATGTCAGCAGAGAATTAGTCTGCATGTCATAGCAGAGAATGAGGCTTCACGTCAGCCACCACTGCAACAGTCCATTGGCATATATTTAGGCCCAGCACACACACAGGCAGAGGAGAGAGGTCCCGTAACAGAGGATCTGGCTTCATGTCAGCAGAGAATCAGTCTGCATGTCATAGCAGAGAATCAGGCTTCACGTCAGCCACCACTGCAACAGTCCATTGTCATAAATTTAGGCCCAGCACCCAGGCAGAGGAGAGAGGTCCCGTAACAGAGAATCTGGCTTCATGTCAGCAGAGAATCAGTCTTCATATCATAGCAGAGAATCAGGCTTCACGTCACCCACCACTGTAAGAGTCAATTTTCATAAATTTAGGCCCAGAACCCAGGCAGAGGAGAAAGGTCCCGTAACAGACAATCTGGCTTCATGTCAGCAGAGAATCAGTCTTCATATCATAGCAGAGAATCAGGCTTCACGTCACCCACCACTGTAAGAGTCAATTTTCATAAATTTAGGCCCAGAACCCAGGCAGAGGAGAAAGGTCCCGTAACAGACAATCTGGCTTCATGTCAGCAGAGAATCAGTCTTCATATCATAGCAGAGAATCAGGCTTCACGTCACCCACCACTGTAAGAGTCAATTTTCATAAATTTAGGCCCAGAACCCAGGCAGAGGAGAAAGGTCCCGTAACAGACAATCTGGCTTCATGTCAGCAGAGAATCAGTCTTCATATCATAGCAGAGAATCAGGCTTCACGTCACCCACCACTGTAAGAGTCAATTTTCATAAATTTAGGCCCAGAACCCAGGCAGAGGAGAAAGGTCCCGTAACAGACAATCTGGCTTCATGTCAGCAGAGAATCAGTCTTCATATCATAGCAGAGAATCAGGCTTCACGTCACCCACCACTGTAAGAGTCAATTTTCATAAATTTAGGCCCAGAACCCAGGCAGAGGAGAAAGGTCCCGTAACAGACAATCTGGCTTCATGTCAGCAGAGAATCAGTCTTCATATCATAGCAGAGAATCAGGCTTCACGTCACCCACCACTGCAACAGTCCATTGGCATATATTTAGGCCTAGCACACAGGCAGAGCAGAGAGGTCCCGTAACAGACAATCTGGCTTCATGTCAGCAGAGAATCAGTCTGCATGTCATAGCAGAGAATGAGGCTTCACGTCACCCACCACTGCAACAGTCCATTGGCATATATTTAGGCCCAGAACCCAGGCAGAGGAGAAAGGTCCCGTAACAGACAATCTGGCTTCATGTCAGCAGAGAATCAGTCTTCATATCATAGCAGAGAATCAGGCTTCACGTCACCCACCACTGCAACAGTCCATTGGCATATATTTAGGCCTAGCACACAGGCAGAGCAGAGAGGTCCCGTAACAGACAATCTGGCTTCATGACAGCAGAGAATCAGGCTTCACGTCAGCCACCACTGCAACAGTCCATTGTCATAAATTTAGGCCCAGCACCCAGGCAGAGGAGAGAGGTCCCGTAACAGACAATCTGGCTTCATGTCAGCAGAGAATTAGTCTGCATGTCATAGCAGAGAATCAGGCTTCATGTCAGCCACCACTGCAACAGTCCATTGGCATATATTTAGGCCTAGCACACAGGCAGAGGAGAGGTTCATTCAACTTTGGGTAGCATCGCAATATAATGGTAAAATGAAAATAAAAATAGGATTGAATGAGGAAGTGCCCTGGAGTCCAATAATATATGGTTATGGGGAGGTAGTTAATGTCTAATCTGGACAAGGGACGGACAGGTCCTGTGGGATCCATGCCTGGTTCATTTTTATGAACGTCAGCTTGTCCACATTGGCTGTAGACAGGCGGCTGCGTTTGTCTGTAATGACGCCCCCTGCCGTGCTGAATACACGTTCAGACAAAACGCTGGCTGCCGGGCAGGCCAGCACCTCCAAGGCATAAAAGGCTAGCTCTGGCCACGTGGACAATTTAGAGACCCAGAAGTTGAATGGGGCCGAACCATCAGTCAGTACGTGGAGGGGTGTGCACACGTACTGTTCCACCATGTTAGTGAAATGTTGCCTCCTGCTAACACGTTGCGTATCAGGTGGTGGTGCAGTTAGCTGTGGCGTGTTGACAAAAGTTTTCCACATCTCTGCCATGCTAACCCTGCCCTCAGAGGAGCTGGCCGTGACACAGCTGCCTTGGCGACCTCTTGCTCCTCCTCTGCCTTGGCCTTGGGCTTCCACTTGTTCCCCTGTGACATTTGGGAATGCTCTCAGTAGCGCGTCTACCAACGTGCGCTTGTACTCGCGCATCTTCCTATCACGCTCCAGTGCAGGAAGTAAGGTGGGCACATTGTCTTTGTAGCGTGGATCCAGCAGGGTGGCAACCCAGTAGTCCGCACAGGTTAAAATGTGGGCAACTCTGCTGTCGTTGCGCAGGCACTGCAGCATGTAGTCGCTCATGTGTGCCAGGCTGCCCAGGGGTAAGGACAAGCTGTCCTCTGTGGGAGGCGTATCGTCATCGTCCTGCCTTTCCCCCCAGCCACGCACCAGTGATGGACCCGAGCTGCGTTGGGTGCCACCCCGCTGTGACCATGCTTCATCCTCATCCTCCTCCACCTCCTCCTCATCCTCGTCCTCCTCGTCCTCCAGTAGTGGGCCCTGGCTGGCCACATTTGTACCTGGCCTCTGCTGTTGCCAAAAACCTCCCTCTGAGTCACTTCGAAGAGACTGGCCTGAAAGTGCTAAAAATGACCCCTCTTCCTCCTCCTCCTCCTCCTCCTCCTGGGCCACCTCCTCTTCCATCATCGCCCTAAGTGTTTTCTCAAGGAGACATAGAAGTGGTATTGTAACGCTGATAACGGTGTCATCGCCACTGGCCATGTTGGTGGAGTACTCGAAACAGCGCAACAGGGCACACAGGTCTCGCATGGAGGCCCAGTCATTGGTGGTGAAGTGGTGCTGTTCTGTAGTGCGACTGACCCGTGCGTGCTGCAGCTGAAACTCCACTATGGCCTGCTGCTGCTCGCACAGTCTGTCCAGCATGTGCAAGGTGGAGTTCCACCTGGTGGGCACGTCGCATATGAGGCGGTGAGCGGGAAGGCCGAAGTTACGCTGTAGCGCAGACAGGCGAGCAGCAGCAGGATGTGAACGCCGGAAGCGCGAACAGACGGCCCGCACTTTATGCAGCAGCTCTGACATGTCGGGGTAGTTGTGAATGAACTTCTGCACCACCAAATTCAGCACATGCGCCAAGCAAGGGATGTGCGTCAAATTGGCTAGTCCCAGAGCTGCAACGAGATTTCGCCCATTATCACACACCACCAGGCCGGGCTTGAGGCTCACCGGCAGCAACCACTCGTCGGTCTGTTGTTCTATACCCCGCCACAACTCCTGTGCGGTGTGGGGCCTGTCCCCCAAACATATGAGTTTCAGAATGGCCTGCTGACGTTTACCCCGGGCTGTGCTGAAGTTGGTGGTGAAGGTGTGTGGCTGACTGGATGAGCAGGTGGAAGAAGAGGAGGAGGAAGCCGAGAAGGAGGAGGTGGCAACAGGAGGCAAAGAATGTTGCCCTGCGATCCTTGGCGGCGGAAGGACGTGCGCCAAACAGCTCTCCGCCTGGGGCCCAGCTGCCACTACATTTACCCAGTGTGCAGTTAGGGAGATATAGCGTCCCTGGCCGTGCTTACTGGTCCACGTATCTGTGGTTAGGTGGACCTTGCCACAGATGGCGTTGCGCAGTGCACACTTGATTTTATCGGATACTTGGTTGTGCAGGGAAGGCACGGCTCTCTTGGAGAAGTAGTGCCGGCTGGGAACAACATACTGTGGGACAGCAAGCGACATGAGCTGTTTGAAGCTGTCTGTGTCCACCAGCCTAAATGACAGCATTTCATAGGCCAGTAGTTTAGAAATGCTGGCATTCAGGGCCAGGGATCGAGGGTGGCTAGGTGGGAATTTACGCTTTCTATCAAATGTTTGTGAGATGGAGAGCTGAACGCTGGCGTGTGACATGGTTGAGACGCTTGGTGACGGAGGTGGTGGTGGTGGTGTTGGTGGTACATCCCCTGTTTGCTGGGCGGCAGGTGCCAACGTTCCTCCAGAGGCGGAGGAAGAGGCCGAGGCGGCAGCAGCAGAATAGGCCGAGGCGGCAGCAGCAGAAGAGGTAGCAGGGGGAGCCTGAGTGACTTCCTTGGTTTTAAGGTGTTTACTCCACTGCAGTTCATGCTTTGCATGCAGGTGCCTGGTCATGCAGGTTGTGCTCAGGTTCAGAACGTTAATGCCTCGCTTCAGGCTCTGATGGCACAGCGTGCAAACCACTCGGGTCTTGTCGTCAGCACATTGTTTGAAGAAGTGCCATGCCAGGGAACTCCTTGAAGCTGCCTTTGGGGTGCTCGGTCCCAGATGGCGGCGGTCAGTAGCAGGCGGAGTCTCTTGGCGGCGGGTGTTCTGCTTTTGCCCACTGCTCCCTCTTTTGCTACGCTGTTGGCTCGGTCTCACCACTGCCTCTTCCTCCGAACTGTGAAAGTCAGTGGCACGACCTTCATTCCATGTGGGGTCTAGGACCTCATCGTCCCCTGCATCGTCTTCCACCCAGTCTTGATCCCTGACCTCCTGTTCAGTCTGCACACTGCAGAAAGACGCAGCAGTTGGCACCTGTGTTTCGTCATCATCAGAGACATGCTGAGGTGGTATTCCCATGTCCTCATCATCAGGAAACATAAGTGGTTGTGCGTCAGTGCATTCTATGTCTTTCACCGCTGGGGAAGGGCTAGGTGGATGCCCTTGGGAAACCCTGCCAGCGGAGTCTTCAAACAGCATAAGAGACTGCTGCATAACTTGAGGCTGAGACAGTTTCCCTGGTATGCATGGGGGTGATGTGACAGACTGATGGGGTTGGTTTTCAGGCGCCATCTGTGCGCTTTCTGCAGAAGACTGGGTGGGAGATAATGTGAACGTGCTGGATCCACTGTCGGCCACCCAATTGACTAATGCCTGTACCTGCTCAGGCCTTACCATCCTTAGAACGGCATTGGGCCCCACCATATATCGCTGTAAATTCTGGCGGCTACTGGGACCTGAGGTAGTTGGTACACTAGGACGTGTGGATGTGGCAGAACGGCCACGTCCTCTCCCAGCACCAGAGGGTCCACTAACACCACCACGACCATGTCCACGTCCGCGTCCCTTACTAGATGTTTTTCTCATTGTTATGGTTCACCACAACAACAAATATATTATTTGGCCCAATGTATTGTATTCAAATTCAGCGGGATATAAATTTGAGGCCTAGTATTTAGGCGCTGGGTGACCGGTATGGATTTAGTGACAGAATTAGACTTGGAAATGCACAGAAGCGTGTGTGTGAAGTTATTCTGAATGACCCTATGTGCACCTTCAATATGATCTACCCTTTTAGGGATAGATTTCAAATAGCTCTGATATAGCAGAAACGACTAAATTATGAAATTGCTAAATTGGGAATTGTATTTCAACCCAGAACAAAAAATGTGCTTTGACGGACACTAAATAACTTTCCCAGCCACAACAGGACAGCGGTAACGAGAGATTTAGCGGGATATAAATTTGAGGCCTAGTATTTAGGCGCTGGGTGACAGGTATGGGTTTAGTGACAGAATTAGATTTGGAAATGCACAGTAGCGGGTGTGTGAAGTTATTCTGAATGACCCTATGTGCACCTTGAATATTATATACCCTTTTAGGGATAGATTTCAAATAGCTCTGATATAGCAGAAACCACTAAATTATGAAATTGCTAAATTGGGAATTGTATTTCAACCCAGAACAAGAAATGTGCTTGAACGGACACTAAATAACTCGCCCAGCTACAGCACTAGGGACAGATTTAGCGGGATATAAATTTGAGGCCTAGTATTTAGGCGCTGGGTGACAGGTATGGGTTTAGTGCCAGAATTAGACTTGGAAATACACAGTAGCGGGTGTGTGTGAAGTTATTCTGAATGACCCAATGTGCACCTTGAATATTATATACCCTTTTAGGGATAGATTTCAAATAGCTCTGATATAGCAGAAACCACTAAATTATGAAATTGCTAAATTGGGAATTGTATTTCAACCCAGAACAAGAAATGTGCTTGAACGGACACTAAATAACTCGCCCAGCTACAGCACTAGGGACAGATTTAGCGGGATATAAATTTGAGGCCTAGTATTTAGGCGCTGGGTGACAGGTATGGGTTTAGTGCCAGAATTAGACTTGGAAATACACAGTAGCGGGTGTGTGTGAAGTTATTCTGAATGACCCAATGTGCACCTTGAATATTATATACCCTTTTAGGGATAGATTTCAAATAGCTCTGATATAGCAGAAACCACTAAATTATGAAATTGCTAAATTGGGAATTGTATTTCAACCCAGAACAAGAAATGTGCTTGAACGGACACTAAATAACTCGCCCAGCTACAGCACTAGGGACAGATTTAGCGGGATATAAATTTGAGGCCTAGTATTTAGGCGCTGGGTGACAGGTATGGGTTTAGTGACAGAATTAGACTTGGAAATACACAGTAGCGGGTGTGTGTGAAGTTATTCTGAATGACCCAATGTGCACCTTGAATATTATATACCCTTTTAGGGATAGATTTCAAATAGCTCTGATATAGCAGAAACCACTAAATTATGAAATTGCTAAATTGGGAATTGTATTTCAACCCAGAACAAGAAATGTGCTTGAACGGACACTAAATAACTCGCCCAGCTACAGCACTAGGGACAGATTTAGCGGGATATAAATTTGAGGCCTAGTATTTAGGCGCTGGGTGACAGGTATGGGTTTAGTGACAGAATTAGACTTGGAAATACACAGTAGCGGGTGTGTGTGAAGTTATTCTGAATGACCCAATGTGCACCTTGAATATTATATACCCTTTTAGGGATAGATTTCAAATAGCTCTGATATAGCAGAAACCACTAAATTATGAAATTGCTAAATTGGGAATTGTATTTCAACCCAGAACAAGAAATGTGCTTGAACGGACACTAAATAACTCGCCCAGCTACAGCACTAGGGACAGATTTAGCGGGATATAAATTTGAGGCCTAGTATTTAGGCGCTGGGTGACAGGTATGGGTTTAGTGACAGAATTAGACTTGGAAATACACAGTAGCGGGTGTGTGTGAAGTTATTCTGAATGACCCAATGTGCACCTTGAATATTATATACCCTTTTAGGGATAGATTTCAAATAGCTCTGATATAGCAGAAACCACTAAATTATGAAATTGCTAAATTGGGAATTGTATTTCAACCCAGAACAAGAAATGTGCTTGAACGGACACTAAATAACTCGCCCAGCTACAGCACTAGGGACAGATTTAGCGGGATATAAATTTGAGGCCTAGTATTTAGGCGCTGGGTGACAGGTATGGGTTTAGTGACAGAATTAGACTTGGAAATACACAGTAGCGGGTGTGTGTGAAGTTATTCTGAATGACCCAATGTGCACCTTGAATATTATATACCCTTTTAGGGATAGATTTCAAATAGCTCTGATATAGCAGAAACCACTAAATTATGAAATTGCTAAATTGGGAATTGTATTTCAACCCAGAACAAGAAATGTGCTTGAACGGACACTAAATAACTCGCCCAGCTACAGCACTAGGGACAGATTTAGCGGGATATAAATTTGAGGCCTAGTATTTAGGCGCTGGGTGACAGGTATGGGTTTAGTGACAGAATTAGACTTGGAAATACACAGTAGCGGGTGTGTGTGAAGTTATTCTGAATGACCCAATGTGCACCTTGAATATTATATACCCTTTTAGGGATAGATTTCAAATAGCTCTGATATAGCAGAAACCACTAAATTATGAAATTGCTAAATTGGGAATTGTATTTCAACCCAGAACAAGAAATGTGCTTGAACGGACACTAAATAACTCGCCCAGCTACAGCACTAGGGACAGATTTAGCGGGATATAAATTTGAGGCCTAGTATTTAGGCGCTGGGTGACAGGTATGGGTTTAGTGCCAGAATTAGACTTGGAAATACACAGTAGCGGGTGTGTGTGAAGTTATTCTGAATGACCCAATGTGCACCTTGAATATTATATACCCTTTTAGGGATAGATTTCAAATAGCTCTGATATAGCAGAAACCACTAAATTATGAAATTGCTAAATTGGGAATTGTATTTCAACCCAGAACAAGAAATGTGCTTGAACGGACACTAAATAACTCGCCCAGCTACAGCACTAGGGACAGATTTAGCGGGATATAAATTTGAGGCCTAGTATTTAGGCGCTGGGTGACAGGTATGGGTTTAGTGACAGAATTAGACTTGGAAATACACAGTAGCGGGTGTGTGTGAAGTTATTCTGAATGACCCAATGTGCACCTTGAATATTATATACCCTTTTAGGGATAGATTTCAAATAGCTCTGATATAGCAGAAACCACTAAATTATGAAATTGCTAAATTGGGAATTGTATTTCAACCCAGAACAAGAAATGTGCTTGAACGGACACTAAATAACTCGCCCAGCTACAGCACTAAGGACAGATTTAGCGGGATATAAATTTGAGGCCTAGTATTTAGGCGCTGGGTGACAGGTATGGGTTTAGTGCCAGAATTAGACTTGGAAATACACAGTAGCGGGTGTGTGTGAAGTTATTCTGAATGACCCAATGTGCACCTTGAATATTATATACCCTTTTAGGGATAGATTTCAAATAGCTCTGATATAGCAGAAACCACTAAATTATGAAATTGCTAAATTGGGAATTGTATTTCAACCCAGAACAAGAAATGTGCTTGAACGGACACTAAATAACTCGCCCAGCTACAGCACTAAGGACAGATTTAGCGGGATATAAATTTGAGGCCTAGTATTTAGGCGCTGGGTGACAGGTATGGGTTTAGTGCCAGAATTAGACTTGGAAATACACAGTAGCGGGTGTGTGTGAAGTTATTCTGAATGACCCAATGTGCACCTTGAATATTATATACCCTTTTAGGGATAGATTTCAAATAGCTCTGATATAGCAGAAACCACTAAATTATGAAATTGCTAAATTGGGAATTGTATTTCAACCCAGAACAAGAAATGTGCTTGAACGGACACTAAATAACTCGCCCAGCTACAGCACTAGGGACAGATTTAGCTGGATATAAATTTGAGGCCTAGTATTTAGGCGCTGCGTGACAGGTATGGGTTTAGTGACAGAATTAGACTTGGAAATACACAGTAGCGGGTGTGTGTGAAGTTATTCTGAATGACCCAATGTGCACCTTGAATATTATATACCCTTTTAGGGATAGATTTCAAATAGCTCTGATATAGCAGAAACCACTAAATTATGAAATTGCTAAATTGGGAATTGTATTTCAACCCAGAACAAGAAATGTGCTTGAACGGACACTAAATAACTCGCCCAGCTACAGCACTAGGGACAGATTTAGCGGGATATAAATTTGAGGCCTAGTATTTAGGCGCTGGGTGACAGGTATGGGTTTAGTGCCAGAATTAGACTTGGAAATACACAGTAGCGGGTGTGTGTGAAGTTATTCTGAATGACCCAATGTGCACCTTGAATATTATATACCCTTTTAGGGATAGATTTCAAATAGCTCTGATATAGCAGAAACCACTAAATTATGAAATTGCTAAATTGGGAATTGTATTTCAACCCAGAACAAGAAATGTGCTTGAACGGACACTAAATAACTCGCCCAGCTACAGCACTAGGGACAGATTTAGCGGGATATAAATTTGAGGCCTAGTATTTAGGCGCTGGGTGACAGGTATGGGTTTAGTGACAGAATTAGACTTGGAAATACACAGTAGCGGGTGTGTGTGAAGTTATTCTGAATGACCCAATGTGCACCTTGAATATTATATACCCTTTTAGGGATAGATTTCAAATAGCTCTGATATAGCAGAAACCACTAAATTATGAAATTGCTAAATTGGGAATTGTATTTCAACCCAGAACAAGAAATGTGCTTGAACGGACACTAAATAACTCGCCCAGCTACAGCACTAAGGACAGATTTAGCGGGATATAAATTTGAGGCCTAGTATTTAGGCGCTGGGTGACAGGTATGGGTTTAGTGCCAGAATTAGACTTGGAAATACACAGTAGCGGGTGTGTGTGAAGTTATTCTGAATGACCCAATGTGCACCTTGAATATTATATACCCTTTTAGGGATAGATTTCAAATAGCTCTGATATAGCAGAAACCACTAAATTATGAAATTGCTAAATTGGGAATTGTATTTCAACCCAGAACAAGAAATGTGCTTGAACGGACACTAAATAACTCGCCCAGCTACAGCACTAAGGACAGATTTAGCGGGATATAAATTTGAGGCCTAGTATTTAGGCGCTGGGTGACAGGTATGGGTTTAGTGCCAGAATTAGACTTGGAAATACACAGTAGCGGGTGTGTGTGAAGTTATTCTGAATGACCCAATGTGCACCTTGAATATTATATACCCTTTTAGGGATAGATTTCAAATAGCTCTGATATAGCAGAAACCACTAAATTATGAAATTGCTAAATTGGGAATTGTATTTCAACCCAGAACAAGAAATGTGCTTGAACGGACACTAAATAACTCGCCCAGCTACAGCACTAGGGACAGATTTAGCTGGATATAAATTTGAGGCCTAGTATTTAGGCGCTGCGTGACAGGTATGGGTTTAGTGACAGAATTAGACTTGGAAATACACAGTAGCGGGTGTGTGTGAAGTTATTCTGAATGACCCAATGTGCACCTTGAATATTATATACCCTTTTAGGGATAGATTTCAAATAGCTCTGATATAGCAGAAACCACTAAATTATGAAATTGCTAAATTGGGAATTGTATTTCAACCCAGAACAAGAAATGTGCTTGAACGGACACTAAATAACTCGCCCAGCTACAGCACTAGGGACAGATTTAGCTGGATATAAATTTGAGGCCTAGTATTTAGGCGCTGGGTGACCGGTATGGATTTAGTGACAGAATTAGACTGGGATATGGCCAAAAAATAAACAGACTATTGCTGGTTAAATGCACTTGGTGTGACAGCTTCACCCTGATGTAGGCTTTAGCCAAAAAACAACCACACCATTGAGGGTTAAATGCACTTGGTGACAGGCGCAGCTTGCCCCTGATTTAGTATATGGCCAAAAAATGAACAGACTATTGCTGGTTAAATGCACTTGGTGTGACAGCTTCACCCTGATGTAGGCTTTAGCCAAAAAACAACCACACCATTGAGGGTTAAATGCACTTGGTGACAGGCGCAGCTTGCCCCTGATTTAGTATATGGCCAAAAAATGAACAGACTATTGCTGGTTAAATGCACTTGGTGTGACAGCTTCACCCTGATGTAGGCTTTAGCCAAAAAACAACCACACCATTGAGGGTTAAATGCACTTGGTGACAGGCGCAGCTTGCCCCTGATTTTGTATATGGCCAAAAAATGAACAGACTATTGCTGGTTAAATGCACTTGGTGTGACAGCTTCACCCTGATGTAGGCTTTAGCCAAAAAACAACCACACCATTGAGGGTTAAATGCACTTGGTCGCAGCTTGTGCTGGCGCACCACAAGACACAAAATGGCCGCCGATCACCCCAGAAAAATGTGACTGACAAACGGTCTGTGCAGCCTAAAAACAGTGAGCAATTGAGGATCAGCAGCTCAATGATCCACAGCTGCAGATCGATCAGTTAATCAAGTCCTTTGGAGGAGTTAATCTGCCTAATCTCGCCCTACTGTCGCAGCCGCAACCTCTCCCTACGCTAATCAGAGCAGAGTGACGGGCGGCGCTATGTGACTCCAGCTTAAATAGAGGCTGGGTCACATGGTGCTCTGGCCAATCACAGCCATGCCAATAGTAGGCATGGCTGTGATGGCCTCTTGGGGCAAGTAGTATGACGCTTGTTGATTGGCTGCTTTGCAGCCTTTCAAAAAGCGCCAAGAAAGCGTCACAAAAGCGCGAAGAAAGCGACGAACACCGAACCCGAACCCGGACTTTTACGAAAATGTCCGGGTTCGGGTCCGTGTCACGGACACCCCAAAATTCGGTACGAACCCGAACTATACAGTTCGAGTTCGCTCATCCCTAGTCCAAAGTACTTTTTTCGGATGAAAGCAAATTTTGCATGTCATTCGGAAATCAAGGTACCAGAGTCTGGAGGAATACTGGGAAGAGGGAAATGCCAAAATGCCTGAAGTCCAGTGTCAAGTACCCACAGTCAGTGATGGTCTGGGGTGCCATGTCAGCTGCTGGTGTTGGTCCACTGTGTTTTATTAAGGGCAGGGTCAATGCAGCTAGCTATCAGGAGATTTTGGAGCACTTTATGCTTCCATCTGCTGAAAAGCTTTATGGAGATGAAGATTTCATTTTTCAGCACAACCTGGCACCTGCTCACAGTGCCAAAACCACTGGTAAATGGTTTACTGACCATGGTATTACTGTGCTCAATTGGCCTGCCAGCTCTCCTGACCTGAACCTCATAGAGAATCTGTGGGATATTGGGAAGAGAAAGTTGAGACGCAAGACCCAACACTCTGGATGAGCTTAAGGCCGCTATCGAAGCATCCTGGGCCTCCATAACACCTCAGCAGTGCCACAGGCTGATTGCCTCCATGCCACGCCGCATTGAAGCAGTCATTTCTGCAAAAGGATTCCCGACCAATTATTGAGTGCATAACTGAACATAATTATTTGAAGGTTGAAATATGCTAATTTTTTGAGATAGGAAATTTGGGTTTTCATGAGCTGTATGCCAAAATCATCAATATTAAAACAATAAAAGGCTTGAACTACTTCAGTTGGTGTGTAATGAATCTAAAATATATGAAAGTCTAATGTTTATCAGTACATTACAGAAAATAATGAACTTTATCACAATATGCTAATTTTTTTAGAAGGACCTGTATATATAGACGTATGTGTGTATTTATGTGTGTATGTTCTGCAAAATGCAAAACGCAACCATCGTTTTCAACAAAACTTGGAATACACATCCCTTGCTACCTGGAAAAAAATCTTGCGGGCCTCTCAGCTCTCTAGGATGTACTGTTCCCAAGATATTCCCCAAAAATGACCTGCATTAGCCAATACAAGCCTGCCAGCCTTTCATATAAATCCTAACTGCCAACTGATCGGCGGTGTGGAGTTCACAGTTTAAAGGCCGGTCACCGTGAAAGTCACTGTTAAAGGGCCGGTCACTGTCAAAGTCACTGTTAAAGGGGCGGTCACCATCAAAGACACAGTTAAAGGGGTGACTTTACCCCTCCTTCTAAAATGACCATGACAACTAAAACAGCAGGGAGGGAGGGCGGGTTGGCAGTAGATCTTGAAAATGCGGCTTGGCGGACAGTATAACGCTGACAGCAACAATAAATTATATACCGAACATAACACCAACCAATAACCTGTTATCTAATTTCCAAGCTGTTGTTTGGTTTCCCTAAACGTCAATAACCCAGTCACAATACCCTATAGGACACCTTCCTAACAAATCCCATGTTATCTCATCCTACCTTGTAACTTAGACTAGTTCTACCCATCTATAACACTGGTTTTTGCATATTATTTACCAACAAAATGATGCAAATCCACCATTGGGATAATTCATAATCCCATGCAGATTCCTCCATATAGAAATTTCTTGATCTTTACCTTTGTTATGATTTCTGAGTTGTTTGTCTAAATTCTTAACAAATTATTGTGTAATTATTACAGGTCAAACCGTTCCCTCCGTCCGCCACCACAAAAAAATAATATTTAGAGGAGGTTTCCATGGAGGAGGAGGAGTGTGAGGAGCAGGTGGAGGGAGAACATGCCAGACCCTCAGATAATGTTGAGGCCACTTCCCCCCTGATATGTGTGCTACGGAGGAAGTCGAGGCGGAGGAGGCCGGAACTTCTCAGCCACCAGATTGGCCCCCCCCAGCTCCAGAAGTGGAGGAGGAAAAGGCGGTCTACCCCCCCCACCAGGAGGGTAAATATGTACATACACACATTATTGTAATTCGGTATACATAACATATTTACAAGCATCCCATGATCCCCCCACCACCCTGCATCTCCGAGGCTGCAATGCACATGTGTAATGAATCTGAAAAATAGCAGCCCTTAGTTAACATGGCTGCCTGTTTAGCTGAGCAGCATTTGCACCCTGGTTCACAAATGTTTATGCCTGGGGACAGAGTGTCTGTTGGACCATAATAGACTGTCCCTCTACGTCAACTCACGTCCAGCTGAGGCCTACTCCTAATGGGCGGCCATGAAGTGGTTAAAAGTGGCAACAATGAGGGGACAACAGAAACTAGTGTAATAGAAAACAAAAAAAAAGTGACATACTCTGTAAACTACCGAAAAACTATTAACTAACCAAATAAATAACATTATGCTCTATCCGAACTATCACTAAGCAAACCAAAATATAATTAGCGTAAAGATCTATAGTTATTGTATTTAGATGTAAATCGGCAGTGTTTAAACACATACTACCCACAATGAACTAATTGTCTTGTAACTAACCGTAATTTAAATAAAAAATGTATTTTTATTTTTTCAGTAGTGAACAAGTGCATAAAGCACATGAAACAATTGAAAGCCAAATACAAGAATGACATGAGTGAAATTAAAAAGCTGCATCATCGACTACATAAGAAGGTGCGTGACATGGACCAATAGCACCTTCTTTGTCTTCAAAAAATGGACGAGCTATTGTCACAGGTCAAAAAGTTGCCCTAGAAGCGTGTTTTATTATTATGTAGGGAATAAATACCTTTTTTAGTTTGATATAACGCGTTATGTTACGGTGTAATTTTATAAGTTTGTTGTAAGGCCCCTTTATTCCAGGGTCAAACTCATCTGGATCAGGACAGACAGCAGAACAGACAGCAGTAGGTACATGATAACACTGAAGTATACGGCCCACTCATAACTTAGCAGTGTCAGGTCCTACAACAGCAAGTATCGGTAACGGTGGAGTATAAGGCCCACACATAACTCATATGTAATGGACAGGGCCTTTCACGGGAATACTGAATTATATTTTCAGTTTATGTATATATAAACAACGAGACCTATATATATTTATGTGTGTGTGAAACTTATGAAATCATCCGGTGACATCATACATGGGTCCCGCGCTGTGTGTATAACAATATATATATATATATATACATATATATATATATATATATATATATACAATCACAGTGAGGGAGACTGACTGTATGACATAACCAGATGATTTTGTACATGTCAAAACCGGTATTAAGTAGTGATTTTTAAAAGGATAAAATACGGATGTAGCAAAGTTAACACACATGCTTTATGAGACATGTTATGTAAAAAAATTTTATTGAATGCGTCAAACAAATTTCTTTAAATGCCTTTTGTTTCCAGAAAACGTGATGAGCTTATAAATTTAAGTTAAGAGGTATTGTGTTACCCCTACTACATCTGTACGGATTAGCAGCATTACTGTATATATACATTACAGAGTGTTATAGAGAGAGAGAGAGAAACCCAAAATCATGTAAGCATTGTACCTTGGCATAATCTTGCACTAAACTCTTTGACCCGATCAGAGTGTAGGCGCTTCAGGTCACACCATTTTTTTTGTATCACTTCTTTTTCATGCCAGATCCCATATTTTTTATATAAATCTGACCGAAGAGACTGTATTATGGCCAGTTTCTCCTCTCTTTTACTGGTCCTATCATACAAGAAATCTCTGATGGACAAAGATGAAATCATATAATCAAAACATTTAAAGTATAACAGTTTTTAAAAATATATCCCCAAAAATAAATAAACTTCTTTGAAAGACAAATTTTACTGATTGTATGTGTGTGGGCTGTGACCAATCAGATATTGGTCGAGTAAGCTGAGATGTACCTGTCTTGTTAAGTACGATACTGTATGGGTTGTACAGCTGGTTCGCATCGCCGGGGTGCACCCTGTGTAACGCAAAATGAACCTGCAAAAACTTACCTTCAGACTAAGAAAGCTCATGGACATAAAATAGAATATATATATATATATATATATATATATAGTGTGTATGTGTTATATAGTGTGTGGTATATATTTAGTGCCAGGAAAAATGATGTGCTATGTGCTTGTGATTGAGTTTTTTCAGTGGACCATACATACATGCTACTAACATTGTGCGCCAAAGAAACAAAAATGCTAATCGCACTAATCAGTAATATGTACTCTTACCAGTTTAAATGTGTTTAATTGAATTACAAAAAAATATAATAATCGTATCAATATGGATAATATTCGCATCTACGAATATTTGCAAATTCAAGATTAATATTTGTTTTTCAAAATATTCAAGATTGGCTGAATATTGTATTAAACTAATATATAGCAATACAGCGGGTTTTCAAAATAATAAATATATAGCAATATAGTGAATATATTAGTTATTTAGAATATTCGTTTTTTTCAATTTGTACAGTTGTTCAGCATACTCCTCACCAACAAGCATCCCCATCACCACGGGAACGCCTGTGGGTTAGAATATACCATCGGATCTGAGTTATCACGATCACAGGGAAAACTCAGATACAATAGTATATTCTAACCCACAGGCGTTCCTATGGTGACGGGGACGATTGTCGGGGAGGAGTATGCTAACAATTGTACAGATTGGGGAAAGAAAAAAAGGCGAATATTCTAAATAACGAATATATTCGCTATATTGCTATACATTAGTTTTTTAGAATATGTCATATTCTAAAACAAGAATATATAGCAGTATAGCGAGCATTCGCTAAATACAAACATAGAGCAATTTAGCTAATATAGTGCTATTATTTTTTTTATAGTCTTATTATTATTATTTTTTTCTCTTCTGAACTTCAGATTTGGAAAAAATTGACACTATTAAAAAAATATATTATAGCACTATATTAGCTTAGCTAAATTGCTCTGTTTGTATTTTCTCGAATATTCACTATATTGCTATATATTTTTCGATCAACTTTGCATTACGCAATTTTTACATTTAAGATTAATTGCAATCCCGAAAATAATCTCGAATACTAATATTTGTGAATATGAAATAAATATTCTAGCGAATATCCGCAAAATATCGCAAATTCGAATATGGGACCTGCAGCTCATCACTAACCCTCAAGTCCCAACAGTGTTATACTGCTGATCACTGTGCTCCTCCATACCCTCAAATACTATCCTGAAGACAAATTAGTGCCATACAGATAGTCACCCCATAGAAATAGTTCTCCTCAAAGTCCCACCAATAGTAATTCTCTTCTTGAATGCCCTCATTAGTAATAATTCCCCCTACAGTGCCCCCAACAGTGATAATGATCCACAAGAGTGCCTCAATTAGTAAAAAGAGCCCTCCAGTATTAATAATGCCCTCACAGAGCCCCCAGTATAAATAAGGATGCATATTGTCCCCCCAGTGGTAATAAAGCTCTCTACAGACCCCTCAGTAGTAATTAACCTTCCCCCAACACAGAGCTCTAAGTAGAATTAAGGTGGATCTATAAGTCACTCCTATAGATCCCCCAGTAGTAATAAGAACTACTATAATGTGCCCTGGATTTAAAATGTTCCTACAGTGCCCCTAGCATTTATATCGCCCCCTACCGTTATAATGCTTGCCCTCAAGTCCCACCAGTATTTATAATGTCCCCTGCAGATCCCCTGTAGTTATATTCCTCCCTTTAGTGTCCTCAGAAATTATATTTCCTCAGCCCCTCCACCATACAGTCCCATGTAAATAACACTATTAACCTCCCACTGCCGTAGAGCCCCTCATAAATAACATCATACTATCTCTCCAGCCCCCTCCAATATACAGTCCCATGTAAATAACATCCCTCTCTGTCTACAGCCCCTTCCAAATGACAGTCCCATATAAATAACATCACTTCCCTCCCTTCAGCCCCTCCAATATACAGTCCCATATAAATAACATAACACCCTCCCCAGCCGCCTTCAACATACAGTTCCATGTAAATAATATCACCCCCCATCCGCCTCCAACATGCAATCCCATGTAAACAACATCACCCCCTCAACATGTAAATAACATAACCCCCTAAACAATCAGTCCCATGTAAATAACATCACTCCCTCCCACCAGCCACCTTCAATATACAGTCCCATGTAAATAAAATCGCTCCCTCCCACAACCGCCTTCAACATACAGTCCCATGTAAATAGCATCATCCCTTCCACAGCAACCTCCAACATACAGGTCCATGTAAATAACGTTGCCCCCTTAACACCCCTTCTAAATAACACCACTCCGTCCTTCAGTCCCCTCCAACATTCAGTTCCATGTAAATAATATCACTCACTTCCACAGCCCTCTCTAACATTCTGGCCCATGTAAATAACATCACTCCCTTCCACAGCCACCATCACCATACAGTCCCATGTAAATAACATCACACCCTTGCACAGTTGCCTTCAACATACAGTCCCATGTAAATAACATCATCCCCTCGCCAGCCAGTTCCAACACACAGTCCCATGTAAGTAACATCACCCCGCCCCACCCACCTCCAACATGCAGTCATGTGTCCACTATTATTGTGTCCACTATTATTACTACCACTACTACTACTACCATCCATAGATTGCCGATCTACTGCCTTTTATTTTCCACGCTATGCTGCTTCTGCCACGTGCCTCTAGCTTTTCCATATCCATACTGTACTGCTGCTGCTCCCAATTAAAAGGGAGAATTTTTCTAGGCTCATTCAGAACAAGACTCTTTTTCCTCTGACAATTAACACTAGAGTTAAGCGAATTGCAGTTGATGAAGTGTAATTCGAAAAATTTGATTTGTCCCAAAGTCACATTTTCTTGCGCTTCATGTTAACTAATCATATTTTTTCTAAAATAGCTGCTGCACATGTTAGAAAGAGGAAGTAAAAAGCCCATAATGCAGTGCAGCTAGCCAATCAGAAGATAGCTAGCCACTGTGATGTTATAGCCCTATAAAAAGTCTCTTCCTGCCCGGCCTCAACGATTTTCCAATGAAATTAGTACACCGAGAGATGTTACAGGCAATAGTGACAGTGGTTAGGAAAGACTTTATTCACAAAAAATTACTATTGAGTAGTTCAGAGACAGCTTAGAGATAGTATAGGGATATAATAGGGGGGCATTATCCACACTATAGGGAAGAGAGCAGGGGCCAATTGAACAGTGTAAAGCTTGGCTATTCTATTATACCTTGCTGCACTAAGTGGGGTTAAAAAGTGTTTTAATACTACTGATTCTAGGTTGTTTGCATAAGTAATGCAATTAACCTCTTCAGTACTGAGCCACTTTTCACCTTAAATCCCAGGCCGATTTTTGCAAATCTGACATGTGTCATTTTATGTGGTAATAACTTTAGAACTCTTTTACTTATCCAAGCCATTATGAGATCGTTTTCTCATGACACTTTGTACTTCATAACAGTCATAAATTTGAGTCAATATATTTCACCTTTATTTATGAAAAAATCCAATATTTACCAAACATTTTGAAAAATTTGTAATTTTCAAAATTTCAATTTCTCTGCTTTTAAAACAGAAAGTGATACCTCATAAAATATTTGTTTATTAACATTACCCATATGTCTACTTTATGTTGGCATCATTTTGTAAATGTCAGTTTATTTTTTTAGGACATCATAAGGCTTTTCAACAAAATTTTCCAAACCATTTTTATGAGCACCAATTCAGTTATAAAGTGATTTTGAGGGGCTTACATAATGGAAACCACACCTAAATGACCCTATTTTAGAAACTAAACCCCTCGAATTATTCAAAACTGATGTTACAAAATGTTTTAACCCTTGAGGTGTTCTACAAGAATTAAAGGAAAGTAGAGGTGAAATTTAAAAATTTAACTTTTTGGGTAGATTTTTTTATGTTAATCTTTTTTTCTTGCAACACGGCAAGGGTTAAAAGCAAAATAAACTTCAACATATATTACTCTGATTCTGAAGTTTACATAAATACCCCATATGTGGTGGCAAACTGCTCTATGGGCACCTAGCAGTGGTCAGAAGGAAAGGAGCTCCATATGGATTTTTGAGGCAGATTTTGCTAGAATGGTTTTTAGGCACCATTTTGTATTTGAGGAGACCCTAATGTACCCCTACAGTGGAAATCCTCAAAAATGTACCCCATTTTGGAAACCACACCCCTTAAAGAATATATTAAGGGGGTACAGAACACTTTGACCCCCTAAGCATTTTACTGAATTTGGAAACACTTGGCTGTGAAAATTAAAAGTTTAATTTCTTCCAATAAAATGTTGCTTTAGCCCCAAATGTTTCATTTTCACAAGGGGTAACAGGAGGAAAAGCACCCCATTTTCTCCTGAATAGGGCAACTCACCATATGTGGTGGTAAACTGCTATGTGGGCACATGGCAAGACTTAAAACGGAAGGAGCGCCATGTTGCATTTGCAGCGTAGATTTTGATGGATTAGTTTGCGGGTGCCATTGGTTTTTATTTTTTAAGTAATTGTCTTATGTGGGGCTCATTTTTTGCGGGATGAGATGACGTTTTCATTAGTACCATTTTGGGGTACATAAGACTTTTTGATTGCTTGGTATTACACTTTTTGTGAGGCAAGGTTTAAAAAAATGGCTGTTTTGGCAAAGTTTTAAATGTATTTTTATTTTTTTTACAACATTCACCTGAGGGAGCATATAACATGTTATTTTTATAGAGCAGGTTGTTATGGATGCGGCAATAACTAATATGTCTATCATTTTTATTTTTGTTAAGTTTTACACAGTGAAACCCTTTTTTCGAACAGAACAAAATCTTGTTTTTGTCTTGCCATTCTCTGATTTTACGGCATTTAACTGGTGGGGTGGATCATGTGATATTGTGACTTTATTTTTATTACTTCTTTTTTAACTTAATTTTTTGTCTCACTCTTGGACTTTAACTTTTGGGGGTCTGATCCCCTTTACAATGCATTACAATACTTCTGTATTGTAATGCATTGGCTGTAAGTGTATTACACTGTGTAATACACTTACAGTCTGCTTCCTGTGAGATCCAGGGGGCTGGATCTCATGGGCTCACACAGATGGATGCCATCAGGCTGCGTCCAAGCCATTGGGTCCCCGACATAGCAGCACGGGCACCCGATGGACACCCGACAGGATACCGCACGTGCCGCGGTCTGTGCTGACCACGGCAGTGCAAGGGTTAATGTGCCGGCATCAGTGTTTTCACTGATGCCTGCACATACAGCAGGGCTCCGGCTATCAGTAACTGCCGGACCCCTGCAGCGGCTCCTGCACCCACCTGATCAGAACGCTGTAGCTGTACGGCGCTGGGATTTGTGACCCTTTTTCCAGCGCCGTATATATTTCAGGCGCTGGCATCCTACAGGTTAATCTTTGAATCTGTTATTAGAGTGAAATTGTGGTCTGATACTACCGATTTTTTAAGGGGTTCACATTCTTTTACACATAAGTAAATCTGTTAATGTTTGATTGTCTAATTGTGGCGAAATTGCGGCCTGATACTACAGATTTTGCGGTGTTCACATTCTTTTTTATATAATTCAATCTATTAATCCTTAATTGTGTAATTGGAGTGAAATTGAGGTATGATACTACAAATTTTGGGGTGTTGATGTTCTTTTATATATAAGTACATCCATTCATCCTTGTTTCTTGGGTGAAATTGCACCCTGACACTACTACTATTTTACACTTACAGTTACTGTTAAAGTACAGTATGTCTGAGAGACAGGTGACAGGCCCTTCTAAGGGAATAGGCAGTGACAAAAATGTTTCTGGAGCTGGAAGAAGTAGCAGTACAAGATGGAGGGTGGTAGCAGCAATCGCAGCGACAGGCCAGAACTGCCAGTGTCATCCAGTGGTCATGTTTTTAAAACTTTCAAGTTTTATTGATTTTCCAACATAAGTATAGAGAATATAGCAGGTAGTAAATATGCCACTTGTATAAGACAATATCAATAATAGCATATGTAAATTACATCCATGACATATATTTTTACATAGTAAATACAATAACATAATAATACAGTCAAATCCAGAACTTGTGATCCTTCTATGAGATATAGTGTATTTCAATATCTTAAAATCCAGGTGTGAGTAGTATTATAATCTAAATATATCAATAAGACATGTCATTATATATCTGTTCATCCACCGCTCTCTCCCACTATTAATACTATGACATCAATCACTACAAAGCCAATGAAGGAATTTTGCAAACGAGGAAGAGTTCCATATTTCCCATCTTTTGAGAGTTTGTAGGCGGTCAGTGTAAGAGCTTGCATATATATATTCATGCTGCATATATTGATTTACTAGAGAGATCAGTTAGCTTAGGTGTAATCGGCATTTTCCAGGAGGTCACAATAAGCTTCCTTGCAGCTGACAAGATACCCATTATGACCGCCCTGTGCGAGTAAGATAGGTCTCCTATTCCAATGGATAATACAGCCAATGAAGTGTTGAGGGGAATCATAAAATTCGGTACTGTTGCGAGAAGGTTAAAAACCCTCTCCCAAAATGGAAGAATAATAAGGCATGACCATCACATATGGAATAAACTTCCCTTTTCCCCACAAGTCATCCAGCAGTTTGAGCTATAGTTAGGATCCATGTGGGCTATACGGGCTGGAGTTAAATACCATCTAAGCTGTATTTTCCTATTTTGTTCTATGTGGTTAATACACTTGGTGTTGACTATCGTCCAATGGAAAGCATCCTTCAATTCCTCAACCGTCCAAGAGCGCCCGAAACTCTTCTTCCCACTTCTCCATAAAGCTTAGCTTTGTTTCTAAAGTAGGGCCAATTGCTTGGTATGCAGTCGGGAGTCCTTTCCCTTGACCCTCCCGACTGATAAAATACCTTCTGAAAGGGGTACTCCTAGACAACCGACCAAGGGAAGGTCTAGCCCTGTGCAGCATATGTCTAACTTGGAGGTATTGTAAAAAACAAGAGTTAAGGATGTCGTAAGTTTGGTGTAATGTCTCAAATGGTTTTATGTTAGAACCATTGTACAACTGTTCCAGACACAAAATACCCGCAATCTCCCATTTATCTAACGAGAGATCTGGAACTCCATACGTGAGTACAACCAGTGGGATCTCGGATCTCGTAGGAGAGAAAAGCTTCCCTTTCTCTATACAATGGCACCAGGTCCATGCTGCAGCACGCATAGTTAAGAGAGAGGGTAAAAGTTTAGGCATCTCTAAAGAGTGGGCAGCAAGAACGCCTGGGAGAGATCTCTTTTTTGTATAAGTGGATTCTAACTCGTGCCATCTCTGCTTTGAGGAAGGCACCCACCACTCTTTTGTTTGTTATCCAGCGGTCATGCTTTGACCAGCAGCCAAGCTGTCCTTGAATGGTTGACTTGGTCTTCAACATCATCTCAACTGACATCTGACACCCCAGGCTAGGAGTCGGTGGCTCCTTTTGAAACCACGCCTAGTTGGCATGATCCAGGAACAAGCTCTGTGCCCCCACCTGTCCTAAACCTGCCTCTTTCATTTTTTGTTCATTCTGCTTGGTAAGTATTGTAAGCCATTGGCTTGCTTTTCAGCAAGTACAAGCTTATTGAGGACAGTCAGCAGCTACTGCCCAGCCAAGACGTGGAGGAGAGATCTGCTGCTTCTTCTGGTAGGTGGGCAAGTAGCGACTATAAGAGTTGCATGGGAGAAGGTGTGTGGCCCTGAGACTGGTGAGACTAATGAAGGCTGTTCTCGGAACTGCCTGCTCCCGGTGACCGCATGTGTTTCAGAGCGGTTTGTGGCACAGGTAAGGCCTTACCTCTGCATTGCCGTCGGCGAACACTGCGAACTGGCCATCACTAGTGGAGAGTCCCAAACCTTCATTACTTCTTCAAAAAGGCAATACCAGGCCAGCAAACGTATGTAGAACAGAAGGTGGGCCAGTCCTTGAGCCGGTGGGTGTCTGCCAAAGTGCATGGCAGCGCCGACATGTGGAGCTGTAATTTCAGTAAAGGACAATATAAGTCCTTTATGGCCCACTGGGCAAATGTGGTACCCAGCCACACCAGCAACTTGGCCTCGCCTCTGCATTCTCAAGCTGTGAGTCCTGCGTCAATGTCCCCCTCTGGCTCCTCATCCTCAACCTGGTCCTCCGCCTCCACTGTAGTTACAGTTAGGAGTGCTCCTCCAGCATACCACCTATGCAGAGCACGGTGGTGTCATGCTGTTCTGCACATGGTTTGCCTTGGCGAACAGAGTCATATCAGGGAGAAACTGCTCTGTGTCCTTGAAAAAGAAATAGAATTCTGAAAATGGCCAGGAAACTGTGCATGAACTTCAGACACTTTTACCCTGCAAAATTTAAGACCGTGAACCGGGGACGGCTTCCCAGGATACAGCGAAGTCACAGACGAGAAAAGTGACACCGACACCAGCATTTGTGCAAAAACAGAAACTTTACTGAACAGTAGTATTAACAGTATATCACATACAGTTCCAAATACAGTGAACAACACAATGTTACATAACCTGTCCTTGTCCCCAAACGACATTGTTTCACGTGTCCTTACTACTCCCAGCCTAGACGCTGGAGTAGCTTTGTAACAGAATACACAGGATACCCTATACTCCAGGCTCAGAGTCACAGTTCCAGTCCAACTGAACAACCCTAAAATGGCGGCAGACACAGCAGAGCCTGCAAGTCGATACTGTGCTCCAGGGTCCCAGACCTGATTGATGGTGCACACGGCAGAGCCTACAAGTCAATACCGTGCCGCTGAGTCACTGACCTGAGTATGTACTGTATCTGCTGGTTTTTCCAAACTGAATAGAAAGTCCCTGCCACAACATGTGATCCTGCAGCACCTGTATCTTTGACCCTCTGTTCTGATAAGCTTCCTGATGCCGATGCTCTTCCCTAGGAACAGAATCTGGATCTACACGGTCCTCTCAGACATCTCACAAAATGACGGACTGCTTCTTCTCCAGGCTGAGTAACTTCACCTCTTACGGCAGCCCCGACCGTTCCACGGCTCTTCCAGGCTTCCAGAAACCGATCCTCTCTCTCTTGGATGCCATCTGGATTGCTGACAGTCATAAGTCACTTCCGACAGTGACCCTGGCCACTCCAAGTCCCACTGACGGGAGGATGGCACTCGATGCTGTCTCCCAGCCTCTGCCCAGACATGTCTGCTCAGCTCACCATTTCCTGTTTTTTCCAGCAGCAGCAGCATGAGTCATCAGCTCCACCTCCTATGCATATTCAAATCCTTAGCAAAACTTAAATGTGTGGAGGAACTTAAATGGAACATTATTCCTGCAATGAAAGCTGCTTCTTAATCTCACATCAATGTAATTAGAAACCGTTTTTAAGCAATGGTGGTTGTTTCACCCTCTTACAAAAACACGCCCTACTTGAGCTGCAAAGGCAGAATAGCATTTGCCAACATCACCTGATATGAGATGTTTCCACCCTCCACATGTTAGACCGACTACATGAGTAGAGAAAGGTCTTAAATGATTTCTTGATGATGCAGATGAACAGGAGCAATCCCCTGTGTAGCCTCAACATTAGCCAGTGGCAGCATATTTTGTGACACCTGCCTGGATGAACGTCATTCTACTCCTTCACATCCTGGAGCAGATGCTGATAAATCTGGCTGTCCAGGGGACAGGAGATGCGACATTCACAGGCAAGAAATGTACATCAAAATGGGTGGTTTATCTGCACAAGACAGAAGAGGAGCAGGCGGATCTGCAGGCAATGAGGAAGGCCAGGCAGATGACCCTGACACACTCTGGCATTATGCAGAAAAGATGGAGGCAGAGAGTCTCTTTGAGTCCCTTGAGAAAATGGCCAGATGCATGCTGCATGCTGAGTTGATTGCATAGTAACAGTCACATTATCACCATTGGGCAGAGGGATAACTACTGGCTCTCCACTTGGTTAGATCCTCACTACCGCTCCCAACATAGGGGCCTTTTTCCACCTGCTGAGAGGAAGGATAAACTCAACTACTATCGAGAGATCCTATGTAGTGAGTTGGACGCTGCCTATGTGCGCCATCGACTATCCTCATGAAGGTCTGACCGAGGGGGCTCATATCAGGTGGTGGAATACGTGGACTGCACTCTTCCACTCCTCATCCAAGATCTCCTGGACTACTTGCCTTTCCACCTAAAATGTTGAGAGACTGACCTTTGTAAAGATAAATCAGATGGGAACTAGCCAGGATTTATACACGCCTGATGCATCAGGTTAGATCATTCTGGGTTCCACACCCAAACTTTGTGAAAAAAGACCCGTTTCTATTGGCCACCTGCTTCAGCCACTATTCTGATGCTGCCACCCGCCTGATGCCACATACCTGCTACCTTTGATGCCATCTCCTCTTACTGCCACCCACCCTCTTGTGCTATGGACTATTAGGTCCATTCACACGCCCACAAGTGTTTTGCGGTTTGCAAATTGCGGATCTGCAAAACACGCACATCGGACATGCGTGTTCAGCAATTTGCAGACCACACATGACTAGCACTTTGATAGAAATGTCTATTCTTGTCCATGGCTGCAGACAAAAATAGGACATGCTCTATCTTTTTTGCGGCACTGCGGAACGGAAGTGTCGATGCAGACAGGAGAGGTGAAGGCCAATGTGTGAATGGACCCTTACTGCAGCATGTAACTGGTATAACTAGAGAAGTGGATGGCATAATTTAATCTAAATATCAGGTGTGGACAGTATAGGGACAGCATAAAGTATAAATTTCCTGATGTCTGTGCTTGTTATGTGTTTGATGTGACTTATTTGTTTCTGATAATGGCAAATATCTGGGTAACAGAGTCAATAGTTTGCCTAATTAGGAGCTGAGGGTTGATAAGATCATTAAGTGCTTCTCCACTTGCTCCTGTCCTTGAAAAAAAAAGGCCATCCATATGTGACAATCAGAAAGAAAATATTCCTGCTGCTGATCGGGTGGATGCAGCTCCTGCACCTGTCCGATCAGCGCACCGTGGTTGTACAGCATTGGTATCCTATGGATTAAAGGCTCTTTTGTCTATTTTCTTATATTGCTAGAGTAATTTGAGCCATTCCTGGTAATGGTACTGAGTGCATTTAGGGTAGAACTTTATAGTTATGTAAAAATAAAAAAAAGTCAGTAGGGTGAAACCAAGGAATCTTTATGCAGTGTCTAGGAGGGCGAGGAGTCTTTTGTTGGGACTCATTAAAGTATTCCCATGTCCTACATGTCTCACAGACGACAGGGAAAATAGACCTGTATGGTGAGATAATATATACTCTTTAAGCTTCAATTTATTTATTGTTTGTTTAAAATTGATGTTGTTCGAAATGTACCCTAATAAGATTCTTAAATTAATAAACATGAATTTACCTAGCTGTAGTCATTTTAAGTATTAGGTCCTGAAAGTTTTGTCCTTGGAAATACTGATTATGGTTGTACCATGATGTATTCAATACTTATTCCTTTTATGCATTATAATAAAATGAAGCATATTCTAATAGTTTTACCCTTCTGGCCATGGCAATGTTCTGATTTATTTCAGTACCTTTTTTTATTTTTATTTTTATTTTTTTTTTAAATTTTCCTGCTTGCATTTTAAACATTAAACATCAAAGCATTCTGTAGCTGTGACATTTCTATGGGTATGATTTAACAGACCTTAATAAACCCCAAGCATACGACTTATGCAAGGTACTTAATATGTTTAAACAATCAATGCAACCAGGGAAATTGCATTCCTATACTGCCAATTAAAGATTATGATGTATAGAAAATGACTATAAGTTATTCTGTATACATTAATAAACTATACTATAGATTTTACAAGGATTGAACTGAGATGCATTAAAGCATTTTCCCACAAAAAGAAATGTGTAATTATACTATTAGCAAAATGTTAAATAAACTTGATTTATCTCAACATGCATGGATTAAATTTATACAGCTTATTAATCATTCAAATGTTATAAACCCCTCTCTAGAATGCACAATTCTGCTCTCTACTGGATGCCAGTTAAAATGCAATTGATGGGCTGATCATTACTTTTTCTTTATTTCCACTTCCATCTAGTGGTATTAGTAGGTATTAGAGATGAGTGAATTTCTAAAAAATTTGATTCGGACGGTTCACCGAATTTCCCAAAAAGATTTGATTCGATACGAATATATTTGCGACAAATCACATTAAAATACTGCTATTTCCTGGCTGCTGAGAGCCTGCATAGTAGTGTAGAACACCGTGCTATGCAGAAGTATCCATAGGGAGTCCGCTGTGCTAGTGAAACAGTACTGTGAGTCAGTATGACGCACAGATGATAGGCATTACTGTTAGAATCCCTTCACTTATTTGTCCAGTTATGGGACCAAAACTGAACAAATAACTCAAGGGTGAGCTCAAGCCTTACAGGTAAATGTTCGTGTCAAGAAGAAGCACGCTTCTTTTACACCACCGTCATCAGCTATATTCCACATAGATTTCTACAGAACCTGTTCTATTACACGCTATATACTTTTAAATGTGAAATAAACACACACCAAAACTGGTTGTATCAGACCGCACTTTCAACACAAAAGCAAGAATTAATGAAAGTACTTTTATATATAAAATAAACACATCCCAAAACAGGTTGTATCAGTGTAAGACACAATCCTGTTCCACAAACCACTGGGTCCCCCACGGGTCCTTGTGGGGCTCCGCCTGCAGGTGTCCCCGTTGGAGTAGCGGGACAGGTCATGCATGTCCCTGGGGAGTCTTCAGTTCCGACTCCTTTTCAGGCAGATGCGGTAGTGCGTCCGCATGGTCGCCGGAGGGGAAGACCGCCGGGGTCTCAAAGGCAGATTGAACGGACTGGTGGCGGCACGCAGCGGCCGGTCTTGTCTCCAGTATCACCTGCGGGTTCTGTTGCGACGTCCGTGCTGACGTGATCATGTATTCATACTTGGCCACTACAGCGTCTGCATGCACTCTCAAGAGGAGGTTCGCAAAAGGATACGAGGCCGAACGTACGCACATCTTACTCGCATCGCTGGCCACTGACGGGGAAAATAGCTGTACATAAATTCTAGTAGATTAGAGGACAGGCATGGGTTCAGTTACTAAGGACCAGCCTAGGCCTCACAAGTGTTAGGGATTAAGATCATGATATGACCTATAAGGAATAGACACATGGCACTTTGTGATTGGCTAGCAGGTACTTAAAAGGTGATCTCCCAGTCTGGTCAGTGCGCACTGTTGTTTTGACAACCCAGGTGTATGTTGCAGTTCATATTCTCCCAGACTTACCTGTGCATGACCTTTGCCTTCCTCGATTTATCTCTAGGGACTGCCTCTGGATACCTCATCTTTGTTGAATAGTTTGTCTTGTGTATGACCTTGGATGGGACCCTTGAAATCCTGACGTCTCATCCCTAGGTACCACGTTACATGGACTAATACTGCACATAAGAACTTAGTCCTGGTCACTGGCTGTCCCCTTGGTGTTTCCCTGCACAGGTTATTCTTCGGGTTGGTTACCTGTATATGCTTACTGGTTTGGACTGTGCTGCCATTTATTTAATAAATCCACCATTGTTTAAACTCTGTCTAGTTGCTTGGGGTTCTGCACCATTACAATCAGACTGCACTTTCAACCCAAAAGCAAGGATTAATGGAAGTACTTTTATATATGAAATAAACACAACCCAAAATGGTTTTATCAGACCACAGATTCATCCCAAAAGCAATGATGAATGGACATACTTTTATATATATGAAATAAACACACCCCAAAATATTTTTTATCAGACTGCAAATTCACCCCAGAAGCAAGGATGAATAGAAGTACTTTTATATATTTAAAAGTAAGATACTCCAAAACTGGTTGTATCAGACCACACTTTCAACCCTATAAAAGATGCTAGGATTACTGCAATTACTCTTTAAAACAACCTAAAATCTATAATAATAGATCACTTTTAGTAACCCCAATTAATGCAGCAAGGAATCACTCCTATTACCCAGGCTGCCTCCCTATCCTTTCCCTACACTATGAATAATCTTTCCCCGAACTGCTCAGTAGTATTTTCTAAACTCTGTCCCTAGTGCCTCTAATGTCTCTCCCTGCACTAAAAACACTGGAAAATGGCAGAGACCAAGCAGGCTAAGACTTTTTATAGGGCTGTTATATCACTGGGATTGGCTGTCTGCTGATTGGACGGCTACATGGCAATTTGGGTGTTCCCACGTTCCCAGGTTTCTTACTTTCACTTTGTAACATGTGCAGCAGCCATTTTAGAAAAAATGTGATTCGTTACCACGAACCACGAGGAAAATCGACTTCGGGACAAATCAACTTTAATTTGCTCATCTCTAGTAAGTATATTCCAACATATAGTAAGAATACACCCCATTAGCTACATTCTGTAAGCTCCTTAAACTAGACACACACTAATGTGTGCCTTTAACAATCCGAGTAAATTAATCATTTCTGAGTAGGGATGAGCGAACCCAAACTGTATAGTTTGGGTTCGTACCGAATTTTGGGGTGTCCGTGACACGGACCCGAACCCAAACATTTTCGTAAAAGTCCGGGTTCGGGTTCGGTGTTCGTCGCTTTCTTGGCGCTTTTTGAAAGGCTGCAAAGCAGCCAATCAACAAGCGTCATACTACTTGCCCCAAGAGGCCGTCACAGCCATGCCTACTATTGGCATGGCTGTGATTGGCCAGTGCAGCATGTGACCCAGCCTCTATTTAAGCTGGAGTCACGTAGAGCCACACGTCACTCTGCTCTGATCAGTGTAGGGAGAGGTTGCAGCTGCGACGTTAGGGCGACATTAGGCAGTGATTAACTCCACCAAAAGACTTCATTCAGTGATCGATCTACAGCTGTGGATCATTGAACTGCTGCTATTCAATTGCTCACTGTTTTTAGGTTGCCCAGAGCGTTTTTCATTCACTTTTTTCTGGGGTGATCGGCGGCCATTTTGTGTCTTGTGGTGCGCCAGCACAAGCTGCCATCAAGTACATTTAACCCTCAATAGTGTGGTTGTTTTTTGGCTATATCCTACATCAGGGTCAAGCTGTCACACCAAGTGCATTTAACCATCAATAGTGTGGTTATTTTTTGGCAATATACTACATCAGGGGCAAGCTGAGCCTGTCACCAAGTGCATTTAACCCTCAATAGTGTGGTTGTTTTTTGGCTATATCCTACATCAGGGTCAAGCTGTCACACCAAGTGCATTTAACCATCAATAGTGTGGTTATTTTTTGGCCATATCCCAGTCTAATTCTGTCTGTAAACGTATACCTGTCACCCAGCGCCTAAATAATAGGCCTCAAATTTATAGTCAGCTAAATCTGTGGTTATTGCTGTGGCTGGGCAAGTTATTTAGTGTCCGTCAAAGCACAGTTTTTGTTCTGGGTTGAAATACAATTCCCAATTTAGCAATTCTCTAAATTAGTGGTTTCTGCTGTATCAGGCCTACTTTAAATCTATCCCTAGAAGGGTATATTAGATTCAAGGTGCTGATAGAGTCATTCTCAATAACTGCACACACACGCTATTGTGCATATCCCAGTCTAATTCTGTCCGTAAACGTATACCTGTCACCCAGCGCCTAAATAATAGGCCTCAAATTTATAGTCAGCTAAATCTGTGGTTATTGCTGTAGCTGGTCAATTTATTTAGTGTCCGTCAAAGCACAGTTTTTGTTCTGGGTTGAAATACAATTCCCAATTTAGCAATTTCCTAATTTAGTGGTTTCTGCTGTATCAGACCTACTTTAAATCTATCCCTAAAATGGTATATAAGATTCACGGTGCAGATAGGGTTATTCTCAATAACTTCACACACAAGCTATTGCGCAATTCCAAGTCTAATTCCGTCCGTAAACGTATACCTGTCATCCAGCGCCTAAATACTAGGCCTCAAATTTATATTCAGCTAAATCTGTCGTTACTGCTGTGCCTTTATTAGTGTAATACGGTACCTAAATAGATAGCCAGATAGTGTTAGGTGTCTGTAAAAAAGGCCTGAATTTGAATTCAATACATTGGGCCAAATAATATTTTTCTTATTGTGGTGAACGGTAACAATGAGGAAAACATCTAGTAAGGGACGCGGACATGGTCGTGGTGGTGTTAGTGGACCCTCTGGTGCTGGAAGAGGACGTGACCGTTCTGCCACAGCCACACGTCCTAGTATACCAACTACCTCAGGTCCCTGTAGCCGCCATAATTTACAGCGATATTTGGTGGGGCCCAATGCCGTTCTAAGGATGGTAAGGCGTGAGCAGGTACAGGCATTAGTCAATTGGGTGGCCGACAGTGGATCCAGCACGTTCACATTATCTCCCACCCAGTCTTCTGCAGAAAGCGCACAGATGGCGCCTGAAAACCAAGCCCATCAGTCTGTCACATCACCCCCATGCATACCAGCGAAACTGTCTGAGCCTCAAGTTATGCAGCAGTCTCTTATGCTGTTTGAAGACTCCGCTGGCAGGGTTTCCCAAGGGCATCCACCTAGCCCTTCTCCAGCGGTGGAAGACATAGAACGCACAACCACTTATGTTTCCTAATGATGAGGACATGGGAATACCACCTCAGCACGTCTCTGATGATGACAAAACAGAGGTGCCAACTGCTGCGTCTTTCTGCAGTGTGCAGACTGAACAGGAGGTCAGGGATCAAGACTGGGTGGAAGACGATGCAGGGGACGATGAGGTCCTAGACCCCACATGGAATGAAGGTCGTGCCACTGACTTTCACAGTTCAGAGGAAGAGGCAGTGGTGAGACCGAGCCAACAGCGTAGCAAAAGAGGGAGCAGTGGGCAAAAGCAGAACACCCGCCGCCAAGAGACTCCGCGTGCTACTGACCGCCGCCATCTGGGACCGAGCACCCCAAAGGTAGCTTCAAGGAGTTCCCTGGCATGGCACTTCTTCAAACAATGTGCTGACGACAAGACCCGAGTGGTTTGCACGCTGTGCCATCAGAGCCTGAAGCGAGGCATTAACGTTCTGAACCTTAGCAAAACCTGCATGACCAGGCACCTGCATGCAAAGCATGAACTGCAGTGGAGTAAACACCTTAAAAACAAGGAAGTCACTCAGGCTCCCCTTGCTACCTCTTCTGCTGCTGCCGCCTCGGCCTCTTCTGCTGCTGCCACCTCGGTCTCTTCTGCTGCTGCCGCCTCGGCCTCTTCCTCCGCCTCTGGAGGAACGTTGGCACCTGCCGCCCAGCAAACAGGGGATGTACCACCAACACCACCACCTCCGTCACCAAGCATCTCCACCATGTCACACGGCAGCGTTCAGCTCTCCATCTCATCTAGGGTGGCGTAAATTTCCACCTAGCCACCCTCGATCCCTGGCCCTGAATGCCAGCATTTCTAAACTACTGGCCTATGAAATGCTGTCATTTAGGCTGGTGGACACAGACAGCTTCAAACAGCTCATGTCGCTTGCTGTCCCACAGTATGTTGTTCCCAGCCGGCACTACTTCTCCAAGAGAGCCGTGCCTTCCCTGCACAACCAAGTATCCGATAAAATCAAGTGTGCACTGCGCAACGCCATCTGTGGCAAGGTCCACCTAACCACAGATACGTGGACCAGTAAGCACGGCCAGGGACGCTATATCTCCCTAACTGCACACTGGGTAAATGTAGTGGCGGCAGGGCCCCAGGCGGAGAGCTGTTTGGCGCATGTTCTTCTGCCGCCAAGGATCGCAGGGCAACATTCTTTGCCTCCTGTTGCCACCTCCTCCTACTCAGCTTCCTCCTTCTCTTCTTCCACCTGCTCATCCAGTCAGCCACACACATTCACCACCAACTTCAGCACAGCCCGGGGTAAACGTCAGCAGGCCATTCTGAAACTCATATGTTTGGGGGACAGGCCCCACACCGCACAGGAGTTGTGGCAGGGTATAGAACAGACCGACAAGTGGTTGCTGCCGGTGAGCCTCAAGCCCGGCCTGGTGGTGTGCGATAATGGGCGAAATCTCGTTGCAGCTCTGGGACTAGCCGGTTTGACGCACATCCCTTGCTTGGCGCATGTGCTGAATTTGGTGGTGCAGAAGTTCATTCACAACTACCCCGACATGTCAGAGCTGCTGCATAAAGTGCGGGCCGTCTGTTCGTGCTTCCGGCGTTCACATCCTGCTCGCCTGTCTGCGCTACAGCGTAACTTCGGCCTTTCCGCTCACCGCCTCATATGCGACGTGCCCACCAGGTGGAACTCCACCTTGCACATGCTGGACAAACTGTGCGAGCAGCAGCAGGCCATAGTGGAGTTTCAGCTGCAGCACGCACGGGTCAGTCGCACTGCGGAATAGCACCACCAATGACTGGGCCTCCATGCGAGACCTGTGTGCCCTGTTGCGCTGTTTCGAGTACTCCACCAACATGGCCAGTGGCGATGACGCCGTTATCAGCGTTACAATACCACTTCTATGTCTCCTTGAGAAAACACTTAGGGCGATGATGGAAGAGGAGGTGGCCCAGGAGGAGGAGGAGGAAGAGGGGTCATTTTTAGCACTTTCAGGCCAGTCTCTTCGAAGTGACTCAGAGGGAGATTTTTTGCAACAGCAGAGGCCAGGTACAAATGTGGCCAGCCAGGGCCCACTACTGGAGGACGAGGAGGACGAGGAGGACGAGGATGAGGAGGAGGTGGAGGAGGATGAGGATGAAGCATGGTCACAGAGGGGTGGCACCCAACGCAGCTCGGGCCCATCACTGGTGCGTGGCTGGGGGGAAACGCAGGTCGATGATGATACGCCTCCCACAGAGGACAGCTTATCCTTACCTCTGGGCGGCCTGGCACACATGAGCGACTACATGCTGCAGTGCCTGCGCAACGACAGCAGAGTTGCCCACAATTTAACGTGTGCGGACTACTTGGTTGCCACCCTGCTGGATCCACGGTACAAAGACAATGTGCCCACCTTACTTCCTGCACTGGAGCGTGATAGAAAGATGCGCGAGTACAAGCGCATGTTGGTAGACGCGCTACTGAGAGCATTCCCAAATGTCACAGGGGAACAAGTGGAAGCCCAAGGCCAAGGCAGAGGAGGAGCAAGAGGTCGCCAAGGCATCTGTTTCACGGCCAGCTCCTCTGAGGGCAGGGTTAGCATGGCAGAGATGTGGAAAAGTTTTGTCAACACGCCACAGCTAACTGCACCACCACCTGATGCACAACATGTTAGCAGGAGGCAACAATTCACTAACATGGTGGAACAGTACGTGTGCACACCCCTCCACGTACTGACTGATGGTTCAGCCCCATTCAACTTCTGGGTCTCTAAATTGTCCACGTGGCCAGAGCTAGCCTTTTATGCCTTGGAGGTGCTGGCCTGCCCGACGGCCAGCGTTTTGTCTGAACGTGTATTCAGCACGGCAGGGGGCGTCATTACAGACAAACGCAGCCGCCTGTCTACAGCCAATGTGGACAAGCTGACGTTCATAAAAATGAAACAGGCATGGAGCCCACAGGACCTGTCCATCCCTTGTGCAGATTAGACATTAACTACCTCCCCTTAACCATATATTATTGTACTCCAGGGCACTTCCTCATTCAATCCTATTTTTATTTTCATTTTACCATTATATTGCGGGGCAACCCAAAGTTGAATGAACCTCTCCTCTGTCTGGGTGCCGGGGCCTAAATACCTGACAATGGACTGTTACAGTGGTGGGTGACGTGAAACCTGATTCTCTGCTATGACATGCAGACTGATTCTCTGCTGACATGAAGCCAGATTCTCTGTTATCGGACCTCTCTTCTCTGCCTGGGTGCCGGGGCCTAAATATATGACAATGGACTCTTACAGTGGTGGGTGACGTGAAGCATGATTCTCTGCTATGATGCTATGATATGAAGACTGATTCTCTGCTGACATAAAGCCAGATTCTCTGTTACGGGAGCTCTCGCCTCTGCCTGGGTGCCGGGGCCTAAATTTATGACAATGGGCTGTTACAGTGGTGGGTGACATGAAACCTGATTCTCTGCTATAATATGAAGACTGATTCTCTGCTGACATGAAGCCAGATTCTCTGTTACGGGACATCTTTTCTCTGCCTGGGTGCCGAGGCCTAAATATATGACAATGGACTGTTACAGTGGTGTGTCACGTGAAGCCTGATTCTCTGCTATGACATGCAGACTTATTCTCTGCTAACATGAAGCCAGATTCTCTGTTACGGGACCTCTCTCCTCTGCCTGGGTGCCGGGGCCTAAATATATGACAATGGACTGTTACAGTGGTGGGTGACGAGAAGCCTGATTCTCTGCTATGACATGCAGACTGATTCTCTGCTGACATGAAGCCAGATTCTCTTTTACGGGACCTCTCTCCTCTGCCTGGGTGCCGGGGCCTAAATTTATGACAATGGACTGTTACAGTGGTGGGTGACGTGAAGCATGATTCTCTGCTATGCTATGATATGAAGACTGATTCTCTGCTGACATGAAGTCAGATTCTCTGTTTCGGGACCTCTCTCCTCTGCCTGGGTGCCTGGGCCTAAATATCTGACAATGGACTGTTCCAGTGTTGGGTGACGTGAAGCCTGATTCTCTGCTATAATATGAAGACTGATTCTCTGCTGACATGATGCCAGATTCTCTGTTACGGGACCTCTCTCCTCTGCCTGGGTGCCGGGGCCTAATTATCTGACAATGGATTGTTCCAGTGTTGGGTGACGTGAAGCATGATTCTCTGCTATGATAGGAAGACTGATTCTCTGCTGACATGAAGCCAGATTCTCTGTTACGGGACCTCTCTCATCTGCCTGGGTGCCTGGGCCTAAATATCTGACAATGGACTGTTCCAGTGTTGGGTGACGTGAAGCATGATTCTCTGCTATGATATTAAGACTGATTCTCTGCTGACATGAAGCCAGATTCTCTGTTACGGGACCTCTCTCCTCTGCCTGGGCGCCTGGGCCTAGATATCTGACAATGGACTGTTCCAGTGTTGGGTGACGTGAAGCATGATTCTCTGCTATGATGTGAAGACTGATTCTCTGCTGACATGAAGCCAGATTCTCTGTTACGGGACCTCTCTCCTCTGCCTGGGTGCCTGGGCCTAAATATATGACAATGGACTGTTCCAGTGTTGGGTGACGTGAAGCATGTTTCTCTGCTATGATGTGAAGACTGATTCTCTGCTGACATGAAGACTGATTCTCTGCTGACATGAAGCCATATTCTCTGTTACGGGACCTCTCTCCTCTGCCTGGGTGCCGAGGCCTAAATATATGACAATGGACTGTTCCAGTGTTGGGTGACGTGAAGCATGATTCTCTGCTATGATATGAAGACTGATTCTCTGCTGACATGAAGCCAGATTCTCTGTTACAGGACCTCTCTCCTCTGCCTGGGTGCCTGGGCCTAAATATCTGACAATGGACTGTTCCAGTGTTGGGTGACATGAAGCCAGATTCTCTGCTATGGGACCTCTTTCCAATTGATATAGGTTAATTTTTATTTATTTAATTTTTATTCATTTCCCTATCCACATTTGTTTGCAGGGGATTTACCTACATGTTGCTGCCTTTTGCAGCCCTCTAGCCCTTTCTTGGGCTGTTTTACAGCCTTTTTAGTGCCAAAAAGTTCGGGTACCCATTGACTTCAATAGGGTTCGGGTTCGGGACGAAGTTCAGATCGGGTTCGGATCCCGAACCCGAACATTTCCGGGAAGTTCGGCCGAACTTCTCGAACCCAAACATCCAGGTGTTCGCTCAACTCTATATCTGAGCTCAAGGAAATAGAAAATGTATGTATAATATATGCATACCAAATGAGGTGAGGCTGAATCTTTTTTGGTTTGCTTAGGATTACTTTCACACAGTGAAAGGTAAGGCATAGTGTTGAGCAAGCATGTTCGGCCAAATACCTGTTCAGCTCGAGCATTGCTAAGTTCGGGACATGGCGTTACTCAGTCGAGTACCGCATGTGATCAAGCGCCATGCTCGTGTCTTCCCTCCGCACTTTTTGCGGCTTAAACCTAAGCCGTCAATAAACGTGCAGGTAAGTACTGCCATCACTGTAATACCAATAGCCATGTTAGCTACTGCCATTACAGTGATTGGCTTGCTGGAACGTGTCATCCGATGACTCGGGTTCAGCTCATTGTCAGAGTCAGGGAGAGCTGTGCTTAGGAAGGGACAGATAGTGTAGGGAGTGTCTTCGCAATTATTCAATAGAAAAACGTTTCAAAGACCCAAAAGTCCTTTTAAGGACTATTGTGTGTGGTAGCAGGCTGGCAGCAATATAACATAGCCAGCAATTCTTTTTTTCCATACTTTGCAATACTTTTTCGATAGAGGGTGTCTGCAGTGACTTGTGACATCTGTGCTGCAATAGCCTCTGTGTGTCAGGGCCAGATATTGGGAAAAATATTAATGACAACAAATTCATTGTTTCCATAATTTATCCACACTTTGCCTATAAACGGTGTCTTGAATTGTCACATCTGCTCTGCAATAGCATGTGTGTGTGTGTCAGTGCCAGATATTTGGAAAAAAATTAGCAAAAACAATTATATTTTCTCCAAAATGTATCCACACTTTGCCTATAAACGGTTTCTGCAGTGAATTGTTATATCTGCGCTGCAATAACTTGTGTGCAGTGGCGACTCTAGGAACAATATATAGGGGGGGCACAAAGATACCACAGTCAAAAATGGGGGGGCAAAAACAAAATAAGATTACAAAATACGAGAGAGTTGCGGTCTGCAGGGATACAGTTATAATAAAACAATTTACTTACAAAAGAAGCTATTCAGTCGTCTGCTGTGCTGTCCTCTGCTTGCTTCCACGGATTCTTTCCCCTTCTTTCTGTCTCTCGTCAGTGCACAGGCGCACTGTTATGGTGGATCTGTGGAAGACACACTGTTATGGGGGATCTGTGGATGACACATTATGCCTCTCATTAGCCCTCATTATGCCTCTCATCACTCCCATATCAGCCCCCATATAAGCCCTTATGCCTCATTAGCCCCCATTATTCTTCTTATTAGCCCCATTGGCCCCCATTATGCCTCATTAGCCCACATTATGCCTCTAATTAGCCCCCATTATGCCTCTTATTAGCCCCCATATGCCTCCAATTAGCTCCATATGCCTCCAATTAGCCCCCATATGCCTTCAATTAGCCCCCATATGCCTCCTATTAGCCCCCATATGCCTCCTATTAGCCCCCATATGCCTCCTATTAGCCCCCAATTAGCCCCCATATGCCTCCAATTAACCCCATATGCCTCCAATTAGCCCCATAGACCCCATATGCCTCCAATTAGCCCCCATATGCCTCCAATTAGCCCCCATATGCCTCCAATTAGCCCCCATATGCCTCCTATTAGCCCCCAATTAGCCCCTATATGCCTCCAATTAGCCCCTATATGCCTCCAATTAGCCCCTATATGCCTCCAATTAGCCCCCATATGCCTCCTATTAGCCCCATAGACCCCATATGCCTCCAATTAGCCCCCATATGCCTCCAATTAGCCCCCATATGCCTCCTATTAGCCCCCAATTAGCCCCCATATGCCTCAAATTAACCCCATATGCCTCCAATTAGCCCCATAGACCCCATATGCCTCCAATTAGCCCCCATATGCCTCCAATTAGCCCCCATATGCCTCCAATTAGCCCCCAATTAGCCCCCATATGCCTCCAATTAGCCCCATAGACCCCATATGCCTCCAATTAGCCCCCATATGCCTCCAATTAGCCCCCATATGCCTCCAATTAGCCCCATAGACCCCATATGCCTCCAATTAGCCCCCATATGCCTCAAATTAACCCCATATGCCTCCAATTAGCCCCATAGACCCCATATGCCTCCAATTAGCCCCCATATGCCTCCAATTAGCCCCCATATGCCTCCAATTAGCCCCATAGACCCCATATGCCTCCAATTAGCCCCCATATGCCTCCAATTAGCCCCCATATGCCTCCAATTAGCCCCCATATGCCTCCTATTAGCCCCATATGCCTATTAGCCCCATATGCCTATTAGCCCCCATATGCCTCCAATTAGCCCCATATGCCTCCTATTAGCCCCATATGCCTCCTATTAGCCCCATATGCCTCCTATTAGCCCCCAAATATGCCTCCAATTAGCCCCCAAATATGCCTCCAAATGCCCCCATACATCTCCAATTAGCCCCCAAATATGCCTCCAATTAGCCCCCAAATATGCTTCCAATTAGCCCCATATGCCTCCTATTAGCCGCATATGCCTCCTATTAGCCCCCATAATGCCCCCAGCAGCCACATTTTTTATAAAATTAAAAAAAAAAACACTTACCTCTCCTGCTCCTGGACGGACGCCGCCTGCCATTTTCTCCCTCCTCAGTCGACTGTGCGTGCTCTAAACTGGCGCGCACAGCGTGAGGTCACAGAGCGACCTCACGCTGTGCGCAGCCCTGCACAGCCGACAGCCGAGGACCAGGAAGTGGTGAGTACAGAGCGTTCACCACTTCCTGGTCCTTCTGTACTAATGAGCGCTTCCTTAATGGAAGCGCTCATTAGTATTCACTCGGGGGAATCAGCGGGGGGGCACCTGGGGGGGCAAGGAACAACATAGGGGGGGCAATTGCCCCCCCTCGCCCCCCTCTAGCGACGCCACTACTTGTGTGTGTGAGTGCCAGATATTGGAAAAAATATTACTAACAACAAATATATTTTTTCCATAATTTATCCACACTTTGCCTCCAAACAGTGTCTGCAGCGAATGGTCACATCTGCGCTGCAATAGCGTGTGTATGTGTCAGGCCTAGATATTTGGAAAAATCTTAGCAAAAACAATTATATTTTTTTCCATAAATTATCCACACTTTGCCTATAAACGGTGTCTGCAGTGAATTGTCACATCTGCGCTGCAATAGCATGTGTGTGTCAGTGCCATATATTGGGAAAAATATTGCTGACAACAATTATATTTTTTCCATAATTTATCCACATTTTTCCTATAAACGGTCCCTTATCACAGATAATATTTAATTTTAAGAAGATGAGCATTAAGGGACGGGGAAGTGATCGTGATGCTGATGGTGCATGCAGAGGCCATGGCCCTGGGTGCGGTGAAACTGTGCCTTCTGCCAGAGCACAAGAAAAACAATCATCCAAGATATCTAGATTCATGTCCCAGTTTGCAGGGTGGCACAGAACACCACTCTTGAAGTCAGCACAGTGTGAGTTGGTTGGATTGCAGCAGATAGTGCTTCCAGTTGGTTAAGCACCACCCTGTCTTCCGCCAAGTCCAGTTTCAATAGCCAGGAGTATGGTTCACACAATCCTCACGCTGATACTCCTTCCTCCCACCATTTACAGTGTGGCCAAATAAGTGATCCCACACTCAGATATTCCGAGGACCTCTTTGCATCGCCATTAATTGATTTGGCCCTCTGGCCAAGCACGCTTGAAGAGGGACCTGAGATCTTGAGCCCCGATTCCCAACCTCTTGAGCATCCAGAGTTACAAGAACATGACGCTGGGGAACGGCAATTAGTGTTTAATGAGGTGGATAATTTTGAGACATAGATGCCAATGACTCAACCGCAATAACTGTCTCAAGAGGTTGAGGAAGAGGATGACACACAGTTGTCAATCACTGAGGTTGTGGTTAGGTCAACAAATCAGGAGGATTATCAGAGTGAGGAAGTGGAAGAGGATGTGATGGACGACAAGGTCACTGACCCAACCTGGGAAGATAACAACAAGCCAAGCTAGGAAAGCAGTACAGGGGGGGGGGGGGGGATCTGCAGCACTGCAACAGGCTGGAAGAGGCAATGGGGTGGCAAAAGGTAGAAGGCGGGCACCAACCAACATGCCCACAACTGTTCCACGGAGCACTCCCTTGCGTAAATCTCCCTTGCCAAGGGGTAGGTGTTCGGCAGTATGGCACTTTTTTGAGGAAAGTGGGGACAACAAAAGAATAGTAGTTTGCAACCTGTGCCACACCAAAATGAGTTGGGCGTGAACACTAGCAACCTCACCACCACCAGCATGATCCACCACATGTCATAAAGCACCCCAATAGGTGGGCCGAAACCCTGGGTCCACAATCTGTGTTTGCGGGTCACACCACTGCCTCCTCTTCCCCTGTGTTATGTACTGGCTAGAGTTGAGCGGACACCTGAAGGTTCGGGTTCGACGGGTTCGGCTGAACATCACAAAAAAGTTCGAGTTTGGAACCCGAACTTGACCCCGAACCTGAAACCACATTAAAGTCAATGGGGACCCAAACTTTTGAGCACTAAAATGGCTGTGAAAATGTAATGGAAAGAGCTAGAGGGCTGCACATACCAGCAAAATGTGAGTAAGAGCATGGCAAGTGCTCTACAAACAAAAGTGGATGGTGAAATGACTTTAAATAACATAAAATACATGCAAATAGGTGATCTAGGAGGACGAGGTCCATATGGAGTAGGATGTTGAGGAGGCTGTGGATGTGACGGTGTATGTGGAAGAGGTGGTGGAGGTGGTAGCCTACACTGCTTTTTGGTTTTACATTTATAAATTTTTTTTAAATTAGGGTACACCCCAAAACATTGGGAAATATAACCTGTGATAACCCCCCTCCAGTCGTGCTAAACACACGTTCAGACAATACTCTGGCTGCAGGGCAGGCCAGCACCTCCAAGGGGTAAAGGGCAAGCTCAGGCCATGTGCCCAATTTGGAGAACCAGAAGTTGCAGGGGCTGACCCCTGTCAGTCAGTTCGTGTAGGCGTGTGCACACATACTGCTCCACCATATCACACGTCCCCGTGATGTTTACAATCCAATTTGATATCTGCTCTAACAACTTTTGATGTTCTTTTATGCGCCTACCATGGTGATCACTGGTGGCAGGGAATAAGGGTACCAGGCCAGATAGGGAGCCTGAGCAAAGGATACCACATGCAAGGGAGGTCAATGAATGAAATTAAATGTAATTGAGCCAAAATGTGGGACAAAGTATTGAAGCATAAGCTTCCAAGTTAAAAAGGGGGCACGCGGCAATTACCCACTCCCGACTCGGGGAGGTAGTGACGATAAATAACAATACAGGACTCTTAAGATGCCCTGTTATTGGAATGATTAATACGAAATTATACAGAATATCACTGGGGTATTTAGGATTTGTAAACGTTAGCCAGGAGAGGCCCTGCTGCCGCATTGTTGACTCTAGCTAACTTCTGCCTGATTTCATGTCCCTGTGAAGTCCACCATCCATTTGGATATCTTCTCTATCAACTTTCGATGTTGTTTTCTGAGCCTAACACGTTGATCACGGTTATCGTCAAATCAGGATTCCAGCTGGAAAATGAGTGTGAGAAAGAGAGACCACATCCAAGGAAGGTTAATTGTTTCAAATTAAAAATCATAGAGTGGAAATATGGGACAAAGTATTAAAGCGTAAATGTGGGACAACTTTTTAAAGTTTAAGCATTGAATGATAGGATGTGCGCACATCAATTAATGAAGAATTTCTTAAATTTTATTCCCTGTCAACTATGCAGAGCAGGAGTATCTATCCAGCAAAATTTGAAAAATGACACCTGACAATGTAACAGACATTTTTTTAAAAACTATGTTCCTGTCACCTATGCAGAGGTTCCCCAGTGACATCCACCATCCATTTGGATATCTTCTCTATCAATTTTCGATGTTCTTTTCTGAGCCTACCATGTTGATCATGATTATCGGCGAATCAGGGTTCCACATCGGCAAGGGAGCGTTAGAAAGAGAGACCACATCTAAGGGAGATAAATGTATTCATTTTTTGGGGGATCGAGCGGAAATATGGGAAAAGTTATTGAGGCGCAAATGTGGGAATAATTATTAAAGCTCAAATGTGGGACAAATTATTAAAGCGCAAATGTGGTATAACTTGTTAAAGTTTAAGCATTGAATGAAAGGAAGTGGCGCGCATCAATTAAAGAAGCATTTCTGAAATGTTATTCCCTGTCACCTATGCAGAGCAGGGGTTTATTCACGTCCAAAATTGAAAAATGTCAACCCAATAATGTAACAGAAAAATGACAGAAATGTATTAACCTGTCTACTTGGTAGAGCAGGGGTCTATGACAGAAAAAAAATTGTTTATTGTCACCCGAAAATGTAAAAGAAATATTATTGAAATTTATTAAGCTGTCAACTAGGTAGAGTTTTTTTTTTTTTTTTAACTGTCTACTAGGAATAGCAGTGGTACATCACATCCAAAAATTGGTGAATTTCACCCGAAAATGTAACTGACAATTTATTTTTATTTTTTACTGCCTACTAGGTATAGCAGTGGTACATTACACACAAAAAATGGTGAATTTCACAAGAAAATGTAACTGACAAAGTAGTGAAATGACATAAAATAAAATAAACTTTGTACAAAAAAATTAATTAATTTATAGGTAGAGTTCCATATGGAGTAGGAGTTTGAGGAGTTGGTGGACGTAGCAGTGTACGTGGAAGCGGAGGTGGAGGAGGACGAGTTAGCCAACACAGCTTTTTGTTTTTTATTAAATTATTATTATTATTATTTTTATTAGGGTACACTCCAAAAGAGTGTGAAATATCCAAAATACAAGAATGAGCAATTGCGCTGCAGTATAACAATGGCTGGTTAAGGCTGGTATACATGTCTATTCTGCACAAGGTACGGACAAGTCCTGTGGGATCCATGCCTGGTTTATTTTAATGAACGTGAGCTTGTCCACATTGACTGTGGACAGGCGGCTGCACTTGTCAGCTCACCGGCTGTTGTGCAACGCGAGCACGCGCTGGAACTCCAAATTCCACATGTTGGCTTGGCTTTGTGAGCAGCAGAGGGCAGTTGTGGAATACCAGCTGCAACATGGTTGTCGCCTTTCCAGTCATCTTCCGCTGTTCACAAGCGAGGAGTGGGCATGGATGTCTGACCTTTGTGAGGTTTTACGCACCTTTGAGGAATTAACACAGATAGTGAGCGGCGATAACGCTATTATCAGCGTCACCATCCCACTTCTGTGTCTTCTCAAATGCTTGCTGCTCACAATTAAAGACAACGCTGTGCATGTGGAAGAGGGGGAAATGGGGAAGACATTACACAGGGTGATAACCAGACCACCCTCAGTTCGTCTTCTCAGCGTGAATTGGAGGCTGAAGAGGAGGAGGGGGAGGAGCAGGAGACGGTTGCCTCAGCTACAGAGGGTAGTACCCAGGGAAGTTCAATTCCATCTGCTCTGCGTGGGTGGGGAGAAGAGGAGGAAGAGGATGCAGAGATTGGGAGTGATCCTCCTGATGACGACAGCAAAGTCTCGCCTGTTGGTACTCTGGCACACATGACTGACTTCATATTAGGCTGTCTTTCCCGCGACCTGTCGGAATATTTATGCTGTCTCCAATTGACAGTCTATAATATTTATGTGAATAAATTAGAATCTGTAATGAAGGAGATTCTAATCTATTATCATAAAAACCAAGTTAAAACAAGCTCGTGATCTGCGTTGAATTGAAGACAAATCCCAATTACAGACAAAATATATATATACAGACGTGGACAAAATTGTTGGTACCCTTTGGTCAATGAAAGAAAAAGTCACAATGGTCACAGAAATAACTTTAATCTGACAAAAGTAATAATAAATTAAAATTCTATAAATGTTAACCAATGAAAGTCAGACATTGTTTTTCAACCATGCTTCAACAGAATTATGTAAAAAAATAAACTCATGAAACAGGCATGGACAAAAATGATGGTACCCCTAACTTAATATTTTGTTGCGCAACCTTTTGAGGCAATCACTGCAATCAAACGCTTCCTGTAACTGTCAATGAGACATCTGCACCTCTCAGCAGGTATTTTGGCCCACTCCTCATGAGCAAACTGCTCCAGTTGTGTCCGGTTTGAAGGGTGCCTTTTCCAGACTGCATGTTTCAGCTCCTTCCAAAGATGCTCAATAGGATTGAGGTCAGGGCTCATAGAAGGCCACTTTAGAATAGTCCAATTTTTTCCTCTTAGCCATTCTTGGGTGTTTTTAGCGGTGTGTTTTGGGTCATTGTCCTGTTGCAAGACCCATGACCTGCGACTGAGACCAAGCTTTCTGACACTGGCTAGTACATTTCTCTCTAGAATTCCTTGATAGTCTTGAGATTTCATTGTACCCTGCACAGATTCAAGACACCCTGTGCCAGACGCAGCAAAGCAGCCCCAGAACATAACAGAGCCTCCTCCATGTTTCACAGTAGGGACAGTGTTCTTTTCTTGATATGCTTCATTTTTTCGTCTGTGAACATACAGCTGATGTGCCTTGGCAAAAACTTCGATTTTTGTCTCATCTGTCCACAGGACATTCTCCCAGAAGCTTTGTGGCTTGTCAACATGTAGTTTGGCATATTCCAGTCTTGCTTTTTTATGATTCGTTTTCAACAATGGTGTCCTCCTTGGTCGTCTCCCATGTAGTCCACTTTGGCTCAAACAACGACGGATGGTGCGATCTGACACTGATGTTCCTTGAGCATGAAGTTCACCTTGAATCTCTTTAGAAGTCTTTCTAGGCTCTTTTGTTACCATTCGGATTATCCGTCTCTTAGATTTGTCATCAATTTTCCTCCTGCGGCCACGTCCAGGGAGGTTGGCTACAGTCCCATGGATCTTAAACTTATGAATAATATGTGCAACTGTACTCACAGGAACATCTAGTTGCTTGGAGATGGTCTTATAGCCTTTACCTTTAACATGCTTGTCTATAATTTTCTTTCTGATCTCTTGAGACAGCTCTTTCCTTTGCTTCCTCTGGTCCATGTCGAGTGTGGTACACACCATATCACCAAACAACACAGTGATTACCTGGAGCCATATATATAGGCCCAATGGCTGATTACAAGGTTGTAGACACCTGTGATGCTAATTAGTGGACACACCTTGAATTAACATGTCCCTTTGGTCACATTATGTTCTGTGTTTTCTAGGGGTACCATCATTTTTGTCCATGCCTGTTTCATGAGTTTATTTTTTTACATAATTCTGTTGAAGCATGGTTGAAAAACAATGTCTGACTTTCATTGGTTAACATTTATAGAATTTTAATTTATTATTACTTTTGTCAGATTAAAGTTATTTCTGTGACCATTGTGACTTTTTCTTTCATTGACCAAAGGGTACCAACAATTTTGTCCACGTCTGTATAATTTATTAATACAATTTTTAGTGAAAAATAATATATAATATAATGTAAAGTTGGTAATCAAATACTTATCAATTAAAAATCAATAAAAATAAATTAATAATGATCAAAATATGTCATTAGTAAAACTCAAGATAATTTCACTGAATATATTCTAATTACAGATATCTTAACAACTTAACTCCTTAACCGTACCCTTGATCTCTCCCAGCCAACAGATGGATCAGATATTCAGAAAATTTCCTTATACATATAGATATTTTAAACCATATATAACTAGAACAAAATCAGTTCTTTAGGTTCTTCATACTGAACAAAATTTAGATTTTGATACTGCAGTTACAAGATCCAACTCAATTCAGTATAAATCCTACCTACACAATATGGTTAATAGAATATGTATATGTATAATATAAAGTTACTGTATAAAATTGTATACTATACCGGATGATCTGGCTGGAAAAATCAACGTCACGGTTCAGGGATATCACTGGGATTTTTCAAATAAATGGAGAGCTGGATGGAATTGCTTGGATAGTAGGATACCTAGTCAGATGGCTTTCTCGGGTATCAAAAAGTGGATCTCTGGTTTAAAAGATAGATTTCAAAGATGGATCCTTCTGTCATCAAGATGACCATCCCAAGCTCCTGATGATCCCTCTCTGTAGTTCCATACCCTCTTATATTCCATTTTAAAAAGGGCTTGGTCAAGTTTTATCATTAACTAGTGACATCATTTGATAACTAATAGAAACTCCCATGATAAATTTTACACTCTAAACCTTAATGTTAACCTAACACTAGATGGCACTAGTACTCCATATAAAAGTCAATGCACTTATCTCTCTCTTCTGTATATTCTCTTATTCATTTAACTGAGATAAACTTTAACTAATGTTTTAAACAAAACCTTGAAGAGATCTGAAATAGACAATGACTTTTGTATTTAGGCAAACATCTAGTTCTTCCTCTTAATCTTCTGACCAGACCTAATTAATTCAAGATACACATTACCACACTCAGCTCATTGTTCTGGGGAAGACTCAGAAAGAGATCATTAACTTGTGATAGTTTTCAGTCATGTATTTTAGGAATAACCACTTTAATTCTAACTTTGAAATTGAATATATCTATAAAGACCATATATATATATATATATATATATATATATATATATATAAAGCACACCTATTTAAATTTAAATCAATTATAGAAAATCTGAATTCATTAATATGGGTTAATCACCAATAACATTAATCTCTTTCTATTCCCTGCATCTAATTTGACTCAACAGATTTATAGGTATCTTATCTACATCAATATATTTATTGAATTTGTCTAGTCTAAGCCTCTTCATGCAAAAACCAGACCATGTAAACTCTCCTAAGGTTCATAAACAAGAGCCTTCACATAAATCTAATCTTTGGTTAGTGATTCTAAGTAGAGTTGAGCGAACACCTGGATGTTCGGGTTCGAGAAGTTCGGCCGAACATCCCGGAAATGTTCGGGTTCGGGATCCGAACCCGATCCGAACTTCGTCCCGAACCCGAACCCCATTGAAGTCAATGGGGACCCGAACTTTTCGGCACTAAAAAGGCTGTAAAACAGCCCAGGAAAGAGCTAGAGGGCTGCAAAAGGCAGCAACATGTAGGTAAATCCCCTGCAAACAAATGTGGATAGGGAAATGAATTAAAATAAAAATTAAATAAATAAAAATTAACCAAAATCAATTGGAGAGAGGTTCCATAGCAGAGAATCTGGCTTCCCGTCACCCACCACTGGAACAGTCCATTCTCAGATATTTAGGCCCCGGCACCCAGGCAGAGGAGAGAGGTCCCGTAACAGAGAATCTGTCTTCATGTCAGCAGAGAATTAGTCTGCATGTCATAGCAGAGAATGAGGCTTCACGTCAGCCACCACTGCAACAGTCCATTGGCATATATTTAGGCCCAGCACCCAGGCAGAGGAGGGAGGTCCCGTAACAGAGAATCTGTCTTCATGTCAGCAGAGAATTAGTCTGCATGTCATAGCAGAGAATGAGGCTTCACGTCAGCCACCACTGCAACAGTCCATTGGCATATATTTAGGCCCAGCACACACACAGGCAGAGGAGAGAGGTCCCGTAACAGAGAATCTGGCTTCATGTCAGCAGAGAATCAGTCTGCATGTCATAGCAGAGAATGAGGCTTCACGTCAGCCACCACTGCAACAGTCCATTGGCATATATTTAGGCCCAGCACACACACAGGCAGAGGAGAGAGGTCCCGTAACAGAGGATCTGGCTTCATGTCAGCAGAGAATCAGTCTGCATGTCATAGCAGAGAATCAGGCTTCACGTCAGCCACCACTGCAACAGTCCATTGTCATAAATTTAGGCCCAGCACCCAGGCAGAGGAGAGAGGTCCCGTAACAGACAATCTGGCTTCATGTCAGCAGAGAATTAGTCTGCATGTCATAGCAGAGAATGAGGCTTCACGTCAGCCACCACTGCAACAGTCCATTGGCATATATTTAGGCCTAGCACACAGGCAGAGGAGAGAGGTCCCGTAACAGACAATCTGGCTTCATGTCAGCAGAGAATCAGTCTGCATGTCATAGCAGCGAATGAGGCTTCACGTCACCCACCACTGCAACAGTCCATTGGCATATATTTAGGCCTAGCACACAGGCAGAGCAGAGAGGTCCCGTAACAGACAATCTGGCTTCATGACAGCAGAGAATCAGTCTGCATGTCATAGCAGAGAATGAGGCTTCACGTCACCCACCACTGCAACAGTCCATTGGCATATATTTAGGCCTAGCACACAGGCAGAGCAGAGAGGTCCCGTAACAGACGATCTGGCTTCATGTCAGCAGAGAATCAGTCTGCATGTCATAGCAGAGAATGAGGCTTCACGTCAGCCACCACTGCAACAGTCCATTGGCATATATTTAGGCCTAGCACACAGGCAGAGGAGAGAGGTCCCGTAACAGACAATCTGGCTTCATGTCAGCAGAGAATCAGTCTGCATGTCATAGCAGAGAATGAGGCTTCACGTCAGCCACCACTGCAACAGTCCATTGGCATATATTTAGGCCCAGCACCCAGGCAGAGGAGGGAGGTCCCGTAACAGACAATCTGGCTTCATGTCAGCAGAGAATCAGTCTGCATGTCATAGCAGAGAATGAGGCTTCACGTCACCCACCACTGCAACAGTCCATTGGCATATATTTAGGCCCAGCACCCAGGCAGAGGAGGGAGGTCCCGTAACAGAGAATCTGTCTTCATGTCAGCAGAGAATTAGTCTGCATGTCATAGCAGAGAATGAGGCTTCACGTCAGCCACCACTGCAACAGTCCATTGGCATATATTTAGGCCCAGCACACACACAGGCAGAGGAGAGAGGTCCCGTAACAGAGAATCTGGCTTCATGTCAGCAGAGAATCAGTCTGCATGTCATAGCAGAGAATGAGGCTTCACGTCAGCCACCACTGCAACAGTCCATTGGCATATATTTAGGCCCAGCACACACACAGGCAGAGGAGAGAGGTCCCGTAACAGAGGATCTGGCTTCATGTCAGCAGAGAATCAGTCTGCATGTCATAGCAGAGAATCAGGCTTCACGTCAGCCACCACTGCAACAGTCCATTGTCATAAATTTAGGCCCAGCACCCAGGCAGAGGAGAGAGGTCCCGTAACAGACAATCTGGCTTCATGTCAGCAGAGAATTAGTCTGCATGTCATAGCAGAGAATGAGGCTTCACGTCAGCCACCACTGCAACAGTCCATTGGCATATATTTAGGCCTAGCACACAGGCAGAGGAGAGAGGTCCCGTAACAGACAATCTGGCTTCATGTCAGCAGAGAATCAGTCTGCATGTCATAGCAGCGAATGAGGCTTCACGTCACCCACCACTGCAACAGTCCATTGGCATATATTTAGGCCTAGCACACAGGCAGAGCAGAGAGGTCCCGTAACAGACAATCTGGCTTCATGACAGCAGAGAATCAGTCTGCATGTCATAGCAGAGAATGAGGCTTCACGTCACCCACCACTGCAACAGTCCATTGGCATATATTTAGGCCTAGCACACAGGCAGAGCAGAGAGGTCCCGTAACAGACGATCTGGCTTCATGTCAGCAGAGAATCAGTCTGCATGTCATAGCAGAGAATGAGGCTTCACGTCAGCCACCACTGCAACAGTCCATTGGCATATATTTAGGCCTAGCACACAGGCAGAGGAGAGAGGTCCCGTAACAGACAATCTGGCTTCATGTCAGCAGAGAATCAGTCTGCATGTCATAGCAGAGAATGAGGCTTCACGTCAGCCACCACTGCAACAGTCCATTGGCATATATTTAGGCCCAGCACCCAGGCAGAGGAGGGAGGTCCCGTAACAGACAATCTGGCTTCATGTCAGCAGAGAATCAGTCTGCATGTCATAGCAGAGAATGAGGCTTCACGTCACCCACCACTGCAACAGTCCATTGGCATATATTTAGGCCCAGCACCCAGGCAGAGGAGGGAGGTCCCGTAACAGAGAATCTGTCTTCATGTCAGCAGAGAATTAGTCTGCATGTCATAGCAGAGAATGAGGCTTCACGTCAGCCACCACTGCAACAGTCCATTGGCATATATTTAGGCCCAGCACCCAGGCAGAGGAGGGAGGTCCCGTAACAGAGAATCTGTCTTCATGTCAGCAGAGAATTAGTCTGCATGTCATAGCAGAGAATGAGGCTTCACGTCAGCCACCACTGCAACAGTCCATTGGCATATATTTAGGCCCAGCACACACACAGGCAGAGGAGAGAGGTCCCGTAACAGACAATCTGGCTTCATGTCAGCAGAGAATTAGTCTGCATGTCATAGCAGAGAATGAGGCTTCACGTCAGCCACCACTGCAACAGTCCATTGGCATATATTTAGGCCCAGCACACACACAGGCAGAGGAGAGAGGTCCCGTAACAGAGAATCTGTCTTCATGTCAGCAGAGAATTAGTCTGCATGTCATAGCAGAGAATGAGGCTTCACGTCAGCCACCACTGCAACAGTCCATTGGCATATATTTAGGCCCAGCACACACACAGGCAGAGGAGAGAGGTCCCGTAACAGACAATCTGGCTTCATGTCAGCAGAGAATTAGTCTGCATGTCATAGCAGAGAATGAGGCTTCACGTCAGCCACCACTGCAACAGTCCATTGGCATATATTTAGGCCCAGCACACACACAGGCAGAGGAGAGAGGTCCCGTAACAGAGAATCTGTCTTCATGTCAGCAGAGAATTAGTCTGCATGTCATAGCAGAGAATCAGGCTTCACGTCACCCACCACTGCAACAGTCCATTGGCATATATTTAGGCCCAGCACCACAGGCAGAGGAGGAGGTCCCGTAACAGAGAATCTGTCTTCATGTCAGCAGAGAATTAGTCTGCATGTCATAGCAGAGAATCAGGCTTCACGTCAGCCACCACTGCAACAGTCCATGGTCATAAATTTAGGCCCAGCACCCAGGCAGAGGAGAGAGGTCCCGTAACAGACAATCTGGCTTCATGTCAGCAGAGAATTAGTCTGCATGTCATAGCAGAGAATCAGGCTTCATGTCAGCCACCACTGCAACAGTCCATTGGCATATATTTAGGCCTAGCACACAGGCAGAGGAGAGGTTCATTCAACTTTGGGTAGCATCGCAATATAATGGTAAAATGAAAATAAAAATAGGATTGAATGAGGAAGTGCCCTGGAGTCCAATAATATATGGTTATGGGGAGGTAGTTAATGTCTAATCTGGACAAGGGACGGACAGGTCCTGTGGGATCCATGCCTGGTTCATTTTTATGAACGTCAGCTTGTCCACATTGGCTGTAGACAGGCGGCTGCGTTTGTCTGTAATGACGCCCCCTGCCGTGCTGAATACACGTTCAGACAAAACGCTGGCTGCCGGGCAGGCCAGCACCTCCAAGGCATAAAAGGCTAGCTCTGGCCACGTGGACAATTTAGAGACCCAGAAGTTGAATGGGGCCGAACCATCAGTCAGTACGTGGAGGGGTGTGCACACGTACTGTTCCACCATGTTAGTGAAATGTTGCCTCCTGCTAACACGTTGCGTATCAGGTGGTGGTGCAGTTAGCTGTGGCGTGTTGACAAAAGTTTTCCACATCTCTGCCATGCTAACCCTGCCCTCAGAGGAGCTGGCCGTGACACAGCTGCCTTGGCGACCTCTTGCTCCTCCTCTGCCTTGGCCTTGGGCTTCCACTTGTTCCCCTGTGACATTTGGGAATGCTCTCAGTAGCGCGTCTACCAACGTGCGCTTGTACTCGCGCATCTTCCTATCACGCTCCAGTGCAGGAAGTAAGGTGGGCACATTGTCTTTGTAGCGTGGATCCAGCAGGGTGGCAACCCAGTAGTCCGCACAGGTTAAAATGTGGGCAACTCTGCTGTCGTTGCGCAGGCACTGCAGCATGTAGTCGCTCATGTGTGCCAGGCTGCCCAGGGGTAAGGACAAGCTGTCCTCTGTGGGAGGCGTATCGTCATCGTCCTGCCTTTCCCCCCAGCCACGCACCAGTGATGGACCCGAGCTGCGTTGGGTGCCACCCCGCTGTGACCATGCTTCATCCTCATCCTCCTCCACCTCCTCCTCATCCTCGTCCTCCTCGTCCTCCAGTAGTGGGCCCTGGCTGGCCACATTTGTACCTGGCCTCTGCTGTTGCCAAAAACCTCCCTCTGAGTCACTTCGAAGAGACTGGCCTGAAAGTGCTAAAAATGACCCCTCTTCCTCCTCCTCCTCCTCCTCCTCCTGGGCCACCTCCTCTTCCATCATCGCCCTAAGTGTTTTCTCAAGGAGACATAGAAGTGGTATTGTAACGCTGATAACAGTGTCATCGCCACTGGCCATGTTGGTGGAGTACTCGAAACAGCGCAACAGGGCACACAGGTCTCGCATGGAGGCCCAGTCATTGGTGGTGAAGTGGTGCTGTTCTGTAGTGCGACTGACCCGTGCGTGCTGCAGCTGAAACTCCACTATGGCCTGCTGCTGCTCGCACAGTCTGTCCAGCATGTGCAAGGTGGAGTTCCACCTGGTGGGCACGTCGCATATGAGGCGGTGAGCGGGAAGGCCGAAGTTACGCTGTAGCGCAGACAGGCGAGCAGCAGCAGGATGTGAACGCCGGAAGCGCGAACAGACGGCCCGCACTTTATGCAGCAGCTCTGACATGTCGGGGTAGTTGTGAATGAACTTCTGCACCACCAAATTCAGCACATGCGCCAAGCAAGGGATGTGCGTCAAATTGGCTAGTCCCAGAGCTGCAACGAGATTTCGCCCATTATCACACACCACCAGGCCGGGCTTGAGGCTCACCGGCAGCAACCACTCGTCGGTCTGTTGTTCTATACCCCGCCACAACTCCTGTGCGGTGTGGGGCCTGTCCCCCAAACATATGAGTTTCAGAATGGCCTGCTGACGTTTACCCCGGGCTGTGCTGAAGTTGGTGGTGAAGGTGTGTGGCTGACTGGATGAGCAGGTGGAAGAAGAGGAGGAGGAAGCCGAGAAGGAGGAGGTGGCAACAGGAGGCAAAGAATGTTGCCCTGCGATCCTTGGCGGCGGAAGGACGTGCGCCAAACAGCTCTCCGCCTGGGGCCCAGCTGCCACTACATTTACCCAGTGTGCAGTTAGGGAGATATAGCGTCCCTGGCCGTGCTTACTGGTCCACGTATCTGTGGTTAGGTGGACCTTGCCACAGATGGCGTTGCGCAGTGCACACTTGATTTTATCGGATACTTGGTTGTGCAGGGAAGGCACGGCTCTCTTGGAGAAGTAGTGCCGGCTGGGAACAACATACTGTGGGACAGCAAGCGACATGAGCTGTTTGAAGCTGTCTGTGTCCACCAGCCTAAATGACAGCATTTCATAGGCCAGTAGTTTAGAAATGCTGGCATTCAGGGCCAGGGATCGAGGGTGGCTAGGTGGGAATTTACGCTTTCTATCAAATGTTTGTGAGATGGAGAGCTGAACGCTGGCGTGTGACATGGTTGAGACGCTTGGTGACGGAGGTGGTGGTGGTGGTGTTGGTGGTACATCCCCTGTTTGCTGGGCGGCAGGTGCCAACGTTCCTCCAGAGGCGGAGGAAGAGGCCGAGGCGGCAGCAGCAGAATAGGCCGAGGCGGCAGCAGCAGAAGAGGTAGCAGGGGGAGCCTGAGTGACTTCCTTGGTTTTAAGGTGTTTACTCCACTGCAGTTCATGCTTTGCATGCAGGTGCCTGGTCATGCAGGTTGTGCTCAGGTTCAGAACGTTAATGCCTCGCTTCAGGCTCTGATGGCACAGCGTGCAAACCACTCGGGTCTTGTCGTCAGCACATTGTTTGAAGAAGTGCCATGCCAGGGAACTCCTTGAAGCTGCCTTTGGGGTGCTCGGTCCCAGATGGCGGCGGTCAGTAGCAGGCGGAGTCTCTTGGCGGCGGGTGTTCTGCTTTTGCCCACTGCTCCCTCTTTTGCTACGCTGTTGGCTCGGTCTCACCACTGCCTCTTCCTCCGAACTGTGAAAGTCAGTGGCACGACCTTCATTCCATGTGGGGTCTAGGACCTCATCGTCCCCTGCATCGTCTTCCACCCAGTCTTGATCCCTGACCTCCTGTTCAGTCTGCACACTGCAGAAAGACGCAGCAGTTGGCACCTGTGTTTCGTCATCATCAGAGACATGCTGAGGTGGTATTCCCATGTCCTCATCATCAGGAAACATAAGTGGTTGTGCGTCAGTGCATTCTATGTCTTTCACCGCTGGGGAAGGGCTAGGTGGATGCCCTTGGGAAACCCTGCCAGCGGAGTCTTCAAACAGCATAAGAGACTGCTGCATAACTTGAGGCTGAGACAGTTTCCCTGGTATGCATGGGGGTGATGTGACAGACTGATGGGGTTGGTTTTCAGGCGCCATCTGTGCGCTTTCTGCAGAAGACTGGGTGGGAGATAATGTGAACGTGCTGGATCCACTGTCGGCCACCCAATTGACTAATGCCTGTACCTGCTCAGGCCTTACCATCCTTAGAACGGCATTGGGCCCCACCATATATCGCTGTAAATTCTGGCGGCTACTGGGACCTGAGGTAGTTGGTACACTAGGACGTGTGGATGTGGCAGAACGGCCACGTCCTCTCCCAGCACCAGAGGGTCCACTAACACCACCACGACCATGTCCACGTCCGCGTCCCTTACTAGATGTTTTTCTCATTGTTATGGTTCACCACAACAACAAATATATTATTTGGCCCAATGTATTGTATTCAAATTCAGCGGGATATAAATTTGAGGCCTAGTATTTAGGCGCTGGGTGACCGGTATGGATTTAGTGACAGAATTAGACTTGGAAATGCACAGAAGCGTGTGTGTGAAGTTATTCTGAATGACCCTATGTGCACCTTCAATATGATCTACCCTTTTAGGGATAGATTTCAAATAGCTCTGATATAGCAGAAACGACTAAATTATGAAATTGCTAAATTGGGAATTGTATTTCAACCCAGAACAAAAAATGTGCTTTGACGGACACTAAATAACTTTCCCAGCCACAACAGGACAGCGGTAACGAGAGATTTAGCGGGATATAAATTTGAGGCCTAGTATTTAGGCGCTGGGTGACAGGTATGGGTTTAGTGACAGAATTAGATTTGGAAATGCACAGTAGCGGGTGTGTGTGAAGTTATTCTGAATGACCCTATGTGCACCTTGAATATTATATACCCTTTTAGGGATAGATTTCAAATAGCTCTGATATAGCAGAAACCACTAAATTATGAAATTGCTAAATTGGGAATTGTATTTCAACCCAGAACAAGAAATGTGCTTGAACGGACACTAAATAACTCGCCCAGCTACAGCACTAGGGACAGATTTAGCGGGATATAAATTTGAGGCCTAGTATTTAGGCGCTGGGTGACAGGTATGGGTTTAGTGCCAGAATTAGACTTGGAAATACACAGTAGCGGGTGTGTGTGAAGTTATTCTGAATGACCCAATGTGCACCTTGAATATTATATACCCTTTTAGGGATAGATTTCAAATAGCTCTGATATAGCAGAAACCACTAAATTATGAAATTGCTAAATTGGGAATTGTATTTCAACCCAGAACAAGAAATGTGCTTGAACGGACACTAAATAACTCGCCCAGCTACAGCACTAAGGACAGATTTAGCGGGATATAAATTTGAGGCCTAGTATTTAGGCGCTGGGTGACAGGTATGGGTTTAGTGCCAGAATTAGACTTGGAAATACACAGTAGCGGGTGTGTGTGAAGTTATTCTGAATGACCCAATGTGCACCTTGAATATTATATACCCTTTTAGGGATAGATTTCAAATAGCTCTGATATAGCAGAAACCACTAAATTATGAAATTGCTAAATTGGGAATTGTATTTCAACCCAGAACAAGAAATGTGCTTGAACGGACACTAAATAACTCGCCCAGCTACAGCACTAAGGACAGATTTAGCGGGATATAAATTTGAGGCCTAGTATTTAGGCGCTGGGTGACAGGTATGGGTTTAGTGCCAGAATTAGACTTGGAAATACACAGTAGCGGGTGTGTGTGAAGTTATTCTGAATGACCCAATGTGCACCTTGAATATTATATACCCTTTTAGGGATAGATTTCAAATAGCTCTGATATAGCAGAAACCACTAAATTATGAAATTGCTAAATTGGGAATTGTATTTCAACCCAGAACAAGAAATGTGCTTGAACGGACACTAAATAACTCGCCCAGCTACAGCACTAAGGACAGATTTAGCGGGATATAAATTTGAGGCCTAGTATTTAGGCGCTGGGTGACAGGTATGGGTTTAGTGCCAGAATTAGACTTGGAAATACACAGTAGCGGGTGTGTGTGAAGTTATTCTGAATGACCCAATGTGCACCTTGAATATTATATACCCTTTTAGGGATAGATTTCAAATAGCTCTGATATAGCAGAAACCACTAAATTATGAAATTGCTAAATTGGGAATTGTATTTCAACCCAGAACAAGAAATGTGCTTGAACGGACACTAAATAACTCGCCCAGCTACAGCACTAGGGACAGATTTAGCGGGATATAAATTTGAGGCCTAGTATTTAGGCGCTGGGTGACAGGTATGGGTTTAGTGCCAGAATTAGACTTGGAAATACACAGTAGCGGGTGTGTGTGAAGTTATTCTGAATGACCCAATGTGCACCTTGAATATTATATACCCTTTTAGGGATAGATTTCAAATAGCTCTGATATAGCAGAAACCACTAAATTATGAAATTGCTAAATTGGGAATTGTATTTCAACCCAGAACAAGAAATGTGCTTGAACGGACACTAAATAACTCGCCCAGCTACAGCACTAAGGACAGATTTAGCGGGATATAAATTTGAGGCCTAGTATTTAGGCGCTGGGTGACAGGTATGGGTTTAGTGCCAGAATTAGACTTGGAAATACACAGTAGCGGGTGTGTGTGAAGTTATTCTGAATGACCCAATGTGCACCTTGAATATTATATACCCTTTTAGGGATAGATTTCAAATAGCTCTGATATAGCAGAAACCACTAAATTATGAAATTGCTAAATTGGGAATTGTATTTCAACCCAGAACAAGAAATGTGCTTGAACGGACACTAAATAACTCGCCCAGCTACAGCACTAGGGACAGATTTAGCGGGATATAAATTTGAGGCCTAGTATTTAGGCGCTGGGTGACAGGTATGGGTTTAGTGCCAGAATTAGACTTGGAAATACACAGTAGCGGGTGTGTGTGAAGTTATTCTGAATGACCCAATGTGCACCTTGAATATTATATACCCTTTTAGGGATAGATTTCAAATAGCTCTGATATAGCAGAAACCACTAAATTATGAAATTGCTAAATTGGGAATTGTATTTCAACCCAGAACAAGAAATGTGCTTGAACGGACACTAAATAACTCGCCCAGCTACAGCACTAAGGACAGATTTAGCGGGATATAAATTTGAGGCCTAGTATTTAGGCGCTGGGTGACAGGTATGGGTTTAGTGCCAGAATTAGACTTGGAAATACACAGTAGCGGGTGTGTGTGAAGTTATTCTGAATGACCCAATGTGCACCTTGAATATTATATACCCTTTTAGGGATAGATTTCAAATAGCTCTGATATAGCAGAAACCACTAAATTATGAAATTGCTAAATTGGGAATTGTATTTCAACCCAGAACAAGAAATGTGCTTGAACGGACACTAAATAACTCGCCCAGCTACAGCACTAAGGACAGATTTAGCGGGATATAAATTTGAGGCCTAGTATTTAGGCGCTGGGTGACAGGTATGGGTTTAGTGCCAGAATTAGACTTGGAAATACACAGTAGCGGGTGTGTGTGAAGTTATTCTGAATGACCCAATGTGCACCTTGAATATTATATACCCTTTTAGGGATAGATTTCAAATAGCTCTGATATAGCAGAAACCACTAAATTATGAAATTGCTAAATTGGGAATTGTATTTCAACCCAGAACAAGAAATGTGCTTGAACGGACACTAAATAACTCGCCCAGCTACAGCACTAAGGACAGATTTAGCGGGATATAAATTTGAGGCCTAGTATTTAGGCGCTGGGTGACAGGTATGGGTTTAGTGCCAGAATTAGACTTGGAAATACACAGTAGCGGGTGTGTGTGAAGTTATTCTGAATGACCCAATGTGCACCTTGAATATTATATACCCTTTTAGGGATAGATTTCAAATAGCTCTGATATAGCAGAAACCACTAAATTATGAAATTGCTAAATTGGGAATTGTATTTCAACCCAGAACAAGAAATGTGCTTGAACGGACACTAAATAACTCGCCCAGCTACAGCACTAGGGACAGATTTAGCGGGATATAAATTTGAGGCCTAGTATTTAGGCGCTGGGTGACAGGTATGGGTTTAGTGCCAGAATTAGACTTGGAAATACACAGTAGCGGGTGTGTGTGAAGTTATTCTGAATGACCCAATGTGCACCTTGAATATTATATACCCTTTTAGGGATAGATTTCAAATAGCTCTGATATAGCAGAAACCACTAAATTATGAAATTGCTAAATTGGGAATTGTATTTCAACCCAGAACAAGAAATGTGCTTGAACGGACACTAAATAACTCGCCCAGCTACAGCACTAGGGACAGATTTAGCGGGATATAAATTTGAGGCCTAGTATTTAGGCGCTGGGTGACAGGTATGGGTTTAGTGCCAGAATTAGACTTGGAAATACACAGTAGCGGGTGTGTGTGAAGTTATTCTGAATGACCCAATGTGCACCTTGAATATTATATACCCTTTTAGGGATAGATTTCAAATAGCTCTGATATAGCAGAAACCACTAAATTATGAAATTGCTAAATTGGGAATTGTATTTCAACCCAGAACAAGAAATGTGCTTGAACGGACACTAAATAACTCGCCCAGCTACAGCACTAAGGACAGATTTAGCGGGATATAAATTTGAGGCCTAGTATTTAGGCGCTGGGTGACAGGTATGGGTTTAGTGCCAGAATTAGACTTGGAAATACACAGTAGCGGGTGTGTGTGAAGTTATTCTGAATGACCCAATGTGCACCTTGAATATTATATACCCTTTTAGGGATAGATTTCAAATAGCTCTGATATAGCAGAAACCACTAAATTATGAAATTGCTAAATTGGGAATTGTATTTCAACCCAGAACAAGAAATGTGCTTGAACGGACACTAAATAACTCGCCCAGCTACAGCACTAAGGACAGATTTAGCGGGATATAAATTTGAGGCCTAGTATTTAGGCGCTGGGTGACAGGTATGGGTTTAGTGCCAGAATTAGACTTGGAAATACACAGTAGCGGGTGTGTGTGAAGTTATTCTGAATGACCCAATGTGCACCTTGAATATTATATACCCTTTTAGGGATAGATTTCAAATAGCTCTGATATAGCAGAAACCACTAAATTATGAAATTGCTAAATTGGGAATTGTATTTCAACCCAGAACAAGAAATGTGCTTGAACGGACACTAAATAACTCGCCCAGCTACAGCACTAAGGACAGATTTAGCGGGATATAAATTTGAGGCCTAGTATTTAGGCGCTGGGTGACAGGTATGGGTTTAGTGCCAGAATTAGACTTGGAAATACACAGTAGCGGGTGTGTGTGAAGTTATTCTGAATGACCCAATGTGCACCTTGAATATTATATACCCTTTTAGGGATAGATTTCAAATAGCTCTGATATAGCAGAAACCACTAAATTATGAAATTGCTAAATTGGGAATTGTATTTCAACCCAGAACAAGAAATGTGCTTGAACGGACACTAAATAACTCGCCCAGCTACAGCACTAGGGACAGATTTAGCTGGATATAAATTTGAGGCCTAGTATTTAGGCGCTGGGTGACCGGTATGGATTTAGTGACAGAATTAGACTGGGATATGGCCAAAAAATAAACAGACTATTGCTGGTTAAATGCACTTGGTGTGACAGCTTCACCCTGATGTAGGCTTTAGCCAAAAAACAACCACACCATTGAGGGTTAAATGCACTTGGTGACAGGCGCAGCTTGCCCCTGATTTAGTATATGGCCAAAAAATGAACAGACTATTGCTGGTTAAATGCACTTGGTGTGACAGCTTCACCCTGATGTAGGCTTTAGCCAAAAAACAACCACACCATTGAGGGTTAAATGCACTTGGTGACAGGCGCAGCTTGCCCCTGATTTTGTATATGGCCAAAAAATGAACAGACTATTGCTGGTTAAATGCACTTGGTGTGACAGCTTCACCCTGATGTAGGCTTTAGCCAAAAAACAATCACACCATTGAGGGTTAAATGCACTTGGTCGCAGCTTGTGCTGGCGCACCACAAGACACAAAATGGCCGCCGATCACCCCAGAAAAATGTGACTGACAAACGGTCTGGGCAGCCTAAAAACAGTGAGCAATTGAGGATCAGCAGCTCAATGATCCACAGCTGCAGATCGATCAGTTAATCAAGTCCTTTGGAGGAGTTAATCTGCCTAATCTCGCCCTACTGTCGCAGCCGCAACCTCTCCCTACGCTAATCAGAGCAGAGTGACGGGCGGCGCTATGTGACTCCAGCTTAAATAGAGGCTGGGTCACATGGTGCTCTGGCCAATCACAGCCATGCCAATAGTAGGCATGGCTGTGATGGCCTCTTGGGGCAAGTAGTATGACGCTTGTTGATTGGCTGCTTTGCAGCCTTTCAAAAAGCGCCAAGAAAGCGTCACAAAAGCGCGAAGAAAGCGACGAACACCGAACCCGAACCCGGACTTTTACGAAAATGTCCGGGTTCGGGTCCGTGTCACGGACACCCCAAAATTCGGTACGAACCCGAACTATACAGTTCGAGTTCGCTCATCCCTATTCCTGATCCTTCCCCCATGTCCATGGGATACCTTTCTTTAACGATGTTAATAACGGCTTACTAATCTCAGCATATTTATCAATGAATTTACGGGAGTAATTCTTCATTCCTAGGAATGATCTTAGTTCACAGATGTTGGTAGGCGTTTTAGATTTAATTACAGCCACTACCTTTTTCTTCTGGGGATTCAGGCCTTCAGAAGTAACCTCATGTCCAAGGAAATTTACCTTGGTTCGACACCACTGGGCTTTCTGTAAAGACATTTTTACACCTGCCTCCCTCAACTGATTCAGTACATGCCTAATCTCTTGGATATGTTGGTCAAATGAGGTACTTTTCATCAATATGTCATCTGCATACGTTAAGTTTCCCCTTTTTCGTGGCATCAGGCATAGCCTTATGTAAAAATACTGCAAATTCATGACCTGAATTTAGGTATCCAAACGGTAGTCTGGTCCAGGCAAACTGTTGTTTACCAAAAGTAAAGACCAATTTGTATTGGTCTTCAGGGCTCACTATGATGGTCCAATATCCCTGAGCACAATTTAAGGTGGTTAAGATCCTGGCGCCTTTCATTTGTACCAAGCATTGGTCTATATATTGCATGGGCCAGCCGGACATATATACACATTTATTGAGCTGACGAAGATCAGCACATAAACGTCATTAACCATTCGGTTTAAGAATTCCAAGAATAGGATTATTATAAGGTTTTATAATACATCTCTCCTTAAGATTTTGTATGATTTCCACTAGCGAGTCATAACAAGCTAGTGGAAGACGATATTGCTTGATATAAACGGGAGGTGCCTCAGGAGCAGCCAATCAACAAAAGTTTAACTGTCTGACCTTAGAAGCCATCACAGCCATGCCTACTAATGGCCTGGCTGTGATTGGCCAGTGCAGCATGTGACCCAGCCTCTATATAAGATTGAGTCACGTAGCGCTGCACGTCACTCTGCTGTTACAAGTGTAGGGAGAGGATGCTGCTGGTGATTTCAGGTAGAGAATAGGACAGAATCTGTGATCAGAACTCGAATCTGACTCGGCGATCTACATACAGTTAGTTAGTTGTGGGTGCAGTGCACAATCTTTTAACTCTGCCTCAAGCCCAGTAACAGAAAAAAATTACTTTTATCCGTCTGTTAGGTGGGCGGCGGCGGCCATTTTATGCAATCTCAGTGCACCAACACTGCATATGTGCTTTTGTAACATTTAAATCCAAGCTTGAAATACTGCACTAATAATCTGGTTTGAAAAAAAACACCCTTTTTTTGGCAATATGCAGCACCTGGTGCATTTGCAGGATTAGTCAGTGTGCAATTTAAGCTAGAAATACAGCCATCATTTTCTGGGTTTTTACAAACACCCTTTACAAATACACTATTTTACAGTTCTGCACGTGTGAAATTCAAGCGTTATATACAGCTTTCATATTATGTTACTAAAAAAACACACTTTTTTGGGCGATATCCAACATCTGGATTAGTCAGTGTGCAATTTAAGCTAGAAATACAGCCATCATTTTCTGGGTTTTTACAAACACCCTTTACAAATACACTATTTTACAGATCTGCACGTGTGAAATTCAACCGTTATATACAGCTTTCATATTCTGTTACAAAAAAAACACACTTTTTTTGGCGATATCCAACATCTGGATTAGTCAGTGTGCAATTTAAGCTAGAAATACAGCCATAAAATTCTGGGTTTTTAAAAACACACTTTTTATGGCAAAATACACAATTTTACAGCCCTTGCAGCATCAGCACGTGTGAAATTCAAGGGTTATATACTGCTGTCATATTCAGTTATTGAACAAACACCCGTTTTGGGCAAAAAAACTTTAATTGCAGCCTAGTCTGCACCTGTACGTGTGAGATACACCCTTTACATACTGTGATTTCAGGGAGAGAATAGGAGAGAATCTAACTCAGTGATCTACAGATAAATAGTTGTGTGGGTGCAGGGCACAATTGTTTTACCCTGCCCTGATGCTATTGACAAAAAAAATAAGAACTTTTATAATTCTGTTAGTTAGGTGGGTGGCGGCGGTGGCCATTTTATGCAAGCTCAGTGCACCAGCACTGCATCTGAGCCTTTGGCACCATTTTTTTTGCAAACTACAACATCTGGATTAGTCAGTGTGCAATTTAAGGCAGAAATACACCCATCATTTCCTGGGGTTTTAAAAAACACACTTTTTTGCCAAAAAATGATTTTTTTCCCTGATCTGCAAGTGTTAAATTCAAGTTTAATATATACAGCTTTCATACTCTGTTACAAAAAAAACACTTTTTTGGCAATCTACAACATCTGGAATAGTCAGTGTGCAATTTAAGCTAGAAATACACCCATCATTTTCTGGGGTTTGAAAAACACACATTTTTTTAACAAAAAACACTATTTTCAGGCCTTGCAGCATCAGCACGTGTAAAATTACAGGCTTATATACTGCTGTCAAATTCAGTTGCTAAACAAACACTCGTTTGGTCACAAGCAATTTAGTTGCCAGCCTTTGATGCAGATGTCATTGTGAGATACACTCTTAATACATTTTGGTTATATTCAGAGATTTTAAGTACCGCCATTTGGTGCACCAATATTGAATTCAGGCCTACACTGGTTCAGGCCCTATGAGATACACTGTCTAAATACAAGGGTTTGAGTCAAACATTTGAAAGACAGCCATTTTGGGCAAATTAATATTTAATTTAGGCCTACACTGGTTCAGGCCCTGTGAGATACAACCTCTACATACAGGGCTTTGATTCGGGCATTTGAAATACAGCCATTTGAAATATAGCCATTTTGTGCAAATAAATATTTAATTTAGGCCTACACTGGTTCAGGCCCTGTGAGATACACCCTCTACATACAGGGGTTTGATTCAGCCATTTGAAATACAGCCTTGTTGGGAAATGAAATATTTAATTCAGGCCTACACTGGTTCAGACCATGTGAGATACACCCTCTACATACAGGGGTTTGATTTAGGCATTTGAAATACAGCCATTTTGGGCAAAGAAATATTTCATTTAAGCCTACACTGGTTCAGACCGTGTAAGATACACCATCTACATACAGGAGTTTGATTTAGGCATTTGAAATGCAGCCATTTGAAATACAGCCTATTTGGGCAAATACATATTTAATTCAGGCCTACACTGGTTCAGACCATGTAAGATACACCCTCTACATACAGGGGTTTGATTCAGGCCTTTGAAATACAGCCATTTGAAATACAGCCATTTTGTGAAAAATAAATGTTTAATTTAGGCCTACACTGGTTCAGGCCTTGTGAGATACACCTTCTACATACAATGGTTTGATTCAGGCATTTGAGATACATCCATTTTGGGCAAAGAAATCTTTAATTCAGGCCTACAGTGGGTCAGGCCGTGTGAGATACAGTCTCTATGAAATTGGATTCCAGCTCACCCGCCTTTTCTTGCAAGGTGCACGTATATAGAGGATGAGTCTTGTTATAATAGGTTGAAAGGAAGGAATTCCAGCACTCAAAATTGATGAAGTCGTAGGTTCCTTTATTTGGTCTTGCGATATATCAGGTACAGAGGTACAGAATGAGTCATAAATAGAGTTGAGCGAACACCTGGATGTTCGGGTTCGAGAAGTTCGGCCGAACATCCCGGAAATGTTCGGGTTCGGGATCCGAACCCGATCCGAACTTCGTCCCGAACCCGAACCCCATTGAAGTCAATGGGGACCCGAACTTTTCGGCACTAAAAAGGCTGTAAAACAGCCCAGGAAAGAGCTAGAGGGCTGCAAAAGGCAGCAACATGTAGGTAAATCCCCTGCAAACAAATGTGGATAGGGAAATGAATTAAAATAAAAATTAAATAAATAAAAATTAACCAAAATCAATTGGAGAGAGGTTCCATAGCAGAGAATCTGGCTTCCCGTCACCCACCACTGGAACAGTCCATTCTCAGATATTTAGGCCCCGGCACCCAGGCAGAGGAGAGAGGTCCCGTAACAGAGAATCTGTCTTCATGTCAGCAGAGAATTAGTCTGCATGTCATAGCAGAGAATGAGGCTTCACGTCAGCCACCACTGCAACAGTCCATTGGCATATATTTAGGCCCAGCACCCAGGCAGAGGAGGGAGGTCCCGTAACAGAGAATCTGTCTTCATGTCAGCAGAGAATTAGTCTGCATGTCATAGCAGAGAATGAGGCTTCACGTCAGCCACCACTGCAACAGTCCATTGGCATATATTTAGGCCCAGCACACACACAGGCAGAGGAGAGAGGTCCCGTAACAGAGAATCTGGCTTCATGTCAGCAGAGAATCAGTCTGCATGTCATAGCAGAGAATGAGGCTTCACGTCAGCCACCACTGCAACAGTCCATTGGCATATATTTAGGCCCAGCACACACACAGGCAGAGGAGAGAGGTCCCGTAACAGAGAATCTGGCTTCATGTCAGCAGAGAATCAGTCTGCATGTCATAGCAGAGAATGAGGCTTCACGTCAGCCACCACTGCAACAGTCCATTGGCATATATTTAGGCCCAGCACCCAGGCAGAGGAGGGAGGTCCCGTAACAGAGAATCTGTCTTCATGTCAGCAGAGAATTAGTCTGCATGTCATAGCAGAGAATGAGGCTTCACGTCAGCCACCACTGCAACAGTCCATTGGCATATATTTAGGCCCAGCACACACACAGGCAGAGGAGAGAGGTCCCGTAACAGAGAATCTGGCTTCATGTCAGCAGAGAATCAGTCTGCATGTCATAGCAGAGAATGAGGCTTCACGTCACCCACCACTGCAACAGTCCATTGGCATATATTTAGGCCTAGCACACAGGCAGAGCAGAGAGGTCCCGTAACAGACAATCTGGCTTCATGTCAGCAGAGAATCAGTCTGCATGTCATAGCAGAGAATGAGGCTTCACGTCACCCACCACTGCAACAGTCCATTGGCATATATTTAGGCCTAGCACACAGGCAGAGCAGAGAGGTCCCGTAACAGACAATCTGGCTTCATGACAGCAGAGAATTAGTCTGCATGTCATAGCAGAGAATGAGGCTTCACGTCAGCCACCACTGCAACAGTCCATTGGCATATATTTAGGCCCAGCACACACACAGGCAGAGGAGAGAGGTCCCGTAACAGAGAATCTGGCTTCATGTCAGCAGAGAATCAGTCTGCATGTCATAGCAGAGAATGAGGCTTCACGTCAGCCACCACTGCAACAGTCCATTGGCATATATTTAGGCCCAGCACACACACAGGCAGAGGAGAGAGGTCCCGTAACAGAGAATCTGGCTTCATGTCAGCAGAGAATCAGTCTGCATGTCATAGCAGAGAATGAGGCTTCACGTCAGCCACCACTGCAACAGTCCATTGGCATATATTTAGGCCCAGCACCCAGGCAGAGGAGGGAGGTCCCGTAACAGAGAATCTGTCTTCATGTCAGCAGAGAATTAGTCTGCATGTCATAGCAGAGAATGAGGCTTCACGTCAGCCACCACTGCAACAGTCCATTGGCATATATTTAGGCCCAGCACACACACAGGCAGAGGAGAGAGGTCCCGTAACAGAGAATCTGGCTTCATGTCAGCAGAGAATCAGTCTGCATGTCATAGCAGAGAATGAGGCTTCACGTCACCCACCACTGCAACAGTCCATTGGCATATATTTAGGCCTAGCACACAGGCAGAGCAGAGAGGTCCCGTAACAGACAATCTGGCTTCATGTCAGCAGAGAATCAGTCTGCATGTCATAGCAGAGAATGAGGCTTCACGTCACCCACCACTGCAACAGTCCATTGGCATATATTTAGGCCTAGCACACAGGCAGAGCAGAGAGGTCCCGTAACAGACAATCTGGCTTCATGACAGCAGAGAATTAGTCTGCATGTCATAGCAGAGAATGAGGCTTCACGTCAGCCACCACTGCAACAGTCCATTGGCATATATTTAGGCCCAGCACCCAGGCAGAGGAGAGAGGTCCCGTAACAGACAATCTGGCTTCATGTCAGCAGAGAATTAGTCTGCATGTCATAGCAGAGAATCAGGCTTCACGTCAGCCACCACTGCAACAGTCCATTGTCATAAATTTAGGCCCAGCACCCAGGCAGAGGAGAGAGGTCCCGTAACAGACAATCTGGCTTCATGTCAGCAGAGAATTAGTCTGCATGTCATAGCAGAGAATGAGGCTTCACGTCAGCCACCACTGCAACAGTCCATTGGCATATATTTAGGCCTAGCACACAGGCAGAGCAGAGAGGTCCCGTAACAGACAATCTGGCTTCATGACAGCAGAGAATCAGTCTGCATGTCATAGCAGAGAATCAGGCTTCACGTCAGCCACCACTGCAACAGTCCATTGTCATAAATTTAGGCCCAGCACCCAGGCAGAGGAGAGAGGTCCCGTAACAGAGAATCTGGCTTCATGTCAGCAGAGAATCAGTCTTCATATCATAGCAGAGAATCAGGCTTCACGTCACCCACCACTGTAAGAGTCAATTTTCATAAATTTAGGCCCAGAACCCAGGCAGAGGAGAAAGGTCCCGTAACAGACAATCTGGCTTCATGTCAGCAGAGAATCAGTCTTCATATCATAGCCTAGAATCAGGCTTCACGTCACCCACCACTGTAAGAGTCAATTTTCATAAATTTAGGCCCAGAACCCAGGCAGAGGAGAAAGGTCCCGTAACAGACAATCTGGCTTCATGTCAGCAGAGAATCAGTCTTCATATCATAGCAGAGAATCAGGCTTCACGTCACCCACCACTGCAACAGTCAATTGTCATAAATTTAGGCCCAGCACCCAGGCAGAGGAGAGAGCTCCCGTAACAGAGGATCTGGCTTCATGTCAGCAGAGAATCAGTCTGCATGTCATAGCAGAGAATGAGGCTTCACGTCACCCACCACTGCAACAGTCCATTGGCATATATTTAGGCCTAGCACACAGGCAGAGCAGAGAGGTCCCGTAACAGACAATCTGGCTTCATGTCAGCAGAGAATCAGTCTGCATGTCATAGCAGAGAATGAGGCTTCACGTCACCCACCACTGCAACAGTCCATTGGCATATATTTAGGCCTAGCACACAGGCAGAGCAGAGAGGTCCCGTAACAGACAATCTGGCTTCATGACAGCAGAGAATCAGTCTGCATGTCATAGCAGAGAATGAGGCTTCACGTCACCCACCACTGCAACAGTCCATTGGCATATATTTAGGCCTAGCACACAGGCAGAGCAGAGAGGTCCCGTAACAGACAATCTGGCTTCATGTCAGCAGAGAATCAGTCTGCATGTCATAGCAGAGAATGAGGCTTCACGTCACCCACCACTGCAACAGTCCATTGGCATATATTTAGGCCTAGCACACAGGCAGAGCAGAGAGGTCCCGTAACAGACAATCTGGCTTCATGACAGCAGAGAATCAGTCTGCATGTCATAGCAGAGAATGAGGCTTCACGTCACCCACCACTGCAACAGTCCATTGGCATATATTTAGGCCTAGCACACAGGCAGAGCAGAGAGGTCCCGTAACAGACAATCTGGCTTCATGTCAGCAGAGAATCAGTCTGCATGTCATAGCAGAGAATGAGGCTTCACGTCACCCACCACTGCAACAGTCCATTGGCATATATTTAGGCCTAGCACACAGGCAGAGCAGAGAGGTCCCGTAACAGACGATCTGGCTTCATGTCAGCAGAGAATCAGTCTGCATGTCATAGCAGAGAATCAGGCTTCACGTCAGCCACCACTGCAACAGTCCATGGTCATAAATTTAGGCCCAGCACCCAGGCAGAGGAGAGAGGTCCCGTAACAGACAATCTGGCTTCATGTCAGCAGAGAATTAGTCTGCATGTCATAGCAGAGAATCAGGCTTCATGTCAGCCACCACTGCAACAGTCCATTGGCATATATTTAGGCCTAGCACACAGGCAGAGGAGAGGTTCATTCAACTTTGGGTAGCATCGCAATATAATGGTAAAATGAAAATAAAAATAGGATTGAATGAGGAAGTGCCCTGGAGTCCAATAATATATGGTTATGGGGAGGTAGTTAATGTCTAATCTGGACAAGGGACGGACAGGTCCTGTGGGATCCATGCCTGGTTCATTTTTATGAACGTCAGCTTGTCCACATTGGCTGTAGACAGGCGGCTGCGTTTGTCTGTAATGACGCCCCCTGCCGTGCTGAATACACGTTCAGACAAAACGCTGGCTGCCGGGCAGGCCAGCACCTCCAAGGCATAAAAGGCTAGCTCTGGCCACGTGGACAATTTAGAGACCCAGAAGTTGAATGGGGCCGAACCATCAGTCAGTACGTGGAGGGGTGTGCACACGTACTGTTCCACCATGTTAGTGAAATGTTGCCTCCTGCTAACACGTTGCGTATCAGGTGGTGGTGCAGTTAGCTGTGGCGTGTTGACAAAAGTTTTCCACATCTCTGCCATGCTAACCCTGCCCTCAGAGGAGCTGGCCGTGACACAGCTGCCTTGGCGACCTCTTGCTCCTCCTCTGCCTTGGCCTTGGGCTTCCACTTGTTCCCCTGTGACATTTGGGAATGCTCTCAGTAGCGCGTCTACCAACGTGCGCTTGTACTCGCGCATCTTCCTATCACGCTCCAGTGCAGGAAGTAAGGTGGGCACATTGTCTTTGTAGCGTGGATCCAGCAGGGTGGCAACCCAGTAGTCCGCACAGGTTAAAATGTGGGCAACTCTGCTGTCGTTGCGCAGGCACTGCAGCATGTAGTCGCTCATGTGTGCCAGGCTGCCCAGGGGTAAGGACAAGCTGTCCTCTGTGGGAGGCGTATCGTCATCGTCCTGCCTTTCCCCCCAGCCACGCACCAGTGATGGACCCGAGCTGCGTTGGGTGCCACCCCGCTGTGACCATGCTTCATCCTCATCCTCCTCCACCTCCTCCTCATCCTCGTCCTCCTCGTCCTCCAGTAGTGGGCCCTGGCTGGCCACATTTGTACCTGGCCTCTGCTGTTGCAAAAAACCTCCCTCTGAGTCACTTCGAAGAGACTGGCCTGAAAGTGCTAAAAATGACCCCTCTTCCTCATCCTCCTCCTCCTCCTCCTGGGCCACCTCCTGTTCCATCATCGCCCTAAGTGTTTTCTCAAGGAGACATAGAAGTGGTATTGTAACGCTGATAACGGTGTCATCGCCACTGGCCATGTTGGTGGAGTACTCGAAACAGCGCAACAGGGCACACAGGTCTCGCATGGAGGCCCAGTCATTGGTGGTGAAGTGGTGCTGTTCTGTAGTGCGACTGACCCGTGCGTGCTGCAGCTGAAACTCCACTATGGCCTGCTGCTGCTCGCACAGTCTGTCCAGCATGTGCAAGGTGGAGTTCCACCTGGTGGGCACGTCGCATATGAGGCGGTGAGCGGGAAGGCCGAAGTTACGCTGTAGCGCAGACAGGCGAGCAGCGGCAGGATGTGAACGCCGGAAGCGCGAACAGACGGCCCGCACTTTATGCAGCAGCTCTGACATGTCGGGGTAGTTGTGAATGAACTTCTGCACCACCAAATTCAGCACATGCGCCAAGCAAGGGATGTGCGTCAAATTGGCTAGTCCCAGAGCTGCAACGAGATTTCGCCCATTATCACACACCACCAGGCCGGGCTTGAGGCTCACCGGCAGCAACCACTCGTCGGTCTGTTGTTCAATACCCCGCCACAACTCCTGTGCGGTGTGGGGCCTGTCCCCCAAACATATGAGTTTCAGAATGGCCTGCTGACGTTTACCCCGGGCTGTGCTGAAGTTGGTGGTGAAGGTGTGTGGCTGACTGGATGAGCAGGTGGAAGAAGAGGAGGAGGAAGCCGAGAAGGAGGAGGTGGCAACAGGAGGCAAAGAATGTTGCCCTGCGATCCTTGGCGGCGGCAGGACGTGCGCCAAACAGCTCTCCGCCTGGGGCCCAGCTGCCACTACATTTACCCAGTGTGCAGTTAGGGAGATATAGCGTCCCTGGCCGTGCTTACTGGTCCACGTATCTGTGGTTAGGTGGACCTTGCTACAGATGGCGTTGCGCAGTGCACACTTGATTTTATCGGATACTTGGTTGTGCAGGGAAGGCACGGCTCTCTTGGAGAAGTAGTGCCGGCTGGGAACAACATACTGTGGGACAGCAAGCGACATGAGCTGTTTGAAGCTGTCTGTGTCCACCAGCCTAAATGACAGCATTTCATAGGCCAGTAGTTTAGAAATGCTGGCATTCAGGGCCAGGGATCGAGGGTGGCTAGGTGGGAATTTACGCTTTCTATCAAATGTTTGTGAGATGGAGAGCTGAACGCTGGCGTGTGACATGGTTGAGACGCTTGGTGACGGAGGTGGTGGTGGTGGTGTTGGTGGTACATCCCCTGTTTGCTGGGCGGCAGGTGCCAACGTTCCTCCAGAGGCGGAGGAAGAGGCCGAGGCGGCAGCAGCAGAATAGGCCGAGGCGGCAGCAGCAGAAGAGGTAGCAGGGGGAGCCTGAGTGACTTCCTTGGTTTTAAGGTGTTTACTCCACTGCAGTTCATGCTTTGCATGCAGGTGCCTGGTCATGCAGGTTGTGCTCAGGTTCAGAACGTTAATGCCTCGCTTCAGGCTCTGATGGCACAGCGTGCAAACCACTCGGGTCTTGTCGTCAGCACATTGTTTGAAGAAGTGCCATGCCAGGGAACTCCTTGAAGCTGCCTTTGGGGTGCTCGGTCCCAGATGGCGGCGGTCAGTAGCAGGCGGAGTCTCTTGGCGGCGGGTGTTCTGCTTTTGCCCACTGCTCCCTCTTTTGCTACGCTGTTGGCTCGGTCTCACCACTGCCTCTTCCTCCGAACTGTGAAAGTCAGTGGCACGACCTTCATTCCATGTGGGGTCTAGGACCTCATCGTCCCCTGCATCGTCTTCCACCCAGTCTTGATCCCTGACCTCCTGTTCAGTCTGCACACTGCAGAAAGACGCAGCAGTTGGCACCTGTGTTTCGTCATCATCAGAGACATGCTGAGGTGGTATTCCCATGTCCTCATCATCAGGAAACATAAGTGGTTGTGCGTCAGTGCATTCTATGTCTTTCACCGCTGGGGAAGGGCTAGGTGGATGCCCTTGGGAAACCCTGCCAGCGGAGTCTTCAAACAGCATAAGAGACTGCTGCATAACTTGAGGCTGAGACAGTTTCCCTGGTATGCATGGGGGTGATGTGACAGACTGATGGGGTTGGTTTTCAGGCGCCATCTGTGCGCTTTCTGCAGAAGACTGGGTGGGAGATAATGTGAACGTGCTGGATCCACTGTCGGCCACCCAATTGACTAATGCCTGTACCTGCTCAGGCCTTACCATCCTTAGAACGGCATTGGGCCCCACCATATATCGCTGTAAATTCTGGCGGCTACTGGGACCTGAGGTAGTTGGTACACTAGGACGTGTGGATGTGGCAGAACGGCCACGTCCTCTCCCAGCACCAGAGGGTCCACTAACACCACCACGACCATGTCCACGTCCGCGTCCCTTACTAGATGTTTTTCTCATTGTTATGGTTCACCACAACAACAAATATATTATTTGGCCCAATGTATTGTATTCAAATTCAGCGGGATATAAATTTGAGGCCTAGTATTTAGGCGCTGGGTGACCGGTATGGATTTAGTGACAGAATTAGACTTGGAAATGCACAGAAGCGTGTGTGTGAAGTTATTCTGAATGACCCTATGTGCACCTTCAATATTATATACCCTTTTAGGGATAGATTTCAAATAGCTCTGATATAGCAGAAACCACTAAATTATGAAATTGCTAAATTGGGAATTGTACTTCAACCCAGAACAAAAAATGTGCTTTGACGGACACTAAATATCTTGCCCAGCAACAACAGTACAGCGGTGGGTAACGAGAGATTTAGAGGGATTTAAATTTGAGGCCTAGTATTTAGGCGCTGGGTCACCGGTATGGATTTAGTGACAGAATTAGACTTGGAAATGCACAGTAGCGGTGTGTGTGAAGTTATTCTGAATGACCCTATGTGCACCTTCAATATTATATACCCTTTTAGGGATAGATTTCAAATAGCTCTGATATAGCAGAAACCACTAAATTATGAAATTGCTAAATTGGGAATTGTACTTCAACCCAGAACAAAAAATGTGCTTTGACGGACACTAAATATCTTGCCCAGCAACAACAGTACAGCGGTGGGTAACGAGAGATTTAGAGGGAATTAAATTTGAGGCCTAGTATTTAGGCGCTGGGTCACCGGTATGGATTTAGTGACAGAATTAGACTTGGAAATGCACAGAAGCGTGTGTGTGAAGTTATTCTGAATGACCCTATGTGCACCTTCAATATTATATACCCTTTTAGGGATAGATTTCAAATAGCTCTGATATAGCAGAAACCACTAAATTATGAAATTGCTAAATTGGGAATTGTACTTCAACCCAGAACAAAAAATGTGCTTTGACGGACACTAAATATCTTGCCCAGCAACAACAGTACAACGGTGGGTAACGAGAGATTTAGAGGGAATTAAATTTGAGGCCTAGTATTTAGGCGCTGGGTCACCGGTATGGATTTAGTGACAGAATTAGACTTGGAAATACACAGTAGCGGGTGTGTGTGAAGTTATTCTGAATGACCCTATGTGCACCTTCAATATTATATACCCTTTTAGGGATAGATTTCAAATAGCTCTGATATAGCAGAAACCACTAAATTATGAAATTGCTAAATTGGGAATTGTACTTCAACCCAGAACAAAAAATGTGCTTTGACGGACACTAAATATCTTGCCCAGCAACAACAGTACAGCGGTGGGTAACGAGAGATTTAGAGGGAATTAAATTTGAGGCCTAGTATTTAGGCGCTGGGTCACCGGTATGGATTTAGTGACAGAATTAGACTTGGAAATGCACAGAAGCGTGTGTGTGAAGTTATTCTGAATGACCCTATGTGCACCTTCAATATTATATACCCTTTTTGGGATAGATTTCAAATAGCTCTGATATAGCAGGAACCACTAAATTATGAAATTGCTAAATTGGGAATTGTACTTCAACCCAGAACAAAAAATGTGCTTTGACGGGCACTAAATAACTTTCCCAGCTACAACAGGACAACGGGTAACGAGAGATTTAGAGGGATTTAAATTTGAGGCCTAGTATTTAGGCGCTGGGTGACAGGTATGGGTTTAGTGACAGAATTAGACTTGGAAATACACAGTAGCGGGTGTGTGTGAAGTTATTCTGAATGACCCTATGTGCACCTTCAATATTATATACCCTTTTAGGGATAGATTTCAAATAGCTCTGATATAGCAGAAACCACTAAATTATGAAATTGCTAAATTGGGAATTGTACTTCAACCCAGAACAAAAAATGTGCTTTGACGGACACTAAATATCTTGCCCAGCAACAACAGTACAGCGGTGGGTAACGAGAGATTTAGAGGGAATTAAATTTGAGGCCTAGTATTTAGGCGCTGGGTCACCGGTATGGATTTAGTGACAGAATTAGACTTGGAAATACACAGTAGCGGGTGTGTGTGAAGTTATTCTGAATGACCCTATGTGCACCTTCAATATTATATACCCTTTTTGGGATAGATTTCAAATAGCTCTGATATAGCAGGAACCACTAAATTATGAAATTGCTAAATTGGGAATTGTACTTCAACCCAGAACAAAAAATGTGCTTTGACGGGCACTAAATAACTTTCCCAGCTACAACAGGACAACGGTAACGAGAGATTTAGAGGGATTTAAATTTGAGGCCTAGTATTTAGGCGCTGGGTGACAGGTATGGGTTTAGTGACAGAATTAGACTTGGAAATACACAGTAGCGGGTGTGTGTGAAGTTATTCTGAATGACCCTATGTGCACCTTCAATATTATATACCCTTTTTGGGATAGATTTCAAATAGCTCTGATATAGCAGAAACCACTAAATTATGAAATTGCTAAATTGGGAATTGTACTTCAACCCAGAACAAAAAATGTGCTTTGACGGACACTAAATATCTTGCCCAGCAACAACAGTACAGCGGTGGGTAACGAGAGATTTAGAGGGAATTAAATTTGAGGCCTAGTATTTAGGCGCTGGGTCACCGGTATGGATTTAGTGACAGAATTAGACTTGGAAATACACAGTAGCGGGTGTGTGTGAAGTTACTCTGAATGACCCTATGTGCACCTTCAATATTATATACCCTTTTTGGGATAGATTTCAAAGAGCTCTGATATAGCAGGAACCACTAAATTATGAAATTGCTAAATTGAGAATTGTATTTCAACCCAGAACAAGAAATGTGCTTGAACGGACACTAAATAACTCGCCCAGCTACAGCACTAGGGACAGATTTAGCTGGATATAAATTTGAGGCCTAGTATTTAGGCGCTGGGTGACAGGTATGGGTTTAGTGACAGAATTAGACTTGGAAATACACAGTAGCGGGTGTGTGTGAAGTTATTCTGAATGACCCTATGTGCACCTTCAATATTATATACCCTTTTAGGGATAGATTTCAAATAGCTCTGATATAGCAGAAACCACTAAATTATGAAATTGCTAAATTGGGAATTGTACTTCAACCCAGAACAAAAAATGTGCTTTGACGGACACTAAATATCTTGCCCAGCAACAACAGTACAGCGGTGGGTAACGAGAGATTTAGAGGGAATTAAATTTGAGGCCTAGTATTTAGGCGCTGGGTCACCGGTATGGATTTAGTGACAGAATTAGACTTGGAAATACACAGTAGCGGGTGTGTGTGAAGTTATTCTGAATGACCCTATGTGCACCTTCAATATTATATACCCTTTTTGGGATAGATTTCAAATAGCTCTGATATAGCAGGAACCACTAAATTATGAAATTGCTAAATTGGGAATTGTACTTCAACCCAGAACAAAAAATGTGCTTTGACGGGCACTAAATAACTTTCCCAGCTACAACAGGACAACGGTAACGAGAGATTTAGAGGGATTTAAATTTGAGGCCTAGTATTTAGGCGCTGGGTGACAGGTATGGGTTTAGTGACAGAATTAGACTTGGAAATACACAGTAGCGGGTGTGTGTGAAGTTATTCTGAATGACCCTATGTGCACCTTCAATATTATATACCCTTTTTGGGATAGATTTCAAATAGCTCTGATATAGCAGAAACCACTAAATTATGAAATTGCTAAATTGGGAATTGTACTTCAACCCAGAACAAAAAATGTGCTTTGACGGACACTAAATATCTTGCCCAGCAACAACAGTACAGCGGTGGGTAACGAGAGATTTAGAGGGAATTAAATTTGAGGCCTAGTATTTAGGCGCTGGGTCACCGGTATGGATTTAGTGACAGAATTAGACTTGGAAATACACAGTAGCGGGTGTGTGTGAAGTTACTCTGAATGACCCTATGTGCACCTTCAATATTATATACCCTTTTTGGGATAGATTTCAAAGAGCTCTGATATAGCAGGAACCACTAAATTATGAAATTGCTAAATTGGGAATTGTATTTCAACCCAGAACAAGAAATGTGCTTGAACGGACACTAAATAACTCGCCCAGCTACAGCACTAGGGACAGATTTAGCTGGATATAAATTTGAGGCCTAGTATTTAGGCGCTGGGTGACCGGTATGGATTTAGTGACAGAATTAGACTGGGATATGGCCAAAAAATGAACAGACTATTGCTGGTTAAATGCACTTGGTGTGACAGCTTCACCCTGATGTAGGCTTTAGCCAAAAAACAACCACACCATTGAGGGTTAAATGCACTTGGTGACAGGCGCAGCTTGCCCCTGATTTTGTATATGGCCAAAAAATGAACAGACTATTGCTGGTTAAATGCACTTGGTGTGACAGCTTCACCCTGATGTAGGCTTTAGCCAAAAAACAACCACACCATTGAGGGTTAAATGCACTTGGTGACAGGCGCAGCTTGCCCCTGATTTTGTATATGGCCAAAAAATGAACAGACTATTGCTGGTTAAATGCACTTGGTGTGACAGCTTCACCCTGATGTAGGCTTTAGCCAAAAAACAACCACACCATTGAGGGTTAAATGCACTTGGTGACAGGCGCAGCTTGCCCCTGATTTTGTATATGGCCAAAAAATGAACAGACTATTGCTGGTTAAATGCACTTGGTGTGACAGCTTCACCCTGATGTAGGCTTTAGCCAAAAAACAACCACACCATTGAGGGTTAAATGCACTTGGTCGCAGCTTGTGCTGGCGCACCACAAGACACAAAATGGCCGCCGATCACCCCAGAAAAATGAGACTGACAAACGGTCTGTGCAGCCTAAAAACAGTGAGCAATTGAGGATCAGCAGCTCAATGATCCACAGCTGCAGATCGATCAGTTAATCAAGTCCTTTGGAGGAGTTAATCTGCCTAATCTCGCCCTACTGTCGCAGCCGCAACCTCTCCCTACGCTAATCAGAGCAGAGTGACGGGCGGCGCTATGTGACTCCAGCTTAAATAGAGGCTGGGTCACATGGTGCTCTGGCCAATCACAGCCATGCCAATAGTAGGCATGGCTGTGATGGCCTCTTGGGGCAAGTAGTATGACGCTTGTTGATTGGCTGCTTTGCAGCCTTTCAAAAAGCGCCAAGAAAGCGTCACAAAAGCGCGAAGAAAGCGACGAACACCGAACCCGAACCCGGACTTTTACGAAAATGTCCGGGTTCGGGTCCGTGTCACGGACACCCCAAAATTCGGTACGAACCCGAACTATACAGTTCGAGTTCGCTCATCCCTAGTCATAAACAGTGATGCCCTTGTCAGTCTACGCGTTTTAAACGACAAATTTCTTATTCATGACCGAGGAGTGTTCTAGAGTTACCACTTATGTAAGAAAAAAACTCCCTTGAGAGTGGGTCAGCAGGTCCGTCGGTGATTTCAAATCATTACTAGTGGTAGCAGACTGAAAACTCCCCGGTCCTAATTTTAACCCCATACATCTCAATGTATTTTAAATATGGATAAAAAAAAGAGAAAAATGTATTTATTTGACTGTTAAAAATCCAGATTAAAATAAAAATTGCTTATGTGTGTAATTAAAAAATGTATATATGAACTATCAAGCAGAATCCTAGCCGTTCCGTACATATATCCTTCTGTTTATCTAGGCATCACAAGAAAAGACCTCTATATGCCCAATGAAATAATGAAGAAATTCCCAAAAGAGAAACAAAAAGAACCATATGCACAACACAGCTTCGTGTATATAATGATTTACATGATTAAATAACCGATTGATCTGCCTGGCTGTTCATATGTAGAGATGTTGCGTACATAAAATTTTCCGTTCGCGAATGGCGAACGCGAATTTCTACAAATGTTTGCGAATGTGCAAACAGGGCGAACCGCCATTGACTTCTATAGGCAGGCGAATTTTAAAACCCACAGGGACTCTTTCTGGCCACAATAGTGATGGAAAAGTTGTTTCAAGGGGACCAACACCTGGACTGTGGTATGCCGGAGGGGGATCCATGGCAAAACTCCCATGGAAAATTACATAGTTGACGCAGAGTTTGATTTTAATCCATAAAGGGCATAAATCACCTAACAATCCAATTTTTTTTGAACAACGTGGTTTAAAACATCCAGTGTGTGTATACGATCAGGTATGATGTTGTATTGATCAGGTAGTGTAAGGGTTGCGCCCGCTTCACAGACATTGACAGACCAAACTCCCTTTTTAATGCACCGCAAACAACCGCAAACAGTCCATTTGCCCAACCGCAAACTTCATATTTGCACAAGGTTGGATACCAAGCTAGCCATGTCCCGTTGATGTCATTGAAGGTTTCTTCCTCCACCCAGCCACGTACAACACCAAGGGTCCCGGAAAGGTGAATTGAATTGATTTTTCGAATGGGGAGATGATAAAAAAAAACGCTGGCTCCCTCCCCTTTGTTTGAATCCATGGTCACTGCGTCTGTGCCGTGCAATTTACTGTCCCACCCGATATGAGTGCTATTTTCTATAGTTCTCTCTTCTCTACAGTTTATTCCCTGTTACGTCCCCAATCTGGGGTCCATTTATTAAATGGATTTTTCGAACGGGGAGATGGTTAAAAAAACGCTGGCTCCCTCCCCTTTGTTTGAATCCACGCCACGGTCACTGCGTCTGCGCCGTGCAATTTACTGTCCCATCCGATATAAGTGGTATTTCCTGTAGTTCTCTCTTCTCATCAGTTTAATCCCTGTTACTTCCCCAATCTGGGGTCCATTTATTAAATAGATTTTTCGAACGGGGAGATGGTTAAAAAATTGCTGGCTCCCTCCCCTTTGTTTGAATCCATGCCACGGTCACTACGTCTGCGCCGTGCAATTTACTGTCCCACCCGATATGAGTGGTATTTCCTGTAGTTCTCTCTTCTCATCAGTTTAATCCCTGTTACGTCCCCAATCTGGGGTCCATTTATTAAATAGATTTTCTGAACGGGTAGATGGTTAAAAGATTGCTGGCTCCCTCCCCTTTGTTTGAATCCACGCCACGGTCACTGCGTCTGCGCCGTGCAATTTACTGTCACACCCGATATAAGTGCTATTTTCTGTAGTACTATTCTCATCAGTTTAATTCCTGTTGCGTCCCATATCAGGGTGGGATTGCCTTTTGTGAAAAAAAATTAGGCCGGGTACCTTCGACTGCCTTCACAGCGACAGACCAAACTCTGATACACCAAATTGAATTGATTTTAGGAATCGGGAGATGGAAAAAGCAGCTTGGTCGGTCCTCTTACTCCCAAGTTGGGGCACTGCGCGTGCATGAGTATGAGTGGTGTCTTAACTAGTACTATTCCTATCAGTTTAATCCATGTTACGTCCCCTATCCGGGGACGTATGTCGAATTGATTAACCATTGTTGAATTAACGAACCATTACGACATCCTGGAATAATTTAGTTCTGAGCTTTGTACTTGATTTGTATTGGAATTGATGGGGATTTTTTAACCACTTCAACCCCCCTAGCTGAAACCCCCTTAATGACCAGGTCACTTTTTACACTTCTGCACTACACTACTTTCACCGTTTATTGCTTGGTCATGCAACTTACCACCCAAATGAATTTTACCTCCTTTTCTTCTCACTAATAGAGCTTTTATTTGGTGGTATTTCATTGCTGCTGACATTTTAGCTTTTTTTGTTATTAATCGAAATTTTACGATTTGTTTGCAAAAAAATGACATTTTTCACTTTCAGTTGTAAAATTTTGCAAAAAAAACGACATTCATATATACATTTTTTGCTAAATTTATTGTTCTACATGTCTTTGATAAAAAAAATGTTTGGGTAAAAAAAATTAAAAAATTGTTTGGGTAAAAGTTATAGCGTTTACAAACTATGGTACAAAAATGTGAATTTCCGCTTTTTGAAACAGCTCTGACTTTCTGACTTGACCTGTCATGTTTCCTGAGGTTTTACAATGCCCAGACAGTAGAAAACCCCCACAAATGACCCCATTTCGGAAAGTAGACACCCTAAGGTATTCAGTGATGGGCATAGTGAGTTCATAGAACTTTTTATTTTTTGTCACAAGTTAGCGGAAAATGATGATTTATTTTTTATTTTATTTTTGTGACAAAAAATAAAAAATTCTAGGAACTCGCCATGCCCCTCACGGAATACCCTGAGGTGTATTCTTTCCAAAATGGGGTCACTTGTTGGGTAGTTTTACTGCCCTGGCATTTTAGGGGCCCATATGCGTGAGAAGTAGTTTGCAATCAAAATCTGTACAAAATGACCGAAAGGTGCTCTTTGGAATGTGTGCCCCTTTGCCCACCTAGGCTGCAAAAAAGTGTCACACATCTGGTATCGCCGTACTCAGGAGAAGTTGGGGAATGTGTTTTGGGGTGTCATTTTACATATACCCATGCTGGGTGAGATAAATATCTTGGTCAAATGCCAAGTTTGTATAAAAAAATGGAAAATGTTGTCGTTTGCCAAGATATTTCTCTCACCCAGCATGGGTATATGTAAAATGACACCCCAAAACACATTGCCCAACTTCTCCTGAGTACGGCAATACCAGATGTGTCACACTTTTTTGCAGCCTAGGTGGACAAAGGGGCACACATTCCAAAGAGCACCTTTCGGATTTCACCAGTCAATTTTACAGATTTTGATTGCAAACTACTTCTCACGCATATGGGCCCCTAAAATGCCAGGGCAGTATAACTACCCCACAAGTGACTCCATTTAGGAAAGAAGACATCCCAAGGTATTCTGTGAGGGGCATGGCGAGTTCCTAGAATTTTTTATTTTTTTGCCACAAGTTAGTGGAATATGAGACTTTGTAAGAAAAAAAAAAACATAATTTTCTGCTAACTTGTGACAAAAAATAAAAAATTCTAAGTACTCGCCATGCCCCTCACGGAATACCTTGGGGTGTCTTCTTTCCAAAATGGGGTCACTTGTGGGGTAGTTATACTGCCCTGGCATTCTAGGGGCCCTAATGTGTGGTAAGTAGTTTGAAATCAAAATGTGTAAAAAATGACCTGTAAAATCCTAAAGGTGCTCTTTGGAATGTGTGCCCCTTTGCCCACCTAGGCGGCAAAAAAGTGTCACACATCTGGTATCGCCATACTCAGGAGAAGTTGGGGAATGTGTTTTGGGGTGTAATTTTACATATACCCATGCTGGGTGAGAGAAATATCTTGGCAAAGACAACTTTTCCAATTTTTTTATGCAAAGTTGGCATTTGACCAAGATATTTATCTCACCCAGCATGGGTATATGTAAAATGACACCCCAAAACACATTCCCCAACTTCTCCTGAGTACGGCGATACCAGATGTGTGACACTTTTTTGCAGCCTAGATGCGCAAAACGGCCCAAATTCCTTTTAGGAGGACATTTTTAGACATTTGGATCCCAGACTTCTTCTCACGCTTTCGGGCCCCTAAAATGCCAGTGCAGCATAAATACCCCACATGTGACCCCATTTTGGAAAGAAGACACCCCAAGGTATTTAATGAGGGGCATGGCGAGTTCATAGAATTTTTTTTTTGCCACAAGTTAGCGGAAATTGATATATTTTTTTTTTCTCACAAAGTCTCCCTTTCTGCTAACTTGGGACAAAAATTTAAATCTTTCATGGACTCAATATGCCCCTCATGGAATACCTTGGGGTGTCTTCTTTCCGAAATGGAGTCACATGTGGGGTATTTATACTGCCCTGGCATTTTAGGGGCCCTAAAGCGTGAGAAGAAGTCTGGAATATAAATGTCTAAAACATTTTACGCATTTGGATTCCGTGAGGGGTATGGTGAATTCATGTGAGATTTTATTTTTTGACACAAGTTAGTGGAATATGAGACTTTGTAAGAAAAAAATAAAATAAAAAATTTCCGCTAACTTGGGACCAAAAAATTTCTGAATGGAGCCTTACAGGGGGGTGATCGATGACAGGGGGGTGATCACCCATATAGACTCCCTGATCACCCCCCTGTCATTGATCACCCCCCTGTCATTGATCACCCCCCTGTAAGGCTCCATTCAGACGTCCGTATGATTTTTACGGATCCACGGATACATGGATCGGATCCGCAAATGTGATCAATGACATGGGGTGATCAATGACAGGGGGGTGATCAGGGAGTCTATATGGGGTGATCACCCCCCTGTCATCGATCACCCCCCTGTAAGGCTCCATTCAGACATTTTTTTGTCCCAAGTTAGCGGAAATATTATTATTATTATTATTTTTTTCTTACAAAGTCTCATATTCCACTGATCACCTCACCTCACTGATATCCTGCGCTCCTCAAAAATTGCTTACCGCTGGTTATTCCCCTTTAGCCTCCTCATTACTCATGGGAATAAGCGATTTACAATTCGCACTCCAGAGGACCTCCGACAGATTTGGGAACCACTTAACCTGGAGCCTATGGCCCTGTCCTCATGGATGCCAATTCCATTGGAGGAAGATTTACCACCGCTGCTGATCCGAAATGGTCCACGGTAAAAAATCAAAAGACCAGAAGAAATGGAGGCCCCTCAAGAATGGACGCTAATGATTGAATTAGCCTTGCTTCACCTTTTGTTATTTCACTTTAATGAACATGGCACTTTGTAGTGCCCACTCTCTCCTATCCTAATCCGACCGGCTGCATCTGTTTATGTAAATCTGGTTCGTTCTGGGCCAGTCTTTGATGCCCCCCCTCCCCTGTCATTTTGCAGCGGCCTTTGCGGATGATATGCTGCTAATTATGTCGGACCCAGTCACTGCTTTTCCTGAGGTTTTGAAATTGTTAGTTGAGTTTGGGCATCTTTCTAATTTCAAAATCAATTTAGCCAAATGCTCAGCCTTAGGCATTAATCTTCCCCGGAAGACTGTGTTAGGCTTATCTAACTCCTATCCCTTTCATTGGGCTACATCTCATATTAAATATCTAGGTGTCAATTTAACTCCCTCCCCTAGTCAGCTGTTCCGATAAAACTATTTACCCCTGTTATCAGATATTAAGGCACAATTAGAGAACCTCAAAATTCCCTTCCTGTCCTGGATAGGTAGGAAAAACCTTTTGAAGACTTATATCCTCCCTAAACTATTATACCTCTTCCAAACCCTGCTGATCTCCCTCCCTACTTCCTACCTTTCTCAGGTTCAAAAACTCTTTTCTACCTTTGTGTGGAAGAAATCGAAACCGAGACTTTCTTATAGCCACCTGTCCCAACCTATTGTCAGAGGGGGTTTTGGCCTTCCAGATATTAGAAGTTATTACTTGGCCAATCTGATTAGACTTCATTCAGAAATCCTCAACCCTCACTCCCACAAGCTGGGCTGTCAAATAGCTAATATATCATGAGACCCCCGGGAGCTGTCTAGTCTTTGGGAGACCTCGTCCTCAACAGTTGGGGATGACAGCTTAATTAACCCCTCATCTACTGGGATCTGTAGGGAATGGAGGAAATTTGCATCTCTATTGTCACTTCCAAAGGGCCTACCCCCTTTCACACCTATCCGCCTAATCCCATATCACCTGAATCCGGGATTTGTTGATGTTTTTAACTTATGGTCTGGGTTTGGAAATTTTGCTGTAGGAGACGTGCTGAAGGGTAATAAGGTTCCGGACGTAGAGACATTGAAGATGTCTTACAAGACGTGCAACTGGTCTTATTTGCAGGAAAATTTGCACAGCCTACTTAAACACCGCCTTTAAGGAGTATGTCCCCTCTTGGCATGACGCCATTATCCAATCCCCTAGCCCTAGATTAAAACTGCTTTCCATTATATATAACAAGACCCTTGAATTGAGGGACACGGGGAGGCCTCATTACATTACCCAGTGGGAATCCGAACTCAACACGCATTTCTCAGATGGCGATATAGCAAGGATCCTAAACCACTCTCATGGTTTTTCCCGCTGCATATCCATACAGGAAAACGCTTTTAAGATTGTCACAAAATGGTACCGGACACCAGATTTATTAAGTCGAATGTACCCTGAGGTATCTGAGAACTGTTGGAGGTGCCTCGCAGACAAAAGCACAGCTCTGCATGTTTGGTGGTCCTGCCCGGGTATACGCCCATTTTGGGATGGAGTGGCTAGTGAAATAAGAAAAGTATGCCCGCCCAGCACGACTCTAACACCCACCGCTGTTCTTTTAAACTTGCCAGATCTCCACTGCCCCCTTCGTAAACATTCCTTACTGTCCCACCTTATAGCGGGCATTATACCATTAAAATGTCTTTCGGTCCAGCCCCCTACTGTGCAGATGTGGAAGGAGAAAGTACATGAGATTTGCAGATTTGAGGAATTGACTAGCTGGGAGACGCTGTCCCATGATAAATACTTGACAACGTGGGCAAGTTGGCTTGAAAAATCTTAAGGGTAACTGTTTAGAATCTTTTAGATTTTAGGGAGGTGGTGTCACCTTTTCCGTCTAGTCGCCTACATTAATGTCACGTTTCATCTGTGATATATATTTTATAATGCATTTCTTAAGTGCTTTGCAATGCTGTACTTATTGGTATGCTCTGCTTTATGAGATTCAACAGATGTGCCATGCACGGCACATGTGACAACTTGCCCAAATTCAATGCCGCCAACAAATTGCTTCCATTGTCACACACCACTTTCCCGATCTCCAGTTGGTGCGGGGTCAGCCACTGATCCACCTGTGCGTTCAGGGCGGACAGGAGTGCTGGTCCGGTGTGGCTCTCTGCTTTCAGGCAAGTCAACCCCAAGACAGCGTGACACTGTTGTATCCGGGATGTGGAATAGCCCCTGGGGAGCTGGGGGGATCCAGTTGATGTGCAGCCAGACGCCGCAGCAGAAGAGGACTCAGCCGAGGAGGTTATGGAAGAGGATGGAGTAGGAGGAGTAGAGGAGGTGGCAGTAGGCCTGCCTGCAAGTCGTGGCGGTGTCACCAACTCCGCTGCAGAGCCACGCATTCCATGCTTGTCAGCCGTCAACAGGTTGACCCAATGCGCAGTGTAGGTGATATACCTGCCCTGACCGTGCTTTGCAGACCAGGTATCAGTGGTCAAATGGACCCTTGCCCCGACACTGTATGCCAGACATGCCATGACTTCCTTTTCAATCACTGAGTAGAGGTTTGGGATTGCCTTGTTAGAAAAAAAAAAATGTCCGGGTACCTTCCACTGTGGTGTCCCAATAGCGACAAATTTTTTGAAGGCCTCAGACTCCACCAGCTGGTATGGTAAAAGCTGGCGGGCTAAGAGTTCCATCAAACCAGCTGTCAGACGCCGGGCAAGGGGGTGACTCTGTGACATTGGCTTCTTACGCTCAAACATTTCCTTTACAGACACCTGACTTTGGGCAGATGAGATGAAACTGCTCAAGGTGAGAGGTGGAGTGGAGGGTGGTTGAGAGGGGCCAAGGTGGACAGCAGTGGTTGACGTGGCTGAAGATGCTGGACCAGGAGGATGATGGTGGCTTTGAGCTTGTATGCTGCTTCTACTCGTCATCATGTGTTGATCCCAAAGGCGTTTGTGATGTGCGATCATGTGCCTTCGCAAAGCAGTTGTACCTAGGTGTGTGTTGGATTTCCCACGACTCTGTTTCTTTTGGCACAGGTTGCAAATGGCATCTCTGTTGTCAGAGGCAGACACACAAAAAGAAATGCCACACTGCTTAGCTTTGCAATGACGGCATTCTGGTGGTGGCAACAGAATGCGTTGATTGGCGTGCTGTCTGGCTGACCCCGGGTGCCGATACATGCTGTCTGACTGTGCCACTAGCTCCTTGCGACGACATTCCCCTTCTTCCAACCCGTCTCCTCCTTCTCTCTGTCTCCCCTTCTGAACTTTCCCCCTCTTCTTCTTCTCTTCGAGCAGGCACCCACGTGGCATCCACGGACACATTGTCATCATCAACCACTTTACTTGTATCTGACACCTCAGCAAAGGAAGCAGCAGCGGGTACAACATCATCATCATCAGGGCCGGCTCCAGGTTCATGTGGGCCCTTGGGCGATAAATCCCAGTGGGCCCCCATGAGGCATTTTTTTACATTGACATGTCCCCCTGAGGCTCCCACACGGTATAATGACTACTAGTGGCCCCTATACAGTATAATGACTACTAGTGGCCCTTCACACAGTATAATGAACCCCCAATTCCCCCCCCCCCCACTGTATAATGACCACCTGTGGCCCTGCATTCAGAATAATAACCCCCAGTCGCCCCCATTCAGAATAATGACCCCCCAGTAGCCCCCACACTGGGGAAATACTGTATGGAGGGGGCTCTGGGGGTCATTATACTGAATGGAGGGTCATTGGTGATCATTATACTAAATGGGGGACACTGGGGGTCATTATACTATGTAAAGGGCCCTCACAGTATAATGACCCCACAGTGACCCTCCATTCAGAATAATGACCCCCCAGTCGTCCCCACACTGGGGGTTATACTGTATGGAGGGGGCACGAGGGGTTATTATATTTAATGGGGGCTCTGGTGGTCATTATGCTAAATGGAGGGTCAATGGGGATCATTATACTAAATGGGGGCACTGGGAGTCATTATACTGTGTAAGGGGCCCTCACAGTGTGATAAATGACCCCCCAGTGGCCCCTCACAAACCTATCATTGCTGGAGCGCAGGGGAGCCAGCGGTCCTGTCATTCACTAACCGCAGCTCCCTGCGCTCCTTCTCTCTGGTGGCCCGCTGCAGCAGTGAGCCAGGCCTGGAGGAGAGAAGGAGATGTGCAGTGATGTAGCTAGAACTGACTGGGCCCCACAGCAAATTTTAGTACGCCCCCCTCCCCCCCAATGTGTGTTCACATCACGTTTTTCCTATCGGTTTGATGTATGTAAATGTGCAGCACTCCATGTTTTTGTATCCTGCAGAGTCAAGTAAAAAATGCATACATTAACGTATATGTTTTTTTACAATGGAACTGTATAGTGAACGGGCGCCACTGTACAGCATCAGTCTGAGGCATCTGTTAACACATACATTTTTGGTATACATTATATGGATGGCACAAATGGGATGTGAACCCAGCCCTAGTGTCAGAATAAGCAGCAGTACACAGCGGAGCAGCGTGGCGGAGAGGGGAGGCCGCCATGTACTGATGGTCCTGGTGGTCAGGGATGAGAACTGTGTTTACCAAGGATCATTTTCTACTGGGAAATACAGGGCACAATATAATACACTAGAATCTATATACTATAAAGATATTAGCCCTACCCCCAAATAATAATACAATTAGGGGGTCATTTATTATATAGAAATAAGTCTATGTTAGGCGTATTTCTGACACAGATTGTGGCGCAAAGGTCCTTAGCACCGCAATCTGTATCTTTTCCCGCTCATGACAGGCCTAAAAAAAGTGGTGTGGGCATGGAAAGGGATACAGTTATGGCCATGCAGTTATTGGATACGACCGCCATATGGTGATAACACCGCCATACAATGATAAAACCACCATACAGTGACCGGATAAAAGGGTATAAGAGGGCACAGTACAGGGAATGACTATGGGCACTGCACAGGGTGTGGTAAGAGGGCACAATGCAGAGTATAAAGGGGTACAGTACGGGGTGGGGGGCACAGTCACATGACCCTGTGACGTTAGAAGCCACCATAATGAGAGGCAGAGGAGTGAGACAGGGGCCCTGGATGGACAGAAGGGGTGGACACAGACAAGTAGGTTGAAGGGGCTCTGAGGGGGATTCATACACGAAGTAGGGGCAGGAGGTCTGTGCAGGGTAGCAATAGGAGATAGGAGGGTGGGACAGGAGCTCTGGATACATGAGGGAGGAAAGGAGACAGCAGGGGCTCCATGAGGATGAGATAGGACAGGATATATGGGGGGGGGGCAGGTGTCATGGAGACAAACTGCTTAATGAAACAGTAACACAACTAAATAGAATGAAGCAGCAGCAGATCGAAGAGTCCCCCCCCCTTCTCTCCCACAGACAAGAGACAGTCACAGTGCAGACTTACTCACAGACTGTCTTCACACTTCTCTGCTCCAGCTCCAGCCCTCCGGTCTCTCTCCTCAGGCAGCATGTGTCCTGTGTAGAGGGGGCGTGTTCTGAGTCTCTGCAGCTCAGAGGGCCCACCAAAGGGGTACTGCGTAAGTGAAATGACAGCAGTGAGAGCTCCCATCTGTATTGATGGAAGTGCTCATAGCAGCTCAATGGGCCCCCCCAGGAGCATTGGGCCCCAGCACTTGCCCGGGGATGCCGGGTTATGACGCCGGCCCTGATCATCATCACACTGTACGTCCATGTGTGTAATGCTGCCTGACTGAGACATATCTCTGTTATCTACATCCCCTGGCAATAATGGTTGCGCATCACTAATTTCATCCAACTGATGTGTAAATAACTCCTCTGAGGGATCAAGTGAAGCGGCTGTGGTGGCTGTGGTGGTAGTGGTGGTGGTGGCAGCAGGGGGGAGAGTGGTGACCAAAGCTGAGCTGGAGGAGGATGGTGCGTCAAGGTTCTTAGCGGAAGCTGTTGAAGATTGGGTGTCCTGTGTAAGCCAGTCAACTATTTTCTCCGAATTTTTTGGGTTCAGGGTACGTGGCCTCTGAACATTGGGCATTATTCCAGGGCCAGTGGAAATCACAGCACCACGAACACGACGGCCCCTGCGACGTGGCCTGCCTCTGCCTGTCATTTTTTATTAGATAAGTGTTACTATGCGTGCAAGGTACTTTGCCACCCTATATAAGTGGTGGGCAGTGGGCACAGTACAGTCTGTGTGGGCCTGACACACGCGGGCTTGCAAATGTGATTATATCACAGAAAAATTTTCTATTGAATTTTTTTTTTCTGCAAGGTGTTTGAGTGAATGACACCCTGTAACGGTATGAGTGCAGGCCTAACCACTAGCCAGTGGGCACAATACAGTATGTGTTGGCCTGACACACACGGGCTTGCAAATGTGATTAGATCACAGAAACATTTTCAATTGAAATTTTTTTTCTGCAAGGTATTTAAGTGAATGACACCCTGTAACAGTATGAGTGCAGGCCTAGCCACTAGCCACTAGCAGTATACAGTATGGCCTGACACACACGGGCTTGCAAATGTGATTATGTCACAGAAAAATATTAAATATAATTTTTTTTTTATCTGCAAGCTATTTTCTGTCACACCCTGTATGAATGCAGTGCACTGTGCACATAGTGCTGTCTATGACTGAGCCTGCAGCCTCTCACACACGGGCAGCCAGGCAACTGCAATATATATATATATATATATATATATATAAAAAAGCACACTGATGTACCAGCCCTGAAAAGGGCTTTTTGGGGTGCTGTCAGGACGCTGTCCTTACAGCAGTTGAGTCTGTGGACACAGAACAATGCCCTAGCTAACGCTTTCCCTATTGAATCAGCAGCAGCAGTACTCTCCCTCCTCTCATTGTGAATGCAGTTTCCGAATTAATCTAAAATTGATGCTGTTCAGGAGGTGGGAGGGTCTGGGAGGGAGGGGCTGGAATGTGTCTGCTGACTGTGAGGTACAGGGTCAAAGGAGACACTATTTCAATTAGCTGGAGATCTTAAATTAACAGAGATCTTTGCAAGAGAAAGATAAAGAAAAAAAATATGTTTTTTTATTTTAGATAAGAATGTTAACTGTATAAACATATACAATCCTAAGCATGTAATAAGCAATAAGAAGCTTCATGATAAAGTGGTTAGTACACATGCATTATTTATTTCCCAACATTAAGTCCTGCTGGGCTTCTGGTCTTCAGGCGTAAGATTCAGTAAGCCTCTCTGCACACAATGCGTTTTTTCAGGTCTCCACCCCCAACACATGATTGTATTTTTTCAATGCCGAAGACAGTGAAAAAACTCAAGCTTCTTGCATGCTTTGAAATAAAGTGTTTGGCTGCACTAGAGATGTTGGTGTAGCTGGGATTAGTAATGTAATTCATGTGTTTTATTAATCTAGTTTTTAGCTTTCTTGTAGTATTCCCTACATAGAGTAGATCACATTCTTTACATCTTACAGCATACATGACGCCTACTGTGTTGCAATTAATGTAGAACTTGATATCATAAATTGTGGAATGGTCACTATCATTAAATGTTTTTGTGGGGGTTACATGGTGGCAGGTTCTGCAGGGACTACTTCCACATCTACAGAAGACTGTATATTTGAGACACGCATTTTGCTCTTTCTTAGATGTGGATGTGAATAAGGAAGGTGACAGAGAGGTCGCCAAGGTTAGTGCTCTTCTGGGGACCACCCTGTAGCCTCCTTCCAACAATTTGTAGAGGGCCTCATCCTCATAAAGGATGGAAATACACTCTGCCACAGATTGTTTTACCTGCTGAAACTGTCTGCTATAAGTGATATTAGCGTCAGTATTTTACTTTGATCTTTTTTCCTATTGGTCATTGTCAATTAATTGCTGTGTGGTTGTTAGGTCTTAAGTCCAAACAAAAATTCTTCACGGTCTTTTTTATCCACTATATTTTTCGCTCTTTCAACCATCCACCTCGGGTAACCCCTAGCCAGCAATCGTGCACCAATAATTTCCTATTCATTGTTGTAGCTTGAAATGTCACTGCAATTTCTTTTGGCTCGGGTAAATTTCCCTACTGGTATAGATTTTACCATGTGCAGCGGAGATAACTATTTGCTCACAACAATTTGTTGCCCGATATGGGTTTGCGATATGTGACTGTATTTATTGTTTTGTTTATCTCCCCGATCAGGGTTAAATCCAAGAAGTGGATTGTGGAAACATGGTGATTGCCCGTGAATCTAAGATTGTAGGGATTGGCATTGAGGTAATCCTGAAAGAGTGGTATGGCAGACACATCGCCCGCTCAGTGTCACGAGGGTATCGAGAACCACGCCTGACTCCGTTATACCCGGGGTCAGGAAGTCGCAGCGGTTGGCTACACGCTCTATTTAAGATAGGGCTGTTTTCCTTATGGTAGCTTTCTGGGTTTGCTTTGCAAACCCTTTTGGCTCACTCAGGGATCCGTAGCTCCTTCTCCTCAGCTGTTCCTTGTCCAGCACTCCCAAACCTCCTTATATTCCTCTCTCACACTTCTCTGGTTGCCAGAGATAGAGCTTCCTGCCTGGACATCTATCCTGACCCACTGGAGCTGTGTTGCTGCGTTCTCTGACTGTTGATTCAGAACGCTACCCTCCGGATCCCTGTTGGACCTTTGTGGACAGTTGTTGTAGTCCATCTGGGTGTTTGTGTTTGTCTGTGTTTGTCTGTCCTCTCCCTGGTGTTTCCCTCTTAGTGCAGTGGTGAGGACTAGTGATCACACCGGCCCGTTCACTATCTAGGGCTCATTTCAGGGAAAGCCAGGGTTTAGGCACGTGATCGCCGCACGGGTGAGGAACCCGTCTAGGGACGTCAGGGCAGTCAGGTGCCAGCCGCAAGGTGAGTTAGGGGTCACCACCTTTCCCTCTCCCTTAGGCAGGGCTTTCCCTGTTTTCCTCCCTGTGCGTGACACCGGTCATTACACTCAGATAATCAGCAGGTCATCGATGTATCTGCCATACCACTCTATGTCCCGCAGGAAAGGATTGTCGACCTTATGAATATACGCCTCCTCGCAGTATGACATAACCAGGTTGGCAAGGGAGGGGGAGAACTTTGCTCCCATCGACACGCTTCGTGTCTGGAGGTAGAATTTGGAGTCAAACATGAAAAAGTTATGTGTCAGTAAAAAGCTGGTGACATCTAAAACGTATTGTATGAATTCTTTTGCATGTGGACTATATTTGTGCAAGTGAAACTCAAGCGCCAGCAGTGCAACCCTATGTGGTATTGAGTGATACAGGGCAACAACGTCCATGGTTAACCAGGTGAATCCAGATAACCATTTGTTATCATGCATATTTCTTAGGACATCTCCTGTATCCCTAAAATAACCTGGTGTATGTTTCACCATCAGTTGCAGAATTCCATCCAGCCAATCTCCCAATTTTTCTGTCAGAGAGCCAATGCCCGACACAATGGGGCGCAGTGGTGGTGGGTTAATACCTTTATGCACTTAAGGCAAGTCATGTATAATAGGAATTACAGACGTGTCCAAATGTATGTTAAGGTAAGTAAATTCTCTATGGTTAAAGAACCCTTGATCCCGGCCTTGACAAAGAAGATCCAGATATTGAGTCTGGAAATTCTGGCTCGGGTTGCATGTTAACCTTTTATAGGTGGACTTGTCTGTAATCAGTTCCAACATTTGTTTTTGATAACATGTTTTTGCCATAACCACCACTGCTCCCCCTTTGTCAGCTATCCTTACAAAAATTTCCTCATTATTTCTCAACTAGTTCAAAGCCACCCTTTGTTTGTTATTCAAATTGTGTTTTTGAACATTCCCATCACCGACATCATACACTGCAAGAAGTCGTCTTTCAAGAACATCCTGGAATATATCCATTCCAGGTGTTCTGGATTTTAGTGGATAAAAGTGTGTGTTCCGCAATTTCAAGGGCTGTATGCCTGCGGAGCCCATGCCTATATCATCTGTCACTGTCTGTAGTTCCTGTAGATTTGCCATTGTTACCTATTCCATGTAAGACAGATTGCTGTATTCATTTTGGACAGGAGAAACACTGGGGACAAAGACTGTAAGGTCTGAACTGATCTCCACTTGATGGAAATGCCTATATACGATAAGATTTCTAATTAATTTATTAACGTCCATCAGAGTGGAGAACAGATCAGACTCATACGAAGATGCAATATTGAGATCAAGACTAAGCAGATCGATCTGATCACATGTCAGTTCAAATTCTGTTAAATTAATTACATCAAAGACTGCTTGCACAGAAGAGTCTATTTTCTCTGATATCGTCCATACTGTGCAGCTTTTTTACTCGCTTTTTGATTGATCACCTGAATTACTTTTATTTGTATTTTTCCATTTTTTATAATAGGATCTTCTGTTAGGAATTAAATCACAGTCCTGATCCATAGAAGATCCCTGTCCCATAGAATCCTGGTGATTAGAGTTGAGCGAACACCTGGATGTTCGGGTTCGAGAAGTTCGGCCGAACATCCCGGAAATGTTCGGGTTCGGGATCCGAACCCGATCCGAACTTCGTCCCGAACCCGAACCCCATTGAAGTCAATGGGGACCCGAACTTTTCGGCACTAAAAAGGCTGTAAAACAGCCCAGGAAAGAGCTAGAGGGCTGCAAAAGGCAGCAACATGTAGGTAAATCCCCTGCAAACAAATGTGGATAGGGAAATGAATTAAAATAAAAATTAAATAAATAAAAATTAACCAAAATCAATTGGAGAGAGGTTCCATAGCAGAGAATCTGGCTTCCCGTCACCCACCACTGGAACAGTCCATTCTCAGATATTTAGGCCCCGGCACCCAGGCAGAGGAGAGAGGTCCCGTAACAGAGAATCTGGCTTCATGTCAGCAGAGAATCAGTCTGCATGTCATAGCAGAGAATGAGGCTTCACGTCAGCCACCACTGCAACAGTCCATTGGCATATATTTAGGCCCAGCACACACACAGGCAGAGGAGAGAGGTCCCGTAACAGAGAATCTGTCTTCATGTCAGCAGAGAATCAGTCTGCATGTCATAGCAGAGAATGAGGCTTCACGTCACCCACCACTGCAACAGTCCATTGGCATATATTTAGGCCTAGCACACAGGCAGAGCAGAGAGGTCCCGTAACAGACAATCTGGCTTCATGACAGCAGAGAATCAGTCTGCATGTCATAGCAGAGAATCAGGCTTCACGTCAGCCACCACTGCAACAGTCCATTGTCATAAATTTAGGCCCAGCACCCAGGCAGAGGAGAGAGGTCCCGTAACAGAGGATCTGGCTTCATGTCAGCAGAGAATCAGTCTGCATGTCATAGCAGAGAATCAGGCTTCACGTCAGCCACCACTGCAACAGTCCATTGTCATAAATTTAGGCCCAGCACCCAGGCAGAGGAGAGAGGTCCCGTAACAGACAATCTGGCTTCATGTCAGCAGAGAATTAGTCTGCATGTCATAGCAGAGAATGAGGCTTCACGTCAGCCACCACTGCAACAGTCCATTGGCATATATTTAGGCCTAGCACACAGGCAGAGGAGAGAGGTCCCGTAACAGACAATCTGGCTTCATGTCAGCAGAGAATCAGTCTGCATGTCATAGCAGAGAATGAGGCTTCACGTCACCCACCACTGCAACAGTCCATTGGCATATATTTAGGCCTAGCACACAGGCAGAGCAGAGAGGTCCCGTAACAGACAATCTGGCTTCATGTCAGCAGAGAATCAGTCTGCATGTCATAGCAGAGAATCAGGCTTCACGTCAGCCACCACTGCAACAGTCCATTGTCATAAATTTAGGCCCAGCACCCAGGCAGAGGAGAGAGGTCCCGTAACAGACAATCTGGCTTCATGTCAGCAGAGAATTAGTCTGCATGTCATAGCAGAGAATCAGGCTTCATGTCAGCCACCACTGCAACAGTCCATTGGCATATATTTAGGCCTAGCACACAGGCAGAGGAGAGGTTCATTCAACTTTGGGTAGCCTCGCAATATAATGGTAAAATGAAAATAAAAATAGGATTGAATGAGGAAGTGCCCTGGAGTCCAATAATATATGGTTATGGGGAGGTAGTTAATGTCTAATCTGGACAAGGGACGGACAGGTCCTGTGGGATCCATGCCTGGTTCATTTTTATGAACGTCAGCTTGTCCACATTGGCTGTAGACAGGCGGCTGCGTTTGTCTGTAATGACGCCCCCTGCCGTGCTGAATACACGTTCAGACAAAACGCTGGCTGCCGGGCAGGCCAGCACCTCCAAGGCATAAAAGGCTAGCTCTGGCCACGTGGACAATTTAGAGACCCAGAAGTTGAATGGGGCCGAACCATCAGTCAGTACGTGGAGGGGTGTGCACACGTACTGTTCCACCATGTTAGTGAAATGTTGCCTCCTGCTAACACGTTGCGTATCAGGTGGTGGTGCAGTTAGCTGTGGCGTGTTGACAAAAGTTTTCCACATCTCTGCCATGCTAACCCTGCCCTCAGAGGAGCTGGCCGTGACACAGCTGCCTTGGCGACCTCTTGCTCCTCCTCTGCCTTGGCCTTGGGCTTCCACTTGTTCCCCTGTGACATTTGGGAATGCTCTCAGTAGCGCGTCTACCAACGTGCGCTTGTACTCGCGCATCTTCCTATCACGCTCCAGTGCAGGAAGTAAGGTGGGCACATTGTCTTTGTAGCGTGGATCCAGCAGGGTGGCAACCCAGTAGTCCGCACAGGTTAAAATGTGGGCAACTCTGCTGTCGTTGCGCAGGCACTGCAGCATGTAGTCGCTCATGTGTGCCAGGCTGCCCAGGGGTAAGGACAAGCTGTCCTCTGTGGGAGGCGTATCGTCATCGTCCTGCCTTTCCCCCCAGCCACGCACCAGTGATGGACCCGAGCTGCGTTGGGTGCCACCCCGCTGTGACCATGCTTCATCCTCATCCTCTTCCACCTCCTCCTCATCCTCGTCCTCCTCGTCCTCCAGTAGTGGGCCCTGGCTGGCCACATTTGTACCTGGCCTCTGCTGTTGCCAAAAACCTCCCTCTGAGTCACTTCGAAGAGACTGGCCTGAAAGTGCTAAAAATGACCCCTCTTCCTCCTCCTCCTCCTCCTCCTGGGCCACCTCCTCTTCCATCATCGCCCTAAGTGTTTTCTCAAGGAGACATAGAAGTGGTATTGTAACGCTGATAACGGTGTCATCGCCACTGGCCATGTTGGTGGAGTACTCGAAACAGCGCAACAGGGCACACAGGTCTCGCATGGAGGCCCAGTCATTGGTGGTGAAGTGGTGCTGTTCTGTAGTGCGACTGACCCGTGCGTGCTGCAGCTGAAACTCCACTATGGCCTGCTGCTGCTCGCACAGTCTGTCCAGCATGTGCAAGGTGGAGTTCCACCTGGTGGGCACGTCGCATATGAGGCGGTGAGCGGGAAGGCCGAAGTTACGCTGTAGCGCAGACAGGCGAGCAGCAGCAGGATGTGAACGCCGGAAGCGCGAACAGACGGCCCGCACTTTATGCAGCAGCTCTGACATGTCGGGGTAGTTGTGAATGAACTTCTGCACCACCAAATTCAGCACATGCGCCAAGCAAGGGATGTGCGTCAAATTGGCTAGTCCCAGAGCTGCAACGAGATTTCGCCCATTATCACACACCACCAGGCCGGGCTTGAGGCTCACCGGCAGCAACCACTCGTCGGTCTGTTGTTCAATACCCCGCCACAACTCCTGTGCGGTGTGGGGCCTGTCCCCCAAACATATGAGTTTCAGAATGGCCTGCTGACGTTTACCCCGGGCTGTGCTGAAGTTGGTGGTGAAGGTGTGTGGCTGACTGGATGAGCAGGTGGAAGAAGAGGAGGAGGAAGCCGAGAAGGAGGAGGTGGCAACAGGAGGCAAAGAATGTTGCCCTGCGATCCTTGGCGGCGGAAGGACGTGCGCCAAACAGCTCTCCGCCTGGGGCCCAGCTGCCACTACATTTACCCAGTGTGCAGTTAGGGAGATATAGCGTCCCTGGCCGTGCTTACTGGTCCACGTATCTGTGGTTAGGTGGACCTTGCTACAGATGGCGTTGCGCAGTGCACACTTGATTTTATCGGATACTTGGTTGTGCAGGGAAGGCACGGCTCTCTTGGAGAAGTAGTGCCGGCTGGGAACAACATACTGTGGGACAGCAAGCGACATGAGCTGTTTGAAGCTGTCTGTGTCCACCAGCCTAAATGACAGCATTTCATAGGCCAGTAGTTTAGAAATGCTGGCATTCAGGGCCAGGGATCGAGGGTGGCTAGGTGGGAATTTACGCTTTCTATCAAATGTTTGTGAGATGGAGAGCTGAACGCTGGCGTGTGACATGGTTGAGACGCTTGGTGACGGAGGTGGTGGTGGTGGTGTTGGTGGTACATCCCCTGTTTGCTGGGCGGCAGGTGCCAACGTTCCTCCAGAGGCGGAGGAAGAGGCCGAGGCGGCAGCAGCAGAATAGGCCGAGGCGGCAGCAGCAGAAGAGGTAGCAGGGGGAGCCTGAGTGACTTCCTTGGTTTTAAGGTGTTTACTCCACTGCAGTTCATGCTTTGCATGCAGGTGCCTGGTCATGCAGGTTGTGCTCAGGTTCAGAACGTTAATGCCTCGCTTCAGGCTCTGATGGCACAGCGTGCAAACCACTCGGGTCTTGTCGTCAGCACATTGTTTGAAGAAGTGCCATGCCAGGGAACTCCTTGAAGCTGCCTTTGGGGTGCTCGGTCCCAGATGGCGGCGGTCAGTAGCAGGCGGAGTCTCTTGGCGGCGGGTGTTCTGCTTTTGCCCACTGCTCCCTCTTTTGCTACGCTGTTGGCTCGGTCTCACCACTGCCTCTTCCTCCGAACTGTGAAAGTCAGTGGCACGACCTTCATTCCATGTGGGGTCTAGGACCTCATCGTCCCCTGCATCGTCTTCCACCCAGTCTTGATCCCTGACCTCCTGTTCAGTCTGCACACTGCAGAAAGACGCAGCAGTTGGCACCTGTGTTTCGTCATCATCAGAGACATGCTGAGGTGGTATTCCCATGTCCTCATCATCAGGAAACATAAGTGGTTGTGCGTCAGTGCATTCTATGTCTTTCACCGCTGGGGAAGGGCTAGGTGGATGCCCTTGGGAAACCCTGCCAGCGGAGTCTTCAAACAGCATAAGAGACTGCTGCATAACTTGAGGCTGAGACAGTTTCCCTGGTATGCATGGGGGTGATGTGACAGACTGATGGGGTTGGTTTTCAGGCGCCATCTGTGCGCTTTCTGCAGAAGACTGGGTGGGAGATAATGTGAACGTGCTGGATCCACTGTCGGCCACCCAATTGACTAATGCCTGTACCTGCTCAGGCCTTACCATCCTTAGAACGGCATTGGGCCCCACCATATATCGCTGTAAATTCTGGCGGCTACTGGGACCTGAGGTAGTTGGTACACTAGGACGTGTGGATGTGGCAGAACGGCCACGTCCTCTCCCAGCACCAGAGGGTCCACTAACACCACCACGACCATGTCCACGTCCGCGTCCCTTACTAGATGTTTTTCTCATTGTTATGGTTCACCACAACAACAAATATATTATTTGGCCCAATGTATTGTATTCAAATTCAGCGGGATATAAATTTGAGGCCTAGTATTTAGGCGCTGGGTGACCGGTATGGATTTAGTGACAGAATTAGACTTGGAAATGCACAGAAGCGTGTGTGTGTGAAGTTATTCTGAATGACCCAATGTGCACCTTGAATATTATATACCCTTTTAGGGATAGATTTCAAATAGCTCTGATATAGCAGAAACCACTAAATTATGAAATTGCTAAATTGGGAATTGTATTTCAACCCAGAACAAAAAATGTGCTTTGACGGACACTAAATAACTTTCCCAGCCACAACAGGACAGCGTTAACGAGAGATTTAGCAGGATATAAATTTGAGGCCTAGTATTTAGGCGCTGGGTGACAGGTATGGGTTTAGTGACAGAATTAGACTTGGAAATACACAGTAGCGGGTGTGTGTGAAGTTATTCTGAATGACCCAATGTGCACCTTCAATATGATCTACCCTTTTAGGGATAGATTTCAAATAGCTCTGATATAGCAGAAACCACTAAATTATGAAATTGCTAAATTGGGAATTGTATTTCAACCCAGAACAAGAAATGTGCTTGAACGGACACTAAATAACTCGCCCAGCTACAGCACTAACGACAGATTTAGCTGGATATGAATTTGAGGCCTAGTATTTAGGCGCTGGGTGACAGGTATGGGTTTAGTGACAGAATTAGACTTGGAAATGCACAGTAGCGGGTGTGTGAAGTTATTCTGAATGACCCTATGTGCACCTTGAATATTATATACCCTTTTAGGGATAGATTTCAAATAGCTCTGATACAGCAGAAACCACTAAATTTTTAAATTGCTAAATTGGGAATTGTATTTCAACCCAGAACAAAAAATGTGCTTTGACGGACACTAAATAACTTTCCCAGCCACAACAGGACAGCGGTAACGAGAGATTTAGCGGGATATAAATTTGAGGCCTAGTATTTAGGCGCTGGGTGACCGGTATGGATTTAGTGACAGAATTAGACTGGGATATGGCCAAAAAATAACCACACTATTGCTGGTTAAATGCACTTGGTGATGGGCGCAGCTTGCCCCTGATGTAGTATATGGCCAAAAAATGAACAGACTATTGCTGGTTAAATGCACTTGGTGTCACAGCTTGACCAACCACACTACTGAGGGTTAAATGCACTTGGTGACGGGCGCAGCTTGCCCCTGATGTAGTATATGGCCAAAAAATGAACAGACTATTGCTGGTTAAATGCACTTGGTGACGGGCGCAGCTTGCCCCTGATTTAGTATATGGCCAAAAAATGAACAGACTATTGCTGGTTAAATGCACTTGGTGTGATAGCTTGACCAACCACACTACTGAGGGTTAAATGCACTTGGTGACGGGCGCAGCTTGCCCCTGATGTAGTATATGGCCAAAAAATAAACAGACTATTGCTGGTTAAATGCACTTGGTGTGACAGCTTCACCCTGATGTAGGCTTTAGCCAAAAAACAAACGCACCATTGAGGGTTAAATGCACTTGGTGACAGGCGCAGCTTGCCCCTGATGTAGTATATGGCCAAAAAATAAACAGACTATTGCTGGTTAAATGCACTTGGTGTGACAGCTTCACCCTGATGTAGGCTTTAGCCAAAAAACAACCACACCATTGAGGGTTAAATGCACTTGGTCGCAGCTTGTGCTGGCGCACCACAAGACACAAAATGGCCGCCGATCACCCCAGAAAAATGTGACTGACAAACGGTCTGGGCAGCCTAAAAACAGTGAGCAATTGAGGATCAGCAGCTCAATGATCCACAGCTGCAGATCGATCAGTTAATCAAGTCCTTTGGAGGAGTTAATCTGCCTAATCTCGCCCTACTGTCGCAGCCGCAACCTCTCCCTACGCTAATCAGAGCAGAGTGACGGGCGGCGCTATGTGACTCCAGCTTAAATAGAGGCTGGGTCACATGGTGCTCTGGCCAATCACAGCCATGCCAATAGTAGGCATGGCTGTGATGGCCTCTTGGGGCAAGTAGTATGACGCTTGTTGATTGGCTGCTTTGCAGCCTTTCAAAAAGCGCCAATAAAGCGTCACAAAAGCGCGAAGAAAGCGACGAACACCGAACCCGAACCCAGACTTTTACGAAAATGTCCGGGTTCGGGTCCGTGTCACGGACACCCCAAAATTCGGTACGAACCCGAACTATACAGTTCGAGTTCGCTCATCCCTACTGGTGATCTGTATTAACTTGCGACACATCTGAATCCAAAGAGAAACTAACTTTAGTTCCATTGGTTCTGGATTTTGGTATATTCCTTTTTTGGGGGGGTTTGATTCAGGCATTTGAAATACAGCCATTTGGGGCAAAGAAATCTTTAATTCAGGCCTACAGTGTGGCAGACCGTGTTAAATACACCCTTTACATACAGGGGTTTGATTCAGGCATTTGAAATAAAGCCATTTGGGGCAAATAAATCCTTAATTCAGGCCTAGTCTAGTTCAGGCCGTGTTAGATACACCCTTTACATACTGTCGTTCTATTCTACTATTAATTAAACACCCATTTAGGGCAAGATAATACATTCAAGAAATATGAGGAGAGTGTCAAATAAGGGATGTGGCCCAGGTCGTGGTGCTGGTGGTGGAGATCCTGTTGCAGGAAGAGGACCTGTTCGATCTGTGCCAGCTACGTGCACAAGTGAAACCCTTTCCTCAGGTGCGAGTAGGAGACAGAAAATGCTGCGGTATTTGGTCGGGCCTAATGCGGCTCTACAAATGGTAAGACCTGAACAAGTACAGGCGATAGTAGATTGGGTTGCTGACAGTGCCTCCAGTTCCTTCACATTGTCTCCCACCCAGTCTCCTGCTGAAAGATCAGAGTTGGCACCTGCAGCCGATGTATATCAGTCTTTCACCTCACCCCCTTGCAAATCAGACAAGCAGTCTGAGCCCCAAGTAATGCAGAAGTCTCTTCTGCTTTTTGATGACTCTGGTAGCAGGGTTTCCCAGGGCCATCCACCTATCCCTGCCCCAGAAGTGGAAGAGATTGAGTGCACCGATGCCCAACCACTTATCTTTCAAGATGAGTACATGGGAGGACCATCGCAGCATGTCTCGGATGATGACGATACACAGGTGCCTACTGCTGAGGCTTTCGAAAGTGTGCAGACCGACAAGGATAGCAGGGGTTAAGACTGGGTGGAAGATGACGTGGAGGATGATGGAATCAAGGTCATGCGAGTGACCTATGTAGTTAGGAGGAAGAGGCGGTGGTTGCACAGAGCCACCAGCAGGCAAAAGAGGGAGCAGGGTGCAAAAGTGGAGCGGCCGTCCTCTAGACAGTACGCCTGCTACTGCCCACCACAGCAAGGGACCGAGCACACCAAAGCCAACTCCAAGGAGTTCCCTTGTGTGGCAGTTCTTCAGACAATGTGCTGGTGACAAGACACAAGTAGTTTGCCTGCTGTGCAATCAGAGCCTGAAGCGAGGCATAAACGTTCTCAACCGGAGCACAACCTGCATGAACAGGCATTTAAGTGCTAAGCCCGAGCTGCAGTGGAGTAGACACCTCAAAAAACAAGAAAGGTCTCTGGCTCCTCCTCCTTCCTCTTCTGCTGCAGTCTTGTCCTCTTCATCCACCTCTGGAGTGACAATGCCACCTGCCACCCCACAAACAGAGGATCTGCCAGCAACATCACCACCTGGGTCACCAAGCATCTCCACAAAGTCCCACGAAAGCGTTCAGCTCTCTATATCCCAAACACTGGAGAGGAAGAGGAAGTACCCCCCTACCCACCCACAATCCCTAGCCTTGAATGCCAGCATTTCTAAATTACTGGCCTTTGAAATGCTGTCATTCTGTCTGGTAAAGACGGATAGTTTTAAAGGACTTATGGCAGTGGCTGTCCCACAGTACGTCGTGCCCAGCCGCCACTACTTTTCTGGGACTAGCCGGTTTGACGCACATCCCTTGCCTGACGCATGTGCTGAATTTGGTGGTGCAGAGATTTCTTAACAATTAGTCCGATATGTCAGAGCTGCTGCATAAAGTGCGGGCCGTCTGTGCGCGCTTTCGATGTTCTCTGCTGCTGTTCGACTGTCAGCACTGCAGTGTAACTTCGGCCTTCCCGCTCACCGCCTCATATGCGACGTGCTCACAAGGTGGAACTCCACCTTGCACATGCTGGCCAGACAGTGTGAGCAGCAGCAGTCAATAGTGGAGTTTCAGCTGCAGCACGCACGGGTGAGTCGATGATGGAAGAGGATGTGGCAAAGGAGGAGGAAGAGGGATCATTTTGTAGGGTTTCCGGCCAGTCATTTACAAGTGTCTCCGAGGGTGGGTTCCTGCACCCACAAAAGCCAGGTACATTATTGTCCAGCCAGGGCACAGTTCTGGAGAGCGAGGATGACGAGGTGGATGATGATAAGGAGGAAATGGAGGAGGAGGATCCATGTTCACAGCAGGGTGGCAACCAGACCAGCTCATGGCCATCACTAGTGCGTGGCTGGGGGGGATACAAAAGACACAGACGACACACCTCCCACAGAGGACAGTTTTTTGTTGCCTCTGGGCAGCCTGGCATACATGAGTGATTACATTCTGCAGTGTCTCTGCAACGACCGCCGAGTTGCCCACATTCTAACTTGTGCTGATTACTGGGTGGCCTTGCTGCTGGATCCCCGATACAAGGACAACGTATCGTCCTTAATTTCCTCACTGGAGCATGATCAGAAGATGTGCGATTACAAGCGCACGCTGGTAGACACGCTGCTGGTGTCATTTCCACCTGACAGCGGGGGCACAGTGAAAGCACAAGGCAATGGCAGAGGACAAGGAAGAGGTAGGGCAATGCAGCTGGGGCACCGCCAGCACCTCAGAAAGCAGGGTTAGCATAGCCTAAATGTGAAAAAGCTTTGTCAGCACGCCACAACAACCAGCCCCACCAGCTGATATGGAACGTCTTAGCAGGAGGCAGCAATTCGCCGACATGGTGGAGCAGTATGTGTGTGTCACGAGTTAGAGATCCAGCGAAATACCTCTGCATCGTCAAGCAATAAACAAATGGAAATCAGGTACAGACACACAAGAGTTTATTGCACAAACAAAAACCAGGGAAGGCAGCACAGACAAAACATGAGCTCTATGTACCGTCCGCACAGTCGGAGAAAACCTCCACTGCGCCACTGTCTAGTAATACTCCAGAGGGGTGTGACTAAGCAACTCCCGGTATTCACTCGGGCCCCAGATTGTAGGGTTAGACTTTGCAGCAGGAAATTGCCAGGGTCCACTCCAGAACATGAACTTGACAGTGACAGCAAGAACAAACGGACAACAGGTACCAGAAGGTACCGACGGCACATAGGCAAACATAACATAGACAGGCAAATACAAGCAGGGCAACTAATAACACAAGCAGGAGTACATAGCACGGAAACAGGAGTGACAATGAGCAGAGGAGGACTTGCTCCACCAGAAGTAAACTGCATGGCCTTGCCCATGGCACTCTGCAGCAAAGAAAGGTGCAGCAAGGACTTGCTGAAAACAATATCCCCTAAAGTAGAGACAGAACCCTTCATACGGAGGAAGGAATATGAAATAGGGGAAGATAGGTACGATACAAGATAGGCATGACAAATAAGGGCAGAGGAATAAAGACATAATAATAAACACAGGGGAACTCAAACATAACTGGCAACCCTGATAACAGAAACAAAGGAGAAAGGACGACAATGAACAAGAAGGCAAACTCACAGAACACAGACAGACACAGGTGCCATGGGTCAGCAGCATGGGAGACAAAATACAAACCAAGAGAAGGACAGAAAAAACACATACAAGAAGAGCTGACCCAGAACTAAAGGAAAATAAGCCTTATATACAGATTCCGTGAGTGCAGCAGAGAGGCCACACCCATGGAGCGGACAGAGAGGATTAACTCCTAATAGTCACACAGGGGAGTTAACCCATAAGGAACCACAAACAACACACAGGAACGGAGCTGCAGCGAAAGCATAGACAGAAGGTCACAGAGGTAATGCCTGTGACAGTGTGCACACGCCTAAACGTACTGAATGACGGGTCCGCCCCCTTCAACTTCTGGGCCTACAAATTGGGCACATGGCCTGATCTTGCCCTTTACGCCATTGAGGTGCTGACCTGCCCTGCATCCATTGTATTATCTGAATGTGTGTTTAGCAGGAGGCGTCATCACAGACAAGCGCAGCCGCCTGTCCACAGCCAATGTGGACAAGCTCACGTTCATTAAAATGAACCAGGCATGGAGCCCACTGGAGTAGTCTGTACCTTGTGCTTAATAGACATGTATACCGGCCTCAACCAGCCATTGTTATACTGCAGAGCAATTGCTCATTCTTGTATTTTGGATGTTTCACACTCTTTTGAAGTGAACCCTAATAAAAAATAAATTAATTAAAACCAAAAACCAGTGTTGGCTAACTCGTCCTCCTCCACCACCGCTTTCTCCTACACCGCTACGTCCACCGACTCCTCAAACTCCTACTCCATATGGAACACCGCCTCATAAATACATTTTTTTTTATTTGTACAAAGTTATTTTATTTTCTGTCATTTCACTACTTTGTCAGTTACATTTTCGGGTGAAATTCACCAATTTGTGGGTGTGATGTACCACTGCTATACCTAGTAGACAGGTAAAAAATAAATAAAAATTTGTTACATTTTCGGGTGAAATTGACCAATTTTGGGGTGTAATATACCACTTCTCTACCTAGTTGACAGCTTAATAAATTTCAATCATTTTTCTTTTACATTTTCGGGTGACAATTTTTTTTTCTGTCATAGACCCCTGCCCTACCAAGTAGACAGGTTAATACATTTCTGTAATTTTTCTGTTACATTATTGGATTGACATTTTACAATTTTGGACGTGAACTCTGCATAGGTGACAGGAAATAAAATTTCAGAAATTCTTCTTTAATTGAGGCACGCCACCTCCTTTTATTCAATGCTTAAACTTTAACAAGTTGTATCACATTTGCACTTCAATAATTTGTCCCACAATTGCGCTTTACTAATTTGTCCCAACAATTGCGCTTTAATAATTTATCCCACATTTGCGCTTTAATAATTTGTCCTACATTTGCGCCTCAATAACTTTTCCCATATTTCCGCTCGATCCAAAAACAAAATTAATACATTTATCTCCCCTGGATGTGGTCTCTCTTTCTCACACTTCCTCGCCAGCGTGGAACCCTGATTCGCCTATAACCGTGATCAACATGGTAGGCTCAGAAAAAAACATCAAAAGTTGATAGAGAAGATATTAAAATGGATGGTGGATGTCACTGGGGCACCTCTACATAGGTGACAGTAACATAAATTTAAAAAAAATCATCTGTTACATTGTCAGGTGACAATTTTCAAATTTTGCCGGATAGAAACCCCAGCTCTGCATAGTTGACAGGGAATAACATTTAAGAAATTCTTCATTAATTGATGCGCGCAACATCCATTCATTCAATGCTTAAACTTTAAAAAGTTGTCCCACATTTACGCTTTAATACTTTGTCCCATATTTCCACTCTATCATTTTTAATTTGAAACAATGAACCTCCCTTGGATGTGGTCTCTCTTTCTCACGCTCCCTCTCTGGCGTGGAACCCTGATTCACCAATAACAGTGATCAACATGGTAGGCTCAGAAAAGAACATCGAAAGTTGATAGAGAAGATATCCAAATGGATGGTAAACGTCACAGGGACATGCGATCAGGCAGAAGTTAGCTAGAGTCAACAAAGCAGCAGGAGGGCCTCTCCTGGCTAACGTTTACAAATCAAAAATACCCTAGTGACATTCCCCATCATTTTTTATTAATCATTCCAATAACAGGGCATCTTAAGAGTCCTGTATTGTTATTTATCGTCACTACCACCCCGAGTCGAGAGTTGGTAATTGCCGCTCACCCCCTCCTTAACTTGGAAGCTTATGCTTCAATACTTTGTCCCACATTTCGTCTCAATTACATTTAATCTCATCCATTGACCTCCCTTGCATGTGGTATCCTTTTCTCAGGCTTCCTCTCCGGCCTGGAACCCTGATTCCCCACCACCCGTGATTACCATGGTAGGCGCATAAAAGAACATCAAAAGTTGATAGAGCAGGATATCATATTAGATCGTAAACATCACGGGGACGTGCAACATGGTGGAACAGTATGTGTGCCTCTGCAACTTCTGGGTCTCCAAATTGGGCACATGGCCTGAGCTTGCCCTTTACCCCTTGGAGGTGCTGGCCTGCCCTGCAGCCAGTATATTGACTGAATGTGTGTTTAGCACGACTGGAGGGAGCTATCACAGGTTATGTTTTGGGGTGTACCCAAATTTAAAAAAAATATAAATTAATTTAAAACCAAAAAGCAGCGTAGGCTACCTCCTCCACCACCTCTTCCACATTCACCGCCCCCTCAACCTCCTACTCCATATGGACCTCATCCTCCTAGATCAAGATTATTATTTTTTATTTGTACGTATTTTATGTTATTTAAAGTCGTTTCCCTATCCACATTTGTCACTTGCCAGGCTCTTAACCACATTTTGCTGGTATTTGCAGCCCTCTGGCTGCCATTTCTACAGCCATTTTAGTGCTCAAAAGTTTGGGTCCCTATTGACTTCAATGGGGTTCGGGGTCAAGTTTGGGTCCCAAACTCGATTTTTTTTTGTGATGTTCGGCTGAACCTGTCGAACCCGAACATCCAGGTGTCCGCTCAACTCTAGTAAAGGGTTAGAAAGAGACAATGCATACTATAAAATATAAGGAGAAATGTGGACCATATAGGACAGTTCCCTCTACTTTAGTACAAGCTTTTGGTTCTCATGTGCAGATGCTTTAACAGATCTTGTAAGCTAAGCTTTTTGTAGAAACACTTTATAAATGTGTGCCTCATTCCAGAAGATAGTGATCAAGAAACCCATGTGCAACTGCATTTAAAGATTTCATCAAATATGCTATTAGATTATTGGAAAGATGATCAAACACAAGGTGACATAAGCAAACCTGTATAGTTAGTATAACATTATATTAACTATATAAATCACTGGATTATGAATCACAGTTGGACATGAATATGAATGATTTATTATCCATCAATTTCATATTGAAATACATTTTTATAAAATCCAAAAAAATATTGCATAAAATCTGTCAGCTTTTCAAATGCTTGTCCACATGTAACCAACCTTATGGACTATGTTTAAATTTTTTCTTTCTATTTTATTAATAGTATTAGCCCAAATATCTTAAAACACAATGAACTATAAAACCGCTTTATAATTGGTTTGTTGACAAAGGCTTAGTAACATGAAGATTTCAAAGCTTGATATCAGATCTTTCAATTTTTTATTACAGTACAATTAATAAAACTGCTACATGATTGTTAATGGTTTACTTCCCCATCAGACTTCTATATCATAGAACCATGCCTATCATGAGAACTAACATTTCATCCCAGAAGAATCCTGGGACCAATATTAAATATTAGAGATGAGCAAATCAGTTAGTAACAAACCGGGTCCATCACAAACTTCCCATAAATTTATCCACAATAAGAACTCAAAGCTTTTCATGGACAGCAGTGAGTGAGGAAGTGTGTGTGTGTGTGTGTGGGGGGGGGGGGGGGGAGCTTTCCCTGATTGGCTCACAGGATGACAAACAGCCTGGATAAGCCAATCAGTGGACAGCAGACAGAGAGCTGTCATTCTTTATTGGGCTGTGGATGAGTGTAGCAATCTTTAGAAAACAATGTTAGGGATAGTGTACAATCGCAATAAAGCTTTGATTCTAATGTGAAGGAAAATACTAGAAGAATAATTGTGTAGAAAATTGCAGGAAAAGCTTTCAGCCAGGGATTAAGCAGCAAAGGCTGGGTGTGGCCACTACAAGCAGTGCCTTCTAGCAATAGTCAATACCTTAAAATGCATCTGCAGCTGCTGCAGAACCTCAATGCAGCCATCTGCAAGAAGATAACTATTTTTTTTCTCATTTCAACAGAAAGACAGCAGTTGTTTTTTTTTTTTTTTTTTTTCCAAACCTGAAGTTTCTCTTATTGTCAGCTTATTCCCAGTACAATTAGCATTATGCTGTAGTGCTGACTGGTGAGCAACTACTCTACATATTTTTTTTCTTCAGTGTATCACATCCATCCAAGCTAAAAGTGTTCCACTGAAGCAGAAGCAATGTATGGCAATAACAATAATATCATCTATCATTGCTAAACAATTTTATCTTTTCAATGCATCATATGTACAGTACTGACCAAAAGTTTGGACACACCTTCTCATTCAAAAAGTTTTCTTTATTTTCATTACTATGAAAATTGTAGATTCACACTGAAGGCATCAAAACTATGAATTAACACATGTGGAATTATATACATAACAAGAAAGTGTGAAACAATGGAAAATATGTCATATTCTAGGTTCTTCAATGTAGTCACCTTTTGCTTTGATTACTGCTTTGCACACTCTTGGCATTCTCTTGATGAGCTTCAAGAGGTAGTCACCTGAAATGGTCTTCAAACAGTTTGATGGAGTTCCCAGAGATGCTTAGCACTTGTTGGCCCTTTTGCCTTCACTCTGCGGTCCAGCTCACCCCAAACCATCTCGATTGGGTTCAGGTCCGATGACTGTGGAGGCCAAATCATCTGGCGCAGCACCCCATCACTCTCCTTCATGGTCAAATAGCCCTTACACAGCCTGGAGGTGTGTGTTGGGGTCATTGTCCTGTTGAAAAATAAATGATGGTTCAACTAAACGCAAACCGGATGGAATAGCATGCCGCTGCAAGATGCTGTGGTAGCCATGCTGGTTCAGTATGCCTTCAATTTTGAATAAATCCCCAACAGTGTCACCGCAAAGCACCCCCACACCATCACACCTCCTCCTCCATGCTTCACGGTGGGAACCAGGCATGTAGAGTCCATCCGTTCACCTTTTCTGCGTCGCACAAAGACACGGTGGTTGGAACCAAAGATCTCAAATTTGGACTCATCAGACCAAAGCACAGATTTCCACTGGTCTAATGTCCATTCCTTGTGTTCTTTAGCCCAAACAAGTCTATTCTGCTTGTTGCCTGTCCTTAGCTGTGATTCACACAGTCTCCTCTTAACAATTGTTCTAGAGATGTGTCTGCTGCTAGAACAACTGACCTGGTCTCTAATCTGAGCTGCTGTTAACCTGCGATTTCTGAGGCTGGTGACTCGGATGAACTTATCCTCTGCAGCAGAGGTGACTCTTGGTCTTCCTTTCCTGGGGCAGTTTCTTTGTAGCGCTTGATGGTTTTTGTGACTGCACTTGGGGACACGTTCAAAGTTTTCCCAATTTTTTGGACTGACTGACCTTCATTTCTTAAAGTAATGATGGCCACTAGTTTTTCTTTACTAAGCTGCTTTTTTCTTGCCATAATACAAATTCTAACAGTCTATTCAGTAGGACTATAGGCTGTGTATCCACCTGACTTCTCCACAACGCAACTGATGGTCTCAACCCCATTTATAAGGCAGGAAATTCCACTTATTAAACTTGACAGGGCACACCTGTGAAGTGAAAACCATTTCAGGTGACTACCTCTTGAAGCTCATCAAGAGAATACCAAGAGTGTGCAAAGCAGTAATCAAAGCAAAGGTGGCTACTTTGAAGAACCTAGAATATGACTTATTTTCAGTGGTTTCATACTTTTTTGATAAGTATATAATTCCATATGTGTTAATTCATAGTTTTGATGCCTTCAGTGTGAATCTACAATTTTCATAGTCATGAAAATAAAGAAAACTCTTTGAATGAGAAGGTGTGTCCAAACTTTTGGTCTGTACTGTATATAGAGTTGAGCGAACACAAAATGTAAAGTTCGGGTTCGTACCGACCTTTAGGGTTTTCGGCACCCGGACCCGAACATTTACGTAAAAGTTTGGATTCGGATTTGGTGTTCGGCGATTATTTGCTGAAAACAAACTTTTTTCCTTCAGTTAGTCAATATCAATACATGATCAGCAGCCATTTTATGCAACGATAGTGCACCAGCATAGGCTATCTGCAAGTCCAGAAATACAGCTTTGACATACTGGGGTGAAAAAACCCTCTAATATACTGCACATATGGGATTACACATGCATAAGTCACTGTCACATTTAGGACAGAAATACGGCTTTGGCATACTGGGGTGAAAAAACCCTCTAATATACTGCACATCTGGGATTACACATACATAAGTCACTGTCACATTTAGGACAGAAATACAGCTTTTGGGTTAGTGTGAAAAAACCCTATAATATACTGCACATCTGGGATTACACATGCATAAGTCACTGTCACATTTCGGACAGAAATACGGCATTGGCATACTGGGGTGAAAAAAGCCTCTCATATACTGCACATCTGGGATTAAACGTGCATAAGTGACTGTCACATTTAGGACAGAAATACAGCTTTTTGGTTAGGGTGGAAAAAAAAAAACCAATATACTGCACATCTGGGATTACACGTGCATAAATCACTGTCACATTTTGGACAGAAATTCGGCTTTGGCATACTGGGGTGAAAAAAGCCTCTAATATACTGCACATCTGGGATTACATATTAATAAGTCACTGTCACATTTAGGACAGAAATACAGCTTTGGCATACTGGGGTGAAAAAAGCCTCTCATATACTGCACATCTGGGATTACACATGCATAATTGACTGTCACATTTAGGACAGAAATACAGCTTTTTGGTTACTGGGGTGAAAAAACCCTCTATTATACTGTACTGCACATCTGGGATAAGACGTGCATTAATGAGTGTCACATTTAGGCCACAAATACCGCTGTCATATAGAATTAAAAAAATAAAAATAGAGTGCAATACCCTACGTCAGGGTTTATATTGGTTATTCATTATTTTTTACATTCTTAACCAGGAGTTGGCGCTGGTCGATATCTGGCGTCACCTCTATGGCAACAAAAAAATCTTTTCATGTTTTAGCCAGTCATTCGGGTCAATGTCCTGTATAGATCTGGCGTTTGCAAGTCGGGATCTGTGCGGTCGCGTCCTGAGAATGAGGTATGAACCTCATGGAATCTCGGATCACTCCCCAGTTCTTGTTATATTTGCGGAGGCCCCAAATACAGGTAGAATCTTTAAACTGAACCCGCACTGGTTTGATGTGATAGGGGAGCAATCCCGAATAGACCAGGATATTCAGGAATTTTGGGACCTTAACGTAGGATCGGCACATATTCACTACGTGTGGGACGCTTTGAAAGCCCATATAAGGGGCTTATACTTTAGTAAAATTAATAGGTTTAGAACAGAAGTACGGCGCAGGGAACAACAATTGACAGACTTAATAAGGAGTTTACGCGCTGCATTAATTGACTCCTATACGGAGCAAGCCATTAATCAGTTAAAAGAAGCCAACTTACAGCTTAAGACGCTCCTATATAAAAAAGCACAACATAAGCTCCTATTTCAAGGCCAGAATCGATTTTGTGAATCTGGTAAAACGGGCAGGTTTTTGGCTCGTCTGGTGGCCAACCAGAGAGAGTCTACCAGTATAAGAGAAATCAGGAACTTACAGGGTGCTGGGGTGAGTTCTGCAGAGGAGATAAGGGAGGAATTTGCGAGATATTATTCTACCCTTTATAAATCTGAGTCTATGTTTAGTCGCACTGATATGGATCAATATCTTCAAAGATTAGAGCTCCCCCAGTTATGTGCTCAAGATAGAGAGCGCTTGGACTCCCCCATTCTTTTAGTGGAACTCCAGGCGACTCTTCCCTCTCTAAAATATAAATCAACCCCTGGTTCAGATGGATTGCCGTTTGATCTCTATAGGTACCATGCTAAAGTACTTTTGCTGATCCTGCTTCTAGTCCTGAATGCTGCTCTTTACCTCCATCATTTAGAGAGGCAGTGATTATCTTGGTCTTAAAAAAGGAGAAGGATCCGTGTGATATGGGGTCATATAGACCCATATCACTTTTAAATACGGACTACAAGATTTTTGCTAAAATTTTGGCCAATCGCCTAAAGGGGGTTATAGCGGGTTTGGTACACCCCAATCAGACGGGTTTTATCCCGGGACGGCAAATACAGATGAGTCTATATAGGGTTTATTTGAATTTGTCTGTTGGGGGTAGTATAGACCACTCCATTCTGTCTTTAGACGCCGCAAAGGCGTTTGACAGGATGGAGTGGTCCTTTTTGTGGGCTACAATGTCCCATTTTGGCCTTGGGAATCCGTTTCTGGAAATGACTCAAATGCTATATGCACAGCCAGTTGCATCTATCAGTGTCAACGGTATCAGCTCTTCCCCCGTTATGATGCAGAGAGGGATGAGACAGGGTTGCCCCCTGTCTCCTCTCCTCTTCGCTCTTTTTATTGAACCATTGGCTTCCCGGATTCGCTTAGATAATCGTATAGATGGTTTTGGGGTGGCGGGAGTGGGTGAAAAAATAAGCTTATATGCCGATGACGTGATTCTGTTCCTGGATCAGGGATGGAAAATTCTCCCGTATGTCATAGAGGTAATAGAAGATTATGGCAAACTATCAGGTTATAGAATTAATTGGTCAAAGTCATCGCTCCTCCCGCTGAACCGCAAAGCTGTAGATGAGGGGAGGCGAGTTCGTGTTTTGGCTCCTAATGATACTTTAGATTATTTGGGGGTTAAGATTGGGGTCCCTATAAATAGGTTTTATGATCTTAATCTGGCCCCGGTTTTGAATAAAGTTAGGGACAAAATCAGCGCTTGGCGGAAATTGATATTGGCACAGACGGACCGTATAGCTTTGATTAAAATGATTATCTTACCGTTAGTTTTGTTTCCGTTGTGTGCCTCCCCTATCTGGATAGATGATATCTTCTTTCATAGGTTGGAGACTATGATTAACGATTTAATTTGGGGAGGGAAGAGGGTGCGTATAAAGCAGAGATATCTATGGCTGTCGGAGGCAGATGGTGGGCTGTCATTACCTTTTTTTCAAGGTTATTTTTTATGTGCACAGATTCAGCACTGTTGTTTTTCTAAAGAGAGTTTACTTTCACGTTATTTGACAAAAGTTTTTGATAAACCAGTTGATAATATCTTTGCATGTTTGGAGACTGGGTTTATGGGAATGAGGAGGTCCTTACTGATCCCGTGCTCACTGCAGAGGATTTGGAACAGACTGAAGAAGATCCTTAAATCTTCCGGTCCGTTTGGTTTCACCCCTCTGTGGGAGAACAGGGGGCTGGAGGAGTTCTTCAAAATTACAGATTTTGGTTATTGGTTACGTAGTGGTATTAACAGAGTGTCCGACCTTTTTTATATGGGTCGTTTCAAATCACTTTTGGAATTTGGTTTTTCAAATAGTTCACCATTAGACCTATTTATGTATTCACGTTTGAAACATATATTTGAAACCTCTAGGAATAGGGGTGTTATTTTTCCACGAGAGAATATATTTTTTGATTTTTGTGACGCTCAGAAGTATGAAAAAGTGAAGCTATCTAGACTTTATGCGAAACTCCGAATGGCACTGGCAACTGTAACACCTTTCAAAAGCACAGATAAGTGGGAGCAAGAACTGAATTGCTCCCCACCACAGTGGTCTACTATTTATAGGAATGTGAAAAAGGCGACAGTTTCCAGTGCGCATAGGCTAATTCAATTTAAGATACTCCATAGGCTGTATTATACGCCTAAAACCCAAGAATAATTTCCCCAAAATAAAGATCGGGATTGCTGCTGCTCTAAATGTGGATATGTTAATGCAAACTATGTCCATCTGCTTTGGAGCTGCAGCAAAATAAGAAGTTATTGGGATGAGGTTTTCGCTACCCTACAAAAGGAGAGTTTAATGAACTATAACCAGGGAATTTTGATAGTGATCTTTGGAGATTATGGATCAGAAGTGGAAGTCCCGCCCCAGGTTAGACGGATTTGGATGCGGGGATTGATGGTCGCTAAGGCTATATTGATAAAGTATTGGGGCTCTGTCTCCCCGCCCTCAATAAGGGAGTGGGGTTCATACCTCCAAAAAATTAAGGTATATGAGGACATTGAAAGGAAACAGAGAGTTGCACGCAGAACTGCATAGCTATAACGAATACTGATACTATTCTATACAATAACGAATGGAGTGGACGGCAGCCAATGAGGGGGGGGGGGGTGATATAGTTTATTATTATATAATATCTTGAGGGTGTTCTTAGGATGTTGTGTAGAACCTTTCTTGTAAGGACGTCTATGATTGCCATGTTGGGCACACCGCTGTGATTAATATTGTTTTATGTATTAATACTATGACTTGGAAAATAAAAATATATATTTATTAAAAAAAAACATTCTTAACCACTTTTTACTTTGCTTTGTGAAAGCTAACTATGAGGCAAACATCTAATAAGGAACGCGGTCGTGGTGGTGATGTTGGTGAAGCCTCTGGTGCAGGGTGTGGACGTGGCCGTTCTGCCACAGCTACACATCCTACTGAACCTACTACCTCAGGTGCTAGTAGCCGCCAGAATCCACAGCGATATTTGGTCGGGCCTAATGCCGTTCTAAGGATGGTAAGGCCTGACCAAGTACAGGTGCTAGTCAATTGGGTGGCTGACAGTGGATCCAGCACGTTCACATTATCTCCCACCCAGTCTTTTGCAGAAAGCGCACAGGTGGCGCCTGAAACTCATGCCCATCAGTCTGTCACATCACCCTCGTGCATATTGGGGAACCTGTCTGAGCCTCAAGTCATGCAGCAGTCTCTTATGCTGTTTGAAGACTCTGCTGGCAGGGTTTCGCAAGGGCATCCACCTAGCCCTTCCCCAGGGGTGGAAGACATAGAATGCACTGACGCACAACCACTTATGTTTCCTTATGAGGACATGGGAATACCACCTCAGCACGTCTCTGATGATGTTGAAACACAGGTGCCAAATGCTGTGTCTTTCTGCAGTGTGCAGACCGAAAAGGAGGTCAGGGAGGAAGACTGGGTGGAAGACAATGCATGGAGATGATGAGGTCCTAGACCCCACATGGAATGAAGGTCGCGCCACTGACTTTAAGAGTTCGGAGGAAGAGGCAGTGGTGAGACCGCGCCAACAGCGTAGCAAAAGCAGGAGCAGGGTGCAAAAGCAGAGCAGCCGTCACCAAAACAGTTCGCCTGCTACTGGCCACCGTCAACAGGGACCGAGCACACCAAAGGCAGTTTCAAGGAGTTTCCTGGCATGGCACTTCTTCACACAATGTGCTGACGACAAGACCCGAGTGGTTTGCACGCTGTGGCATCAGAGCCTGAAGCGAGGCATTAACGTTCTGAACCTTAGCACAACCTGCTTGATCAGGCATCTACATGCGAGACACGGGCTGCAGTGGAGTAAGCACCTTCAAAACCAAGAAATGGCTCAGGCCCCTCCTGCTCCCTCTTCTGCTTCGGCCTCTTCCTCCGCCTCTGGAGGAATGTTGGCACCTGCCGCCCAGAAAACAGAGGATGTGCCACCAACAACACCACCTCCATCACCAAGCATCTCCACCATGTCACACGGAAGCGTTCAGCAATCCATCTCACAAGCCTTTGATAGAAAGTGTAAATTCCCACCTAGCCACCCTCAATCCCTGGCCCTGAAAGCCAGTATTTCTAAACTACTGGCCTTTGAAATGCTGCCATTCAGGCTGGTCGAGACAAACAGCTTCAAACAGCTCATGTCGCTTGCTGTCCCACAGTACGTCGTTCCCAGCCACCACTACTTCTCCAGGAGAGCCGTGCCCTCCCTGCACAACCAAGTATCGGATAAATTCAAGTGTGCACTGCGCAGCGCCATCTGTGGCAAGGTCCACCTAACCACAGAAACGTGGACCAGTAAGCACGGCCAGGGACGCTATATCTCCCTAACTGCACACTGGGTAAATATAGGGGCGGCTGTACCCCAGGCGGAGAGCTGTTTGGCACACGTCCTTCCGCCGCCACCTCCTCATCCGGTCAGCGACAGACTTTCACCACCAACTTCAGCACAGTTAGGGCTAAACGTCAGCAGGCCATTCTGAAACTGATGTGATTGGGGGACAGGCCCCACACAGCGCAGGAGTTGTGGCGGGGTATAGAACAACAGACCGACGAGTGGTTGCTGCCAGTGAGCATCAAGCCCGGCCTGGTGGTGTGCGATAATGGGCGAAATCTCGTTGCAGCTCTGGGACTAGCCGGTTTGACGGAAATTCCGTTCCTGGCACACGTGCTGAATTTGGTGGTGCAGAAATTAATTCACAACTTCCCCGACATGTCAGAGCTGCTGCATCAAGTGCGGGCCATCTGTGAGCGCTTCCGGCGTTCTCATCCTGCCGCCGCTCGGCTGTCTGCTCTACAGCATAACTTCGGCCTTCCCGTTCACCGCCTCATATGCGACATGCCCACCAGGTGGAACTCCACCTTGCACATGCTGGAGAGACTGTGCGAGCAGCAGCAGGCCATAGTGGAGTTTCAGCTGCAGCACGCACTGGTGAGTCGTACTGCGGAACAGCATTACTTCACCACCAATGACTGGGCCTCCATGCAAGACCTGTGTGCCCTGTTGTGCTGTTTCGAGTACTCCATCAACATGGCCAGTGGCGATGACGCCGTTATCAGCGTTACAATAACACTTCTATGTCTCCTTGAGAAAACACTTAGAGCGATGATGGAAGAGTATGTGGCCCAGGAGGACGAGGAGGAGGAAGAGGGGTCATCTCTAACACTTTCAGGCCAGTCTTTTTGAAGTGGCTCAGAAAGAGTATTTTTGCAACAGCAGAGGCCAGGTACAAATTTGGCCAGCCAGGGCCCATTACTGGAGGATGAGGAGGAGGATAAGGAGGAGGAGGATGGGGATGAAGCTTGTTCACAGCGGGGTGGCATACAACGCAGCTCGAGCCCATCACTGGTGCGTGGCTGGGAGGATACGGAGGACGCAGACGATACGCCTCCCACAGAGGACAGCTTGTCCTTACCTCTGGGCAGTCTGGCACACATGAGCGACTACATGCTGCAATGCCTGCGCAACGACTGCAGAGTTGCCCACATTGTAACGTGTGCTGACTACTGGGTGGCCACCCTGCTGGATCCCTGTTGCAAAGACAATGTGCCGTCCTTAATTCCCTCACTGGAGCGTGATCGAAAGATGCGCAACTAAAGGCGCACGCTGGTAAATGCGCTCCTGAGAGCATTCCCAACTGATGCCGGGGGACAAGTGGAAGCACAAGGCGAAGGCAGGGGAGGTGGAAGAGGTCGCCAACGCAGCTGTGTCAGCGCCAGCACCTCAGAAGGCAGGGTTAGCATGGCCGACATGTGGAAAAGATTTGTCATCTCGCCGCAACAACCGGCCTCAACTGCTGATATGGAGCATGTTAGCAGGAGGCAGCATTTGAACAACATGGTGGAACAGTACCTGTGCACACGAATACATGTACTGACTGATGGTTCTGCCCCATTCAACTTCTGGGTCTCCAAATTGTCCACATGGCCAGAGCTTGCCATGTATACCTTTGAGGTTCTGGCCTGCCCTGCAGCCAGTGTACTCTCTGAACGTGTATTTAGCATTGCAGGAGGCGTCATTACAGACAGACGCAGCCGCCTGTCCACAGCCAACGTGGACAAGCTCACGTTCATTAAAATGACTTGTCTGTACCTTTTGCAGAATAGACATTTATACCACCATCAAACATACATTCTTGTACTCAAGTCAAGTGCAATGATATTTTTTTTTTTGTCCCAATATTTTGAGGGCTACCTACCCCAATAAAAAAATAAAAATAAAAAAACATTGTTGGCTACCTCCTCCTCCTCCATTGCTGCCTCCACCTACAACACCACATTGACCGCCTCCTCAAACTCCGACTCCATATCCACCTCCTTCTCTGAGTTGCAGGTTAATAATTTTTAGTTATTTTATTTCATTTTAAGCTATTTCCCTATCCACAATTGTTTGCAGAGCAGTTGCTATGCTCTTAAGCACATTTTACTGCCTTCTACATCCCTCTAGCCTTTTCAAGGACTATCTTAGAGCCATTTTAATTTTAAAAAAGTGCCAATTTTAGTGCCCTAAATTGAAAAAAAAAATCTTATTTTCAATTGTCGGGTGACATTTTACCATTTTTGGCATATACAAACCCCTGCTGTGCCTGGTTGACAGGGGCCTAAGTCTCTCAAAATCCTCTGTTGTATTGCTGGGTGACATGAACCCCCTTTTGCCGTGAATGAACCCCTGCTCTGCATTGCTGACAGGGAACTAAATTTAGTGAAAACATCTGTTACTGATCGGAAGATGCGCGACTACAAGCGCACGCTGATGATAGCATTCCCATCTGACAGCGAGGGCACAGTGGAAGCACAAGGCGAAGGCAGAGGAGGAGGAAGAGGTCGCCAACGCAGCTGGGGCACCACCAGCACCTGAGAAGGCAGGGTTAGCAAGGCCAAAATGTGGAAAAGCTTTGTCAGCCTCCGAGGTGCTGACCTGCCCTCCAGACAGTGTATAGTGTGAACGTGTGTTTAGCACGGCAGAGAGCATTATCACAGGCCACAGCCAATGTGGACAAGCTTATGTTTATTAAAATGAACCAGGTATGGATCCCACAGGGCTTGTCCGTACCTTGACTTCAATGGGGTTCGGGGTCAAGTTCGGGTCCCAAACCCAAACTTTTTTTTCAAGTTCGGCCGAACCTGCCAAACCCGAACATCCAGGTGTCCGCTCAACTCTATATGTGTATATTTTTTTAAAATATTTTGCAATAATGCAATTTACCAACCAAATTGTATGTAAATTACACTGGACACCACCTTCTAACATGACAACGACCCGAAGCACACAGCCAGGCTAACCAAGGAGTGGTTCCAAAAGAAGCTTATCAAGGTTCTGGAATAAATAATGTACTCTCATCAAATAAATAAATACATAATGGAATCATAATCACAAATCAGAAAGATGTTTTATAGGCAGGATATCATAACATGATTAGTATAATATATAGTGAGTCAGCGCAAATATCCGATTTTATTCTTAGTATCATAGGATAAAGAGAGATGGCATATAGATAGTAGAAAGGAACCAAGTAAGAAAACGCAAAATGTGCATAATGTTAATTTAATATTCAATGTCACTTGAAATGGTTTAAAAACAGATCACTAAGATATCCCATTATTCATTTCTAAATGTCATACCACTGAGGAAGGAATATCTATATTCTGAAACGCATCTGGTGACAGTTTGCAAAAGAAAAGTGAGGAGGGTGATTTACAAGCTTACAAAACTAGGATAAAACCTTTGGTTAAGAATTGGCATCTCGGCAAGTCTATAGCGCATACGCTTGAAGAAGCTCAGCAAAAAACTGCAGAACTGAAAGTTGCTAAAGCTGAATTAAGAGCGACATTTCAAGACATCGCACTGACAGACCGAGAGAAGAGAAGTTTTAACTGACAGAACACGGTCGTGAGTAATCTAAGTGTGCTATCTATAAGTGTGAACTTATCATCATAACAACAGAGCACATGTATATGCGAACAAGTGCAGTGTATGCAAATATGAACTAGCCGAGCAATGTATCAACATCATAACCATCTTATTTAGATCACCACTGTGATCTAAATAAGCATGCAGATACTTTGCAACAAATATATTTGAAGCACGATCCGCACTGATATATCAACCATTAGTTAGCGGTTCAGTTGCGGTTAGCACGCTGATAGAGTGCAACAGACTTTGGTCAAGCTAGGAGTTTTGTTAATATACTGATCCGTGTATATAAGGAAAAGAGATAAATAACGATTAGTGATAGACGAACATCAGATGGGACGGTTCACAAATGTGATCGCCCGAACTCGCTCAAATGTTCGCGAACCTGCGGTTCGCGGCGGGTCCCATTCCTTTTAATGACATGCAAACATGAGAAACCTCCAGGTCATATTTGCAGCCACAAAATACTTAGTAGATGTGCACACATTGTCCCACAACATGGACACTGACATACCAGAAGTATTAAGTGATTTTACGATCTGCAAGCATTTTTTTTTTATCGGCAAAATTTTGGCAAAGTATTAATCGCAAGATCACATGCGTTCTGAAGGCGTGGCCTACAGCAACTGGTTTGCACCGACTAGCAATTAGATGGATGCGATGGTTGGAGCGAAGTTCAACGAGGAAGAGGAAGAACTGCTGGTGACTGTAAGTAATCTTACATTAAAGTAGTGCATTTGTTTACATTTTACCTGCATGTCTGAACAATCGCTTTATATGCATAAAGAGTGTTATAAAAAAATCGCCAGTGCGACCTTCTGCCATTTTCATTTTTCTTAAGTGCACCAAACTTCACATTTTATAACGTCTCACTAGATATTATAGATTTTTTACACTAAGTATTCCTATTGACATTACACCCACTATGTTAGGTTACCCTGCAGAGTGACCGAGCGCACGGAGTCATTGGTTGCTAATGCTAACTACCTATAACGCCGTGCGCTTCTTGCCGCCACCACTGTACAGTAATACACTTGTATAGATCATGACCAACCAATGACGCCGTGCGCTTGTCCACTCTGCAGGACGGCAGGACGGGTCTGTACGGTCTGTCGTTTTGAAAAAAACACGCCTGTGTGCATGCAGCCTTACTGTTATGTTTAGAAGATGGGATTGTATTACGACTGTATGTGGGTGGAGTCTGAGCTATCAGATACTGTCCAGCTAAGCAGAGATGTACCTGTCTAGTGAAGTGACGGTACGGTACGGGGTGTGCAGCCGGTTCGTCTCCCCAGGGTGCACCCTGGGTAACTGTAAATGAACCATCAAATACTGGCGGTGCATGCGGCCTAAATCTAGAATTTCCACCTCAAAGCATTAAATACTTTTTTCTGTTTACTTGACTACATTTTTTTCCATGTGAAGCAAAATTGGTTGCACACACCGCCGTCTGGCCATTTAAAAAAAATGGTCAGACATGAAAAGAAGGCAGTCCCGTTTCAGTAAAAGAATCCGGGATGTAAAATGCCCAGGTACATGCGTAAATAACTTTTGTATGTTTTGCCAACACTCTATAATGTATACAGTGCTAAGCAAAAGTATTCACCCCCCTTGACTTTGTTCTTTTTTTTTGTTGACTCACCCCCTGGAATTAACATGGATTGTTTGAGGATTTCCATTATGTAATTTGTAGAACATGCCCACAACTTTGACCTTCTTTTAAATTGGTTAATTGTAAAGCTAACAACTAATAGGACAAAATAACAGAAAAGGTCAATGTGCATAACTATTCACCCCCCTAAAGTCAATACTTAGTAGAGCCACCAATTGCGGCAATCAAAGCTCCAAGTCACTTTGGATAAGTCTCTATGAACAGTTGCCACATCTTACCACAGGTGTTTTTGTCCATTCCTCCTTGCAATACTGATTCTGCTCCTTCAAATTTGATGGTTTGCGCTTGTGAACAGCAATCTTTAAGACTGACCACAGATTTTCTATTGGATTGAGATCTGAGCTGTGACTAGGCCATTCCAACACCTTTACATGTTTCCCTTTAAACCACTCAAGTGTTGCTTCAGTAGTGTGTTTGGGGTCATTGTCCTGCTGGAAGCTGAACCTCCGTCCTAGCCTCAAATCACGCACAGAGTAGGACCGGTTTTGCTCAAGAATATCCCTGTATTTAGCACCATCCATTTTTCCCTCAACTCTGACCAGTTTCCTAGTCCCAGCTGCTGAAAAACATTTCCACAGCATGATGCTGCCACTGCCATGTTTCACTGTGGGCATGGTGTTCTTTGGGTGATGTGATTTGTTGTTGAATTTGTGCCAGACAAGTGACGGACTGAACCATCACTGTGTCTGCAGTAGAAGCCTGAGGCCTAGTCTCCTTCCTACAGACTTTGGACACAGGACTATGGAGACCCCCACTCCTACCTATTTGGTTGAGAGGGAACTATAAACCATTAATTTTTGGTTGAGTTTATAGGCCACATTTTTCGTATTTCCCCATTAAAGTAGCATGGTGTGAATCCATAAATGCAATAAGGGTTAACTCTGCTCAGAGACTCCAAATAAATGTGTTGGTTCATTTGTCCCTTTGTCCTGTTGTGTTAGTGATGGGATTAAGAAGTAGCAAACTCTGGTGTAGAGAATTATATCATCCTATGATACACTGAGGAGAGAATCCCATCCCATGGGTCTCCTCTCGTCCTATTGTTCCATCAAGACACTGTGGAGGGGATGTCTTTTTTCAGACTGTTAATTTTGGATTGAGTATGCATCATAAAGCTGGCAGCCACTGCAATTATATATAGATCCCTCCATATTGGAATATCTTTATATCAAATGTTCTTAATATTTTGGAATTGTTTTTCTAAAATCTGAACATTTTGTGATCACAGACGTTCCTATTCCCTCCATTCGGAAAAGGCGACCGGTGGAGGTTGTGGAGGTAGAGGAGGAAGAGGAGATGGAGACCAGACCCTCCCAGCCTATTGAGCCACCCCCACTAGATGTGGGAGAAGTAAAGGAGGTGGAAAGTGCTGTACCCTCCAGCACCACCCCATCTCAGGACTCGGAGGAAGAGAAGATGATCACCAGCTCCCACCAGGAGGGTAAATATGTGCACATAGCAATATGATTATGTATCCATAACATGTACATAAACATTAAAAGGGCCAACAATGAGGCGACAACATATACAATCTACTTTAAAACCATTGATTTAACAAATAAATACTATTAAACTCAATTGAATTATCATTAACAAACAAAATAAAATTATAATGTACTGCAATATAACTAATATACTATATAATGATCATAAAGATCACCATTGTATTGTGAATTAAATCGTCAATGTGTATAAAGACTTTAAATAAAAAAAAAAAAAAGGTAAACAATAGACAAACAGACATATTTTGTACCGCAGTCTACATATTAACTGTCTATATAAAAATATCATATGATAATACCCCTTCGGTGAACAATTTAATTTAAAATGAAATTAAAAAAAATTAACGAAAATATGAATTTATTCAACCTAACATCACTAAAAGTGCAACACCAAGCTAGCTAAAGAGGCATATGCCCCACAAAATAGTAACAATCAGTCAGTGCATTCTGCTAAAAATGAGACCCAACCATTAGACAGTTGCCACATAAAATCAATAATTTGGCTCTCAAAATATGGAGACAGTAAAACATGAATTGTTTTTGGTTCAACAATGCTTTTTATTGTGTAAAAGACAACTTACTAAAATAAGGAAAAATAGTAGGTTTGGCCACACTTGTAACAACCAGCTGTCTAAAAAGATCATACCAAATAACCCTTTAGTTGGACACCCCTTTAACCCCTTAGTGACCACCCATATGTGTTTTTACGGTGGTCACTAAGGGGCCTTAGGCTGGGCCGCTGCGTTTTTACGGCGGCCCAGTCTAAGCGCTGCATGGCTCCCCCATAGAAGTGCCGATCCGGGCTGTTTAACCCTTTACATGCTGGGTGCAATGACGCCCGCTGCATGTAAAGTGGTGACAGAGGGAGTGGACTCCCTCTGTCTCCCATCAGCACCCCGAAAATGTGATTGCGGGGTGCTGATGTGTTATGAAGCTTACCTCGCTTCAGATCAGGGCCCCGAGCCTGTCTTCCGTTATCTCCGGCAGGCTGTGCCTCTCTGGCGCAGCCTGCTGGTCAATCTTTGAATAGCATTGCTATTGAAATGTAATGCATTATAGAGATAATGCATTACATTTTAAAAGCAATCAAAATACTGTATATTATAGTCCCCTTGTGGGACTTTTAAGTAGTAAAAGAAAAAAATAGAAAAAAATACACTTTTATTAAATAAAAAAATTCCATAAAATAAAAAAAATGATTTTTTTTTTCCATTGAAAATACACTTTTCAATGAGAAATTACAAAAAGAAAATATCCCCCATATGTTTGGTATTGCCGCGTCCGTAAAGTCCCGGACTACATAAATATTACATAAATTATCCCCTATGGTGAACGCCGTAAAAAAAAAAAACAAGCGATCAAAAAGCGGCATTTACTCCAGAATGATACCAATGAAAAATACAAGTTGTCCCTCAAAAATAAAGCCCTCACACAACTCCAGCAGGCAACGGGACCCAGCAGCCACACATTGCGCTCACTGTGCAGTAATAGCCACCTAGGCCCTGGGCCCCATCACTCCACCAGCACAGCGCAAAAGCAGCAACAGCCACTGTTGGTGTTCCTGAGATTCTGTGAACAGGTGAGCTCTCAGCACCTGTTCACATTATGTGGCGCTGGACGGTGGCCGTCGCTGCTTTTGTGCTGCGCCAGTGGAGTGATGGGGCCCAGGGCCTAGGCAGCTTTGCTGTACAGTGAGGGCGCTGTGTGGCTGCTGGGTCCCATTGCCTGCTGGAGTGGTGTGGAGGCGTGATGGTCGCCGCATGGTACCGCGCCAAAGTTAGAGTAGGTCCCCACTTGAAGAGGCAACCTTGTCGTGGTAAGTGGGCCTATGCTCTTTGATCAAACTGTATACTAATGCTCTAAATAGTGCACAGCAATAGATTGATAATAGTTCTGTATAGCCATATCATGCTGAAATTTAAAACAGTTGTTATATCAAAAGCATAGTAATGAGGATGTGCGATTTAGATTCTCTCTAATATTGAATACATCCTCAGAGATCCATGCCTCATTCATTTTTAGAAATGTGAGGTAGTCAACACTGTCGTGAGCTAGGCGAGTCTGCTTATCGGTCACGATCCCCCCAGCTGCGCTGAACGTCCTTTCGGACAGGACACTTGATGAGGGGCAAGCCAACAGTTCCATTGCAAATTGTGCAAGTTCTGGCCAGAGGTCAAGCCTGCCCACCCAGTAGTCCAGGGGTTCATCACTTCTCAGAGCGTCCAAATTGGCCGTTAAACCGATGTAGTCGGAAACCTGCCAGGTCTAGTCGTTCCCTGATGCTGCATCCGGAGGACAGCTGTCGATGGGTCAGCTGAAAGAATGTTCTCATATCAGAAGTGACCAACACATCTTAAAACCACCCTCTTCTTGCAGTCACTGTTGTATTGGTACCACAACTGTTTCTCTGTGAGTGGAAACTCCTCTGCCAGCACCCAAAAAAGCAGAATACAGCATTTCTCTAAGCAAGGCCTGGAAGTGCTGCATTCCGACAACCCTCTGTGATGGTGGTAACATTTCCGTCAATTTTTGTTTTTAACGGGGGTCTAAATACATTGCCACCCAGTACTGGTCCTTGCCCTTTAGGCTTTTTATACGGGGGTCCCTCTTAAAAGACTGGAGCATAAAGGCCCCCATTTGCACAAAACTGGAAGAGCTGTAGTGGCCTGGCTCCTGCTCATCATCCAGGATAATGTCGTCCTCGTTCTCCTCCCCCCATCCACGGACAACACCAGGGATCCCATCCTCCTCTCACTCCTCTTCAGACTCCTGTTGTTGACTTGTCTCAGATGGAGTAGCCTCCCCTGGGAATTCATCCAGCATTGCTACTTCCTCATCTTCCTGCTCCTCGACTGCTTGATCAAGCGACACAATGCACGGTCCACAAAGAAGGCAAAAGGTACAATGTCACTGATGGCGCCATGGCTGCAACTGATCCAGTTTGGTGATCTCTTCAAATGGCCGCAGAAGTCTGCTTGCGTCGCGGATGAGCAGCCACTGGCGTGGGAAAAAAAAAAAAAAAAGCTCCCCAGAACCTGTCCTGCCACAGAGTTTGTACAGGTAGACGATAACTGCACGTTTCTGCTGGAGCAGCCTATCAAGCATATACAAGAGTTCCATCACGTCAGGCAGTCACAAATAAGACGTCTGACGGGCAGGCTGTGTCATCACTGGATTTCAGCAAGGCGAGCTATGGCCGTGTAAGATCTTCTGAAATGGCCCACGATTTTTCTGGCCTGCCGCAACACGTCCTGGACCCCGGGGAATTTGACAACGAATCGCTGCACAAACAAGTTCAGGACGTGTGCCATGCACGGCACATTTTTAATTTTGCCCTGTTTCAGTGCGCTCAGCAGATTGGCACCGTTGTCGCACACCACATTACCAACTATCAAATTGAGAAAAGTTAGCCACTGATCTGCCTGTGAACGCAAAGCTGAAAGGAGTGCAGGACCGGTGTGGTTCTTGGCTTCCAGGCACAACAAACGCAGCACAGTATGGCAACAACTAACCTGGCATGTCAAATAGGTTATGGGGATCTTGGTTGGCGCAGCGGAAGAGACGGTAGCAGCGGAAAAGGAGGAGTCAGCCGAGGAGGAGAGGGAGGATGGAGTAGGAGGAGGAGAAGAGGCAGGCCTGCATGCAAACTGTGGTGGTAAAACGAAATCTACACGGGTGCCACGGGTTACATGCTTGATGGCCGTCAGAAGGTTCATCCAGTGGGCAGTAAAAGTTATATACCTTCCCTGCCCGTGGTTGCTAGACCACGTGTCTGTGGTAAGATGTATTTTGGCACGACACTGTGTGCCAGAGATACATTCACTTGCCGCTGAACGTGTCCATATAGCTCTGGGATGCCCTTCTGCGAGAAATATTTCCTTCCTGGGACCTTCCATTGTGGTGTGCCAATGGCCAAAAATTTTCTAAAGGCCTCCAAGTCCACAAGTTTATATGGCAGAAGTTGGCGGGCTATCAGTTCCGACAAGCCAGCGGTCAACCGTTGGGCAAGAGGGTTATCCAGCGTCATCATTGTCACGAACTATGGATCCGATCGCTCCGGATCCCACAGCTGTGACGTAGTGGTCTGTGGCCGGAGTCTGCGCACACACAGAGACCTCACGTGACCGGGTATTACAATTCGGCTAACACCCGCTACTACACTTTGGTAACTGCCACCACATGGGTTCCCGGTCCACGAGCCGACTATCCGGGTCATTCACTATCACACAGATCAGTGGATGAACCAGATATCACTTACTGACCAACCGCAGTCAATCACCCCCAGCTACAATTCCTAAATGCAATTTAACTAACTACCTGGTAACGTCTCTTCAAAGGCAAGGTACGTTGTTCAGCAGCTTAGAATATGGAAGACTTGGCCATTTAGATTTTATAATCTTTAATAAGAGGTAAAAAGCAGTGCATACAAGTCTAATGAAAATTACTATAAATCTACAGAATAATAATAACAATATAAATAATCACGACAGTTCAAATGAAAGGGAAAAAGATGAAAGAATACTTAGTTTCTCTGGAGGGTTTCAGATAGTCGTTCATATGTCCTTTTCAGTATGTATCAGGGGAGACCCTCAAAGTTCTTCTGATACAGGGATATGCCGTCAATGTCCAATTAAGTGTCTGGTGATGTTCCATGGGTCTCTCTCCTCTGTCCTTGTGCACAGATTTTTATGAACTCTCCCATGGGCAGGAGACGTACTCCTGTCAGCCAATGGCAGCAGAGTGACTGTGAAGTCTAGGGATTGGCCTCCAAGTGTTTTATGACCCCATCAAAGTTCAGTTCCTACAATGAGGATTATACTTAAGCTCGTATCTCCCTGATACATCGGCATATTTTTATACAGAATACATATTTGCGATCCTTATTTATTTACATACAGAATGAGACCCCACACGGTAATGCTGAGACCTGTAGTTCTTCTACCACCCATAGGTCAGCTACAGAATCACATCTAGTCATATTTGATACCCAATTAACCACGATACTCTGTAGATCCTGGATCTGGTGTCAGAAAGGGCATAAGTTGATTCATAAATGAAATATGAAAGTGGACTGGTTTTATGCCCAGAGCTAATTAAGGGCTATTAGCTCTCCTCAAACCAGACCTGGAAATTAATGACGTCACGCTCCAGCCAGGCTTGACAGCGAGCTGATCTTATCTTAAAGGACAGGATGAGCTGGGCCTGGTATAGCCTTTATGACCTTTTATAGCTGGCCTCACAGAGTAGTGGTAATAAGTGTCCATCTATATCATAGGTGACCCAGGCTTCAGGAAGATGAGAGTTCACAGTTTTTTTTTACATATGCCAGAAGCATATAAGATGGCTACCCAGAGGAATTATGTATGTATGCCGGCACAATCATGTTTTTACGCTCGAACATTTGGGCCACGGAAGCCTGCCTTTTTCCTGACAAATGTGAGGACGGCATGATGGAAGGTGGAGTGGAGGACAATTCGGAGGAGAGAGGAGAAGGAGAAGAGCCTGGAGTGTGGCTTTGTGGGTTCAGACGGCGTTGCTCCCACTGGGCTCGGTGATGTGAGGCCAGGTGCCTTCTTACGGTGGTCATCCCTAGGTGAGTGTTGGGCTTACCGCGACTTATGCGTTGACTGCAAAGGCTGCAGATGGCAACACTATAGTCAGCAGCTGACACATTAAAAACAGCCCACACTGCGGAGCCATGTGCCAGCGTCCTGGGAGCGCCAGATGTGACCGTACATGATTGTTGGCTCGCTCCTGATACATTAGCAGTCTGGTTTGTCCCTCCTGTACAATGTAAGTTCGGCCTGCTTCTCCTCCCTATCTGCTAGTCCACCTCTCCCTCTGAACTCCCCTCCTCTTCCTCTCTTGTGGGCACCCACATTATGTCTATAGACATGTCATCATCAACGTCACCTTCCCCACCACTAACATTAGAGATCTCGGAGTAGGCAGCAACAGCGGGGACCAACCTCCTTGGGCTGATCTGGGTACTGTCATCAAACTGCTGAGTGGCGGCTGTTGCACTTGCTATCTCCTCTTCCTGATCCAATGCCAAGAATGGCTGTGCATCGGAAATGTCTTGTGATGGATCGGTAATTAATTCCTGTGACTCAAGTGGAGGGTATATGGTGGTGGTGGTGTTGGTGTCTTTGGGGGTGCACACAACAGAGAGTGAAGAGGGTGCAGATACAGAGGATGAGGAGGGTACAGAAGTGGAAGGCTGAGTGATCCACTCAACCAAGTCTGGTGCATCCATTGATGAAATTGAACGCACCTTCTGCAACTTCCCACTTTGGCTCAAGCCTGGTGCTCCTGCCCTACCCCTACCACCCCTGCGAAAGGGCCTGCCTCTACCTCTGCCAGTAATTTTTTTAAATGACCCGGTGACAAAAGTCTATAGAGAAGTGCAGTGTATGTGGAAGAAGGTATATAACACCCTGCTTCAATATGTCGTTTTGTTGTCAACTGGTCTATAATCACACCAGTTAAAAAAAAACTAAAATTGATTTTATCATTGTGTCTAGCAGAGGTAACGCAGTGAAAGTGGCTACATTTCTACAGTAGTGTATTAGTATATAATACCCTGCTTCTATATGTCATTTTGGTGTCAACTGGTCTATACTCACACCAGTTTAAAAATATATATATATTTTAAATTTTATCACTATGTCTAGCAGAGGTTACGCAGTGAAAGCGGCAAAATTTCTCCAGTAGTGTATTAGTAGATAATACCCTGCTTATATATGTCATTTTGGTGTCAACTGGTCTAGACTCACACCAGTTTAAAAAAAAAAAAAAAAATATTTTCTCACTGTGTGTAGCAGAGGTAAAGCAGTGAAAGTGGATACATTTGTGCAGCACACAAATACACTATTGAGTAGTATATTCTATCTTAGATAACACCCCAATTCTTTATGTTGTTTTGGGACCCACTGGTCTTTCACATCAGTTTAGATTTTCCTTTAAATTTACTCACTGTGTGTAGCAGAGATAACGCAGTGAAGGCGCATACATTTCTGCAGCACCCAAATACACTATTTGAGTAGTATATTCTTAGATAACACCCCTCTTCTATATGTGGTTTTGGGGGCCACTGGTCTAGAATCACACCAGTTATAAAACTTTTTTCTAATTGTGTTTGTCGCTCTTTTTTGTTGTAGTATCGCTGCAGAACCGATCACCAGTCACAATGCTGCACTTTACAAATCTACTATAATATGCTTTCTATATTAGAAAGTATATTAAAGGTGTATTACACCCCTATATACTGCACACCAATCAATAGCACACGTATACCAGTCCTTAAAAGGACTTTTGTGGACCTATTAGCTAGCGATTTGTGTCACTATTAACACTCTAACCTCCTGACCCTGCTCCACACAGCAACCTCTCCCTACACTGAAAAGACAGAATGGAAAATGGCAGCCAGATCGGGTCTATTTATACAGGTAGGGGGTATGTCCATGTGCTGAAACGTCTTAATTGGCTGTCCTGTACCACCTGATGGATGTGTCAAAGTTCTCACAATGTAAAAAAATAGGGCGCCAGCAAATATCACCATATGTTTGCATGTTCGGCAAACCGCGAATGAGTAAAGTTCACTGCAACCGCCGGGCGAACCGAAAGGGCATCTCTAATAGCGATCTGCTTGCAATTTAACAGCGATCAAGATCACTATAGGACACTGTTCCAGTAAATGCCCCAATTAGTATTTACATAACAGTTTTTTGTATGTTTTTTTAATCAATTTAATTGCATTTGAGGGACCAAAATGAATGTATTAATTGTAGTAGAAGGTTTATGCACTATATGAATTATCTATCAAGTGGAAGCTACAAGCTAATCATCGATAGCCATTTATTTTAGAGATATATTATATTTTTAGATATGTGTGAATTTTTGATTTAATAAAACCGCATGCAAACTGCTGAGCCAACCAGTCATTTTTATTGTTATATAAGCATTTAATAAACTGAGGGGTGGTTAGTGGGCCGGGTTCCAGATTAGCAGGAGAGCATCTTCGAGTTGGTCAATTTGATCTAGTATGCTCTCTGTCTTCTTTCTTGCCCAGTCTCCAATGTAATCTCAGAGAAGTTTTTCCACATCCATATTGTACTGTTTCTGCTACCAATTAAGAGAGAGCGTTTTTCTAGACTCGTTCAGAAAAAGCAATTTTTTCATCCAGTAATTATTACTTGTGCATGTATTCTTCACCCATTGAGGCATAATCTTTAAAGACTTTCTGTCAGCAAGCCACTCTTTCTACTGACAAGTAACACTTGTACATGTTACATGGGTAGGCATTCTGACCCCATCAAGGCCTCATTTTTGGATGTTTTTATCACATAACACTGTATGTGTTTAAACACTATCTTCCCTCAATAAAGGGACCAATTATGGAAGCTTTGGAATATGTGAGTTTTCAAATACATTTTGCCACAAACATTGCAATGCTATTCCTGTGTTATTGAACACAATGCTGCATCAGACTATGTAGTTCAAAGCTATTTTACTGCAAAAGCTGCATTGTTTGTACTTTGTATGTTAGTAAACGCATAGTTCAAAGTTTGGCGTTGGGCTAAATTAACTCTTGCAGTGCTGAAGGACAGTTCACTGAACACTAGTCCCAATTCACACAGGGAAAGTGGAGTGATGCCTACGCTTGCCCGGGACAGCAAGACAGCAGCAGACATGAGCTGCCAGGCTAACACTGTGTTGGTGAACACTTAGTTCAAAGAAAGAAGAAGAATTTAAGAAAATGTTGCTTTTCTGGAAGGTTTCTAACATGAAAAACCATAGCACATGCAGTGGCGCAGTGTGTTTTTAAACATCTTATCTTCAAACATGCATTTACCCATAGCTATATATGTCAGTGCCATTATTTGCTGTTGTTGTCATTCGATTCAAGACCTTAAAAGGGAGGTGGAGCAGAAAAAGAGCAAACATTTATTTAAAAAAAATCTAAGTCCTAAGAGACCTCATAGTGTCATATACAAAATGTCATGCCAATTAGAGCCTATTTTATATGTGTAGAATCGGTTCGGACACAAATAAAATTAATTTAAAAAAATATGAATTCCATAGAAAACAAATTTCAAGAAATGTTCTCATTTTTAGTTGGAGGTCAAGATGTAAAAGGGTTGTGCAGAATTTTAATATTGATTATCTATACGTAGGATAATTCACACATACGCGAGTTGAACTCATAACTTTTTTACCAGCTGTTTGAAGGGGCAAATTGGCAAGTACCGTGGCCTTTTCATTACCAGGCAGAATGTTATACATTCTTCAGTGGCTGTATGTGGCAGCTCTGACCCATTCACTTTAAAAAGATGAAGCTTTCATAAGTTATAGTGCAGCGATTTGGACTGCAGGGGCACTAGGTGTGAGTGTGGAGGGCTGATGGGTATAGTAGTGGTTACTTACGGTTAGCAGCTCCCTGGGCCGGCATGCAGTGATGGGAAGGACAGCACCGGATTCCTTCAGAGCACACTCTGGTGTTCAGGGATCCACTGCCAGATGTTGGTTGAGGTGCCCTTGGTGGTATCGCTTTAGGTGCAGGGTCCCTGGTGTTCAGGGAAGGTGTAAAATAAAGAGGAGTCAGTTCTGATAAACAACTGGAACTTTTACTTAATCTATTGCATTGAGGTAGATGTACAAGTCATAAAATAAATAAAGTTCAATGTCAGGGGTAGTTCAGTGTCAGCTCTTGCAGGTACAGCAGGTACAGCCCTAGCCTTGGCCTTCTACTTCCTTTATCTGTCTCATTTCAATCTGGCTGTGGCATCTGAATTCTATGGGTCTGATGTCAGAGGCAGCCTCCCTTAACTGGGGACTAAACATGTGCTGCCCTTGCTGCACTTCACACTGCTCACATATTAACTAACTCTTCCCTCACTCTGCATGCTATCTCCTTCTACTCTACACTGCCACACCCAGGTAAACAATGAAGAGGCTGCAGCACACTGACTCTTCAAAAATCTGATCACCTTGAATATGGACATTTAAGCTTCTATAGATCTAATAGGATGAGATAATCTCAGGATAGCTCATCAACATTAAAATCCTTCTCAACTCTTAAAGCTTTGCTTTTGTGCCTGTAAATAGCAGCTATGCATCAAGAACACTGCACAACCTTTGGTAGATTCCATTGAAAATATAGATACAGTAGGTGCCCACTTATGCTTTTGGCTAAACATATCCTGAGATGTGTGGCACAAGAGTATTAATAAAAAATTATACCCAAATGCCTCACTGAGACATATAAAGTTATCTAAAATGTTATTGAGAATGATTAATCAAATAAGCTAGGAAAGGGGGAAGATCCTATTAACGAAGGGTACTTTCACACTAGCGTTTTTTCTTTTCCGGCATAGAGTTCCGTCTTAGGGGCTCAAATCCGGAAAATAACTGATCAGTTTTATCCCCATGCATTCTGAATGGACAGTAATCCGTTCAGGATGCATCAGGATGTCTTTAGTTCAGTCATTTTGACTGATCAGGCTTTTCAGAAAACCGTAGCATGTTGTATTTTTACCTCCGGCCAAAAAACCTGAACACTTTGACTGAATGCCGGATCTGGCATTTTTCCCATTGACTTGCATTAACGCTGGATCCGGCGCTGTGTGTTCCGTCAAACCGGATCCGGCTTTTGCATGTTAAAACCGAAAAATGTGAAAAAAAGTTAAAGTCCATAAATGGCGGATCCGTTTTTTTCAATGCATTTTTTCATTGTGATCAAAATCCTGATCAGGATTCAAATGTAATCCGTTTTCACACGTTTTTCCGGATCCGGCGGGCAGTTCCGGTGATGGAATTGAACACCGGATTCAAACAACGCTAGTGTGAAAGTAGCCTAAAATGAATTAAATGCACTCATCCCCATGAATTAAATACAATTTAGATTTATTTTACACAGCATATTTTACCTCAATTACTCAGTGAGACGATATGCGTGCACTGATCATGAGTATACATTTAAATGGATTAATATTTGAGTCAAGCATAATTTGAGTCAAGCCAAAATGAATCATATAATTTCATCGCTATTCATTCTTAAGAACTATCTAGCAACTAGTCCTGTTCTGGACTCCACTTATCACTGTAAAACTTCCATTTCCATTCGGTGAATCTGCAAAACATATTATTTTTCTTTAGCAGTAATGTTATATAAATAGGGTTGCAGCATGTGATCCAGCCTCTATATAAGCTGGAGTCCCATAGCGTTGCACATTACTCTTAGTGTAGGGATAGGATGCTACTGCTGTGAGGGAGAGAATATGAAAGAATCTTTAATCTGAAGTGCTTGTTAACTCAGCGATCTACCTAGATTTTGTTTTGTGGGTGCAGTGCACAATCTTTTTACCCTGTACTGAGCCCAGTGACCCAGAAAATTAACTTTGATCCATTTGTTAGTTAGTAGGTGGGTTGCGGCAGCCATTGTATGCTAGTTCTGTGCACCAGCACAGCATATGTGCATTTGTGACAGACAAATAGAAGCTTGAAATACTGCAATAATATTCTGGGTTTAAAAAAATCACCAATTTTTGGCAAGACCCTACATCTGTGGCCTTTGCAGCATTTGTCATTGTTAAATACAAGCTTGAAATACAGCAATAATTTTCTGGGTTTAAAAAAGTACAATACCCTCCATCTGGGGCCTATGCATCATTTGTCAGTGTGAAATTTAAGCTTGAAATACCTTGGAGCCTCATTGGCATATCATAAAAAAGCGCTTTTATATCAAAAGGACAAAACAAAATAAAGTAAAAAAAAAGACTGCTGGAAATAAGGCACTTAAGTGAACATAGCGATGGTGACAGCTTAAAATGGTAAAGCAGGTGACAGATTCCCTTTAACAAAGCGGCAGCACAGCCTCTCCTGTCTAACGTTTACAAATCCAAAATACCCAAGTGACTTTCCCTATAATTTTTTAATAATCATTTCAATAACAGGGCATCTTAAGGGTCCTGTATTGTTATTTATCGTCACTACCTCCCTGAGTCGGGAGTGGGTAATTGCTGTGCGCCCCCTTCTTTACTTGGAAGCTTCGGCTTCAATAATTTGTCCCACATTTCAGCTTGATCACATTGCAGCCATTGACCTCCCTTGGATGTGGTCTCCCTTTCTCACACTCCCTCTCTGGCATGGATCCCTGATTCGCTGCTAATTATGATCAACATGGTAGGCACAGAAAAGAATATCAAAAGTTGATAGAGCAGATATCCAATTGGATCGTGGACATTACAGGGACGTGCGACATGGTGGGGCAGTATGTGTGCACAGGCCTGCACGTACTGACTGATGGGTCTGCCCCCTGCAACTTCTGGTCTCCAAATTGGACATATGGCCTGGGCTTGCCCTTTACGCCTTGGAGGTGCTGGCCTGTCCTGCAGCCAGTGCATTGTCTGAACATTTGTTTAGCATGGCTGGAGAGGGTTATAAGGTTATAACAGGTTATATTGGGGTGTACCCCAATTTAAACAAAAATAAATAAATAAAATTAAATTAAAAAGCAGTGTAGGCTACCTCCTCATCCTCCACCGCCGCTTCTACCTACACCGCCACATCCACTGCCTCTTTAACCTCCTACTCCATATGGACCTCGTCCTCCAAAATCTAGATTGTTATTTTTTATTTTTACATATTTTATGTTATTTTAAGTCATTTCTCTATCCACATTTGTTTGCAGAGCACTTGCCAATCTCTTAACCACATTTTGCTGCCATTTGCAGCCCTCTATCCCTTTCCATGACTTTTTTTAATGCTCAAAAGTTCAGGTCCCCATTGACTTCAATGGGGTTCGGGGTCAAGTTCGGGTTCAAGTCTGGGTCCCAAACGCAAACTTTTTTATGAAGTTCGGCTGAACCCGTCAAATCCGAACATCCAGGTGTCCGCTCAACTCTATTTATAAACTATTTGCTATAAAAATGTCCTTCTAAATTGTTTGATATACGGGTGAAACTCGAAAAATTTGAATATCGTGCAAAAGTTTATTTACTTTATTAATGCAAATTAAAAGGAATTGCATTAATGCAGCCTAAAATTTGAATTTTGTGAAAAGGTTCAATATTCTAGGCTCAAAGTGTCACACTCTAGTCAGTTAATTAGTTCATGCCCCCTGAGCAAAGGGTACCTCAAAAAATCTGACTTTGGCGTTTCATAATCGGTAAGCCATAATCATCCAAATTATAACAAATAAAGGCTTGAAATATCTCGCTTTGCATGTAATGAGTCTATCTCATATGTTAGTTTTGCATTTTAAGTTGCATTACTGAAATAAATCTTTGCACGATATTCTAATTTTTCGAGTTTCACCTGTATAGTTGCTATTTTGAACTAAGAAAAGTTCTGATTCGTTAAATGATATATTATTTCAAATTAGAACTCATATTTATTTTCTTGGTAAAAGTGTCACGAAAACTTCCTTTTTGACAAGCATTAAACTATATTATTGTTCTTACATGAAAAACCTCCTATTGTGAGCCCTCACATTTATGTGCTTGTAGCACTTGTTAGTTTAAAGATGAGCATTGTTGTGAGAACAACTTAAAAAATATAATTATCTCGCTAATGTAATGATTTAAGTCAACTATTTTACTGCTTTAATTTCCAAAGAAAATTAGGAAACAAAATTGTATGATCAAAGTCTAAAGATCTGGGTTAGAAAGTAGTGAACATAAGACAGACATCGCTTACTAATGAAGAAAGAGACATTTAAAAAGCAATACCGTACTCTTTATTGTCTGCTACATAACAGATTAGTCATACATTTTACAATCTGTAGTCATGCCTTGAAAAATTACAATATGTATAAAGCATAAATTGTCATCATTTACATATGCAATAGAATTATATGATTTAGCACTGACAATTAGTACAGCATGCATGTGCCTAGTTAGGAACCCACAGTTTGTGAGTGAATTATGAGAAATGACAGAGAATGCATGTTATAGCCTACAATTTCAATAGAAGTTAACTATTGATGATGTATATTAAAACTTCCAAACCTATTTGTCAATAACACAGCATGTTAAAGGGGTTGAGTTAAACAAAACTCATGCAGTCCCAGTAAATGTGGTAAAATAATGAATTATAATATTTACAATTTTCTCTCCCGATCCTTCCAGAGCTAAGTCCCAGTCCTCCCTGCGGCTGATGTCATCTTCCTGGCTGCAGCGGGGATATTCTGTAGTAGTGATTCTTTTTGTTAGTTTTGCTTGACTATTTATTTAACTTAGGCTACTTAGGCTACTTTCATGCTCGCATTTTGTGTGGATCCGTTCAGATAATACAACCGCCTGCATCAGTTCAGAACGGATTTGTTTGTATTATCTTTAACATATCCAAGACAGATCCGTCTTGAACACCATTGAAAGTCTATGGAGGACGGATCCGTTCTCTATTGTGCCAGATTGTATCAGTGAAAACGTATCCGTCCCCATTGACTTACATTTTGTCCCAGGATGGATCCTTTTTGGCTCAGTTTCATCAGACAGACACCAAAACGCTGCAAGCAGCGTTTTGGTGTCAGTCTCCAAAGCGGAATGGAGACGGAACTGATGAAAACTGATGCATTCTGAGTGGATCCTTTTCCATTCAGAATGCATTAGAATGCAAACTGATCCGTTTTGGGCAGCTTGTGAGAGCCCTGAATGGGTCTCACAAAAGGAAAGCCAAAACACCAGTGTAAAACTAGCCTTAGGTGAACCCTTTAATGACTACAAAATATTGTAACAAGAGTAAACTAAAACAACTACTTCAATTACCCTCTAGTTCTCCTTACCTAATGAGAGCTCCCAAAGAGGGTGACCCTCCCAATCACTGATTGGCCATAGAATTCCCAGGGAAATTTCTGGGTGGGCCAATATTCAGGGCGCTGCCTGAGCCTCTGATGGCAGCCAGCCAGGTCAGTAATGATTTCTCTCTCACAGATTTTATTAATACTATGTTAGTTATGTACCTGGCCGTTGACCACAGATGCCCTCCTGATTCCTGAATTCAACTGTATTGCCATGTTGAGACGACTACAGTTGAAGGACAGAATGTGGCAGCTGGCACTGGCCACCACAGAGGGGTATTTTGGAGGAACTTTGTGCTGCTGGGGCATTATTTTGTGCTGCACTGAGATATTTGGCTCTGCTGGGGGAGTATAATATAGTATTGCTGGTCCTGCCTACTAGTGTAAGCCCTGCCTTTTATCAATTTGGACCAGCCAACAACATGGGGCTACTTTTTTTTTTTTTTTTTCCAGGGCCACTTTAACCGCTGACAAACACTGTCCTATCCCTTGTGGGCTCCTTTTTAGAATCTAGTTGCAGTGGGTCGCAGTGGGTCTGCAGATAATTCTAAGTGATAGATAATACAGGGGTAGGGTTTAACTGGTAGTGGAGCAATAAAAATTAACCAAAGCAACACATACGTGCACCCTACAGAAAGACAACATTAAAATGCACAAGTATAAAAGCCGATATGTCAGTACTAGGGATGAGCGAACCCGAACTGTATAGTTCAGGTTCGTACCGAATTTTGGGGTGTTCGTGACACGGACCCGAACCCGAACATTTTCGTAAAAGTCCGGGTTCGGTGTTCGGTGCTTTCTTGGCGCTTTTTGAAAGGCTGCAAAGCAGCCAATCAACAAGCATCATGCTACTTGCCCCAAGAGGCCATCACAGTCATGCCTACTATTGGCTGTGATTGGCCAGTGCAGCATGTGACCCAGCCTCTATTTAAGCTGGAGTCTGTAGCGCCACACGTCACTCTGCTCTGATCAGTGTAGGGATAGGATGCAGCTGCTGCTGTTAAGGCGAGATTAGGCAGGGATTTACTCAGCAAAAACACTTAATGAAGTGATCGATCTACAGCTGTGAATCATTCAACTTCTGCTATTTAATTGCTCACTGTTTTTAGGCTGCCCAGAGCGTTTTTCTGTCACTTTTTTTCTGGGGTGATCGGCGGCCATTTAGTGTCTTGTGGTGTGCCAGCACAAGCTGCCACCAAATACATTTAACCATCAATAGTGTGTTTTTTTTTGTTGCTATATCCTACATCAGGTGCTTGGCTGTGCTTGCTATTTTATTGAGGGGTGAAATACAATTGCCAAAATAGCAGTACCCTAAATCTGGTGTTTCAGCTGTGGCTAGCCAATTGTAATACTGTCTGCTGTCTGGCAAAGGATATATATTTTTGTTCTGGGTTGAAATACAATTCCCAACTTAGCAATTCCCTAAATCAGTGGTTTCTGCTGTATCAGGCCAAGTTTAAATCTATCCATAAAAGGGTATATTCGGTTGAAGGTGGGGATAGGGTCATCCTCAATAACTTCACACGATACGGTGCATTTCCAAGTCTAATTCTGTCCGTAAACGTATACCTGTCATCCAGCGCCTAAATAATAGGCCTACAATTTATATTCAGCTAAATCTGTTGTTACTGCTGTGGCTGGTCAATTTATTTAGAGTCCGCCAAAGCACAGTTTTTGTTCTGGGTTGAAATACAATTCCCAACTTAGCAATTCCCTAAATCAGTGGTTTCTGCTGTAGCAGGGCAAGTTTAATTCTGTCCATAAAAGGGATACCTGTCATCCAGCGCCTAAATACTAGGCCTACAATTTATATTCAGCTAAATCTGTTGTTACTGCTGTGCCTGTATTAATGTAATACGGTACCTAAATAGATAGCCAGATAGTGTTAGGTGCCTGTAAAAAAGGTCTGAATTTGAATTCAATACATTGGGCCAAATATTTTTTTTCTTATTGTGGTGAACGGTAACAATGAGGAAAACATCTAGTAAGGGACGCGGACACGGACATGGTCGTGGTGGTGTTAGTGGACCCTCTGGTGCTGGGAGAGGACGTGGCCGTTCTGCCACAGCCACACGTCCTAGTATACCAACTACCTCAGGTCCCAGTAGCCGCCAGAATTTACAGCAATATTTGGTGGGGCCCAATGCCGTTCTAAGGATGGTAAGGCCTGAGCAGGTACAGGCATTAGTCAATTGGGTGGCCGACAGTGGATCCAGCATGTTCACATTATCTCCCAACCAGTCTTCTGCAGAAAGTGCACAGATGGCGCCTAAAAACCAAGCCCATCAGTCTGTCACATCACCCCCATGCATATCAGGGAAACTGTCTGAGCCTCAAGTTATGCAGCAGTCTTTTATGCTGTTTGAAGACTCTGCTGGCAGGGTTTCCCAAGGGCATCCACCTAGCCCTTCCCCAGTGGTGGAAGACATAGAATGCACTGACGCACAACCACATATGTTTCCTGATGATGAGGACATGGGAATACTACCTCAGCATGTCTCTGATGATGACGAAACACAGGTGCCAACTGCTGCGTCTTTCTGCAGTGTGCAGACTGAACAGGAGGTCAGGGAGGAAGACTGGGTAGAAGACGATGCAGGGGACGATGAGGTCCTAGACCCCACATGGAATGAAGGTCGTGCTACTGACTTTCACAGTTCGGAGGAAGAGGCAGTGGGGAGACCGAGCCAACAGCGTAGCAAAAGAGGGAGCAGTGGGCAAAAGCAGAACACCCGCCGCCAAGAGACTCCATCTGCTACTGGCCACCACCATCTGGGACCGAGCACCCCAAAGGCAGCTTCAAGGAGTTCCCTGGCGTGGCAGTTCTTCAAACAATGTGCTGATGACAAGACCAGAGTGGTTTGCACGCTGTGCCAACAGAGCCTGAAGCGAGGCATTAATGTTCTGAACCTTGGCACAACCTGCATGACCAGGCACCTGCATGCAAAGCATGAACTGCAGTGGAGTAAACACCTTAAAAACAAGGAACTCACTCAGGCTCCCCCTGCTACCTCTTCTGCTGCTGCCGCCTCGGCCTCTTCCTCCGCCTCTGGAGGAACGTTGGCACTTGCCGCCCAGCAAACAGAGGATGTACCACCAACACCACCACCTCCGTCACCAAGCATCTCAACCATGTCACAAGGCAGAGTTCAGATCTCCATCTCACAAACATTTGAGAGAAAGCGTAAATTCCCACCTAGCCATCCTCGATCCCTGGCCCTGAATGCCAGCATTTCTAAACTACTGGCCTATGAAATGCTGTCATTCAGGCTGGTGGTGGACACAGACAGCTTCAAACCACTCATGTCGCTTGCTGTCCCACAGTATGTTGTTCCCAGCCGCCACTACGTCTCCAAGAGAGCCGTGCCTTCCCTGCACAACCAAGTAACCGATAAAATCAAGTGTGCACTGCGCAACGCCATCTATGGCAAGGTCCACCTAACCACAGATACGTGGACCAGTAAGCACGGCCAGGGACGCTATATCTCCCTAACTGCACACTGGGTAAATGTAGTGGCGGCTGGGCCCCAGGCGGAGAGCTGTTTGGCGCACGTCCTTCCGCCGCCAAGGATCGCAGGGCTACATTCTTTGCCTCCTGTTGCCTCCTCCTCCTACTCGGCTTCCTCCTCCTCTTCTTCCACCTGCTCATCCAGTCAGCCACACACCTTCACCAACAACTTCAGCACAGCCCGGGGTAAACGTCAGCAGGCCATTCTGAAGCTCATATGTTTGGGGGACAGGCCCCACACCGCGCAGGAGTTGTGGTGGGGTATAGAACAACAGACCGACTGAGTGGTTGCTGCCGGTGAGCCTTAAGCCCGGGGTGGTGGTGTGCGATAATGGGCGAAATCTCGTTGCAGCTCTGGGACTAGCTGGTTTGACGCAGATCCCTTGCCTGGCGCATGTGCTGAATTTGGTGGTGCAGAAGTTCATTCACAACTACAACGACATGTCAGAGCTGCTGCATAAAGTGCGGGCCGTCTGTTCGCGCTTCCGGTGTTCACATCCTGCCGCTGCTCGCCTGTCTGCGCTACAGCGTAACTTCGGCCTTCCCGCTCACCGCCTCATATGCGACGTGCCCACCAGGTGGAACTCCACCTTGCACATGCTGGACAGACTGTGCAAGCAGCAGCAGGCCATAGTGGAGTTTCAGCACGCACCGGTCAGTCGCACTGCGGACAGCACCACTTCACCACCAATGACTGGGCCTCCATGCAAGACCTGTGTGCCCTGTTGCGCTGTTTCGAGTACTCCACCAACATGGCCAGTGGCGATGATGCCGTTATCAGCGTTACAATACCACTTCTATGTCTTCTTGAGAAAACACTTAGGGCGATGATGGAAGAGGAGGTGGCCCAGGAGGAGGAGGAGGAGGAAGAGGGGTCATTTTTAGCACTTTCAGGCCAGTCTCTTCGAAGTGACTCAGAGGGAGTTTTTTTGCAACAGCAGAGGCCAGGTACAAATGTGGCCAGCCAGGGCCCACTACTGGAGGACGAGGAGGACGAGGATGAGGAGGAGAAGGAGGAGGATGAAGCATGGGCACAGTGGGGTGGCACCCAACGCAGCTCGGGCCCATCACTGGTGCGTGGCTGGGGGGAAACACAGGACGATGACGATACACCTCCCACAAAGTACAGCTTGTCCTTACCTCTGAGCAGCCTGGCACACATGAGCGACTATATGCTGCAGTGCCTGCGCAACGACAGCAGAGTTGCCCACATTTTAACGTGTGCAGACTACTGGGTTGCCACCCTGCTGGATCCACGGTACAAAGACAATGTGCCCACCTTACTTCCTGCACTGGAACGTGAAAGGAAGATGCGCAAGTACCAGCGCACGTTGGTAGACGTGCTACTGAGAGCATTCCCAAATGTCACAGGGGAACAAGTAGAAGCCCAAGGCCAAGGCAGAGGAGGAGCAAGAGGTTGCCAAGGCAGATGTGTCACGGCCAGCTCCTCCGAGGGCAGGGTTAGCATGGCAGAGATGTGGAAAAGTTTTGTCAACACGCCACAGCTAACTGCACCACCACCTGATACGCAACGTGTTAGCAGGAGGCAACATTTCACTAACATGGTGGAACAGTACGTGTGCACAGCCCTCCACGTACTGACTGATAGTTCGGCCCCATTCAACTTCTGGGTCTCTAAATTGTCCACGTGGCCAGAGCTAGCCTTTTATGCCTTGGAGGTGCTGGTCTGCCCGGCGGCCAGCGTTTTGTCTGAACGTGTATTCAGCTCGGCAGGGGGCGTCATTACAGACAAACGCAGCCGCCTGTCTACAGCCAATGTGGACAAGCTGACATAAAAATGAACCAGGCATGGATCCCACATGACCTGTTCATCCCTTGTGCAGATTAGACATTAACTACCTCCCCTTAACCATATATTATTGTACTCCAGGGCACTTCCTCATTCAATCCTATTTTTATTTTTATTTTACCATTATATTGCGGGGCAACCCAAAGTTGAATGAACCTCTCCTCTGTCTGGGTGCCGGGGCCTAAATATATGACAATGGACTGTTCCAATGTTGGGTGACGTGAAGCATGATTCTCTGCCATGACATGAAGACTGATTCTCTGCTGACATGAAGCCAGATTCTCTGTTACGGGACCTCTCTCCTCTGCCTGTGTGCCTGGGCCTAAATATCTGACAATGGACTGTTCCAGTGTTGGGTGACGTGAAGCATGATTCTCTGCTATGACATGAAGACTGATTCTCTGCTGACATGAAGCCATATTCTCTGTTACGGGACCTCTCTCCTCTGCCTGGGTGCCTGGGCCTAAATATCTGACAATGGACTGTTCCAGTGTTGGGTGACGTGAAGCATGATTCTCTGCTATGACATGAAGACTGATTCTCTGCTGACATGAAGCCAGATTCTCTGTTACGGGACCTCTCTCCTCTGCCTGGGTGCCTGGGCTTAAATATCTGACAATGGACTGTTCCAGTGTTGGGTGACGTGAAGCATGATTCTCTGCTATGGGACCTCTCTCCAATTGATATTGGTTAATGTGTATTTATTACATTTTTATTTTTATTCATTTCCCTATCCACATTCGTTTGCAGGGGATTTACCTACATGTTGCTGCCTTTTTCAGCCCTCTAGCCCTTTCCTGGGCTGTTTTACAGCCTTTTTAGTGCCGAAAAGTTTGGGTCCCCATTGACTTCAATAGGGTTCGGGTTCGGGACGAAGTTCGGGTCGGGTTCGGATCCCGAACTCGAACATTTCCGGGAAGTTCGGCCGAACTTCTCGAACCCAAACATTCAGGTGTTCGCTCAACTCTATCTAAGAGCCATAGTTTTTTCAGTTTTTGGGCGATTATCTTGGGTAGAGTATGATTTTTGCGGGATGAGATGACGGTTTGATTGTTACAATTTTGGCGTACATGCAACTTTTTTGATCACTTTTATTGCCTTTTTTGTGAAGTTAGGTGGGTAAAATTTAAATTCCATCATAGTTTTTTAATTTTTATTTTTATGGCGTTCACCGTTAGGGTAAAGTAGACCGTTTTATAGATCAGGTCGTTACGGACGTGGCAATACCAAACATGTGTAGGGAATTTTATTTTTTTCATTTTTAATCAGTGATAAATGTGATTTTTGATTTTTACTTTTTTCACTTTTTTTTTTTTTACCCAGACCCACTTGATTCTTGAAGATCCAGTGGGTCTGATGTCTGTATAATACAGTACAGTACACTATATAGTGTTTTGTATTGTATTCTACTTACACTTTGTCTGAATAGATCTATGCCTTTAGCACTTTAACACAGATCTGTTCAGCACCATGGACAGCAGGATGCCTAAGAAGGCGTCCTGTTGCCATGGGAACTTTCCCCGTCTGCTCAGTTGTGGCCACAACTGCACAGACGGGGAAGGGTAAGGAGGGGGGCTTCCTCCCTCTGTCACCCCATTCTGTCCGGGGGCTGCAAAGGCACAGCAGCCCCCGATGGGAGAGGGAGGGAGCTACGGACCGTGGTATGGAAAGGGTTAAACGGCTGACATTGCATCACAGATGTCAGTCGTTTATACCAGGGTGTCAGCCATGTGCTGACACGCTGGTATACCCACTGGCCACCAACGATTATTAAAGGGGAGGCGGGCGGGGGATCGCGATCCTGCAACGCCCGCACTGCCCGAAACCCACCCCCCTGCACCCCGCCAACATAAAATCATTCAGGTGTGCAGGGTGGGTGAAACATATATATTTTAGGCATATTAAAGTTTCTGATCGCGGGGATCAGAAACTGCAGAAAGCGCAGCAAACCGCAGGTCTAAATTGACCTGCGGTTTGTTGCGATCGCCAACATGGGGGGTCACAGGACCCCCCCTCGCCATTTAGCCGAGGTGCCTGCTCAATGATTTGAGCAGGCACCTTGTTCCGATCACCGCCGGGCGGCAGTGATCGGAACAACACATGACGTACCAGTACGTCATGTGTCCTTAAGTACCAGGACAACTTGACGTACTGGTACGTCATGTGTCCTCAAGAGGTATAACAAACACCCATTTTGGGCAAAAAACTAAATTTTGCAGCCTTTGCTGCATGTCATTGTGAGATACACACTTTAGATGCTCTTGTTCTAGTCAGTTATTTGAAAAACAACCATTTTGGGAAAAAAACACTAATTGCGGCCTAGTCTGCACCTGTACGTGTGAGATACAAACTTTACATACTGTCGTTCTATTCTGCTATTAATTAAACACCCATTTAGGGCAAGATTCTAAATTTCAGAAATATGAGGAAAGCGTCAAATAAGGGACCTGAGCCAGGTCATGGTGATGCTGGTGAAGCTCTTGATTCAGGGAGAGGACGTGTCGATCTGTGCCAGCTACACGCACAAGTTGAAACCCCTTCCTCAGGTGCGAGTAGGCAACAGAACCTGCAGCGGTATTTGGTCGGGCCTAATGCGGCTCTATGAATGGTAAAGCCTGAACAAGTACAGGCGATAGTAGATTGGGTTGCTGACAGTGCCTCCAGTTCCTTCACATTGTCTCCCATCCAGTCTCCTGCTGAAAGATGAGAGTTGGCACCTGCAGCCCATGTCCATCAGTCTTTCACCTTACCCCTTGCAATCAGCCAAGCAATAAGAGCCCCAAGTCATGCAGCAGTCTGCTTTTTGATGACTCTGTTAGCAGGGTTTCCCAGGGCCATCCACCTAGCCCTGCCCTAGAAGGGAAAGAGATTGAGTGCACCGATGCCCAACCACTTATCTTTCAAGATGAGTACATGGGAGGACATCGCAGCACGTCTTGGATGATGACAAAACACAGGTGCCAACTGCTGGGGCTTTCGAAAGTGTGCAGACTAACAAGGAGGGCAGGGGTGAAGACTGGGTGGAGGATGATGTGGAGGACGATGAGGTCCTGGACCCCATATGGAATCAAGGTTTGGAGGAAGAGGCGGTGGTTGCACAGAGCCACCAGCACAGCAGAAGAAGGAGCAGGGTGCAAAAGCGGAGCAGCTGTCCCCTAGACAGTACGCCTGCTACTGCCCACCGCAGCAATGAACCAAGCACACCAAAGCCAGCTCCAAGGAGTTCCCTGGCATGGCAGTTCTTCAGACAATATGCTGATGACAAGACACGAGTTGTTTTCACGCTGTGCATTCAGAGCCAGAAGCGAGGCATAAACGTTCTCAACCTGAGCACAAGCTGCATGACCAGGCATTTAAGTGCGAAGCATGAGCTGCAGTGGAGTAGACACCTCAAAAACCAAGAACGGTCTCTGGCTCCTCCTGCTTCCTCTTCTGCTGCAGTCTCGGCCTCTTCATCCACCTCTGGAGTGACAGTGCCATCTGCCACCCTGCAAACAGAGGATCTGCCAGCACCACCTGGGTCACCAAGCATCTCCACAATGTCCCATGGAAGCGTTCAGCTCTCCATCTCCCAAACACTGGAGCAGAAGAGGAAGTACCCCCCTACCCACCTGCGATCCCTAGCCGTGAATACCAGCATTTCAAAATTACTGGCCTTTGAAATGCTGTCATACTGTCTGGTGGAGACGGAGAGTTTTAAAGGCCTTATGGCGATGGCTCTCCCACCGTACGTCGTGCCCAGCCGCCACTACTTTTCCAGACGAGCCATCCCTTCCCTGCACAACAAAGTGGGGGACAAAATCAGATGTGCACTGTGCAAAGCCATCTGTGGCAAGGTGCAACTCACTACGGATGCATGGACCAGTAAGCACGATCAGGGCCGTTATATCTACATAACAGCACACTGGGTAAATGCAGTGGCGGCTGGGCCTGAAGCGGATAGCAGTTTGGCGCATGTTCTTCCACCATTGCAGGGTGCTTCAGTTTGCCTCCTGTTGCTTCCTCCTCCTACTCCGCTTCCTCATCCTCTACCGGCTCCTCATCCGGTCAGTGTAACACATTCACCACCAACTTCAGCACAGCCAGGGGTAAACAACAGCAGGCAGTTTTAAAGCATATCTGTTTGGGGGACAAACCCCACACCACACAGGAGCTGTGGACGGGCCTTGAACAATAGACCGATGAGTGGTTGGTGCTCGTGAGCCTCAAGCCCGGCCTAGTAGTGTGCGATAATGAGCAAAATCTCGTAGCAGCTCTGGGACTAGCCAGTTTGACACACATCCCTTGCCTGGCGCATGTGCTGAATTTGGTGGTGCAAAGATTCCTTAAAAATTACCCCGATATGTCAGAGCTGCTGCACAAAGTGCGGGCCATCTGTGCGCGCTTTCAGTGTTCTCACTCTGCTGCTACTCGCCTGTCAGTGCTGCAGCGTATCTTCCCGCTAACCCCCTCATATGCGACGTGCCCACAAGGTGGAACTCCACCTAGCACATGCTGGCTAGACTGTGCGAGCAGCAGCTGGCGATAGTGGAGTTTCGGCTGCAGCATGCACGGGTGAGTCGCTCTGCGGAACAGCACAACTTCACCACCAATTACTGACCTCCATGCGAGACCTATGTTGCTTATTGCACTGTTTTGAGTACTCCACCAACATGGACAGTGCCGATAACGCAGTTCTTAGCTTAACTATCCCACTACTATGCCTTCTTGAAAAAAACGCTGCTTGCAATGATGGAAGAAGATGTGGCACTGGAGGAGAAGGAGGAAGAGGGATCATTTAGTACTGTTTCCAGCAAGTCATTCATAAGTTTCTCCGAGGGTGGGTTCCTGCACCCACAAACGCCAGATACACCATTTTCCAGCCAGGGCACAGTTCTGGAGGATGATGAGGTAGAGGATGAGGAACCTTGTTAACAGCAGGGTGGTACCTAGACCAGCTCATGGCCATCACTGGTGCGTGGCTGGGGAAGTACACAGGACACAGACGATACACCTCCCACAGAGGACAGCTTTCCGTTGCCTCTGGGCAGCCTGGCACACATGAGCGATAACATGCTGCAGTGTCTCCGCAACGACCGCCGAGTTGCCTACATTCTAACTTGTGCTGATTACTGGGTGGCCCAGTTACAAGGACAATGTACTGTCCTTAATTCCCTCACTGGAGCGTGATCGTAAGATTCGTGAGTTCAAGTGCATGCCAGTAGACGCGCTGCTGCTGGCATTCCCACCTGACACCGGGGGCACAGTGGAAGCACAAGGCAAAGGCAATGGACGAGGAAGAGGTCGTCAACGTAGCTGGGGCACTGCCAGCACCTCAGAAGGCAGGGCTAGCATGGCCAATATGTGGAAAAGCTTTGTCAGCACGCCACAACAGCAAGCACCACCTGCTGATAAGGAACATCTTAGCAGGAGACAGCATTTCACCAACATGGTTGAGCAGTATGTGTGCACATGCCTACCATACTGAATGACGGGTCTGCCCCCTTCAACTTTTGGGTCTTCAAGTTGTTTAGCACAGCAGGGGACGTTATCACAGATAAGCGCAGCCGCCTGTCCACAGCCAATGTGGACAAGTTCGCGTTCATTAAAATGAACCAGGCATGCATCCCACAGGACTTGTCCGTACCTTGTGCAGAATAGACATGTATACCGGCCCTAACCAGCCATTGTTATACTACAGCGCAATTGCTCATTCTTGTATTTTAGATATTTCACACTCTTTTGGAGTGTACCCTAATAAAAAAATATATATATATATATTAAAACCAGTGTTGGCTACCTCGTCCTCCTCCAACACTGTTTCACCTACACCTCTACATCCACCGCCTCCCCAAACTCCTACTCCATATCAACCTCCACCTTATAAATCTTTTTTTTTTATATTTGTACGTATTTTATTTTGTTTTATTTCACTAATTTGTCTGTTACATTTTCGGGTAAAATTCACCAATTTTTGGGTTCGATGCACCACTGCTATACCTAGTAGACAGGTTAAAAAAAATTCACAAATTTGTATGTTACATTTTCGGGTGAAATTCACCAATTTTTGGGTGTGATGTACCACTGCTATACCTAGAAGAGAGGTTAAAACATTCACAAATTTTTCTTTTACATTTTTGGGTGACATTAAACAATTTTTTTCTGTCATAGACCCCTGCTCTACCAAGTAGACAGGTTAATAAATTTCACTAATTATTCTGTTACATTCTTGGGTTAACAATTTTGGACGTGACTAAACCCCTGCTCTGCATAGGTGACAGGGAATACAATTTCAGAAATTCTTTAACTGATGCGAGCTTTTCATTCAATGCTTAAACTTTAACAAGTTGCCCCACACTTGCGCTTCAATAATTTGTCCCACATTTGCACTTTTAGAATTTGTCCCACATTTGTGCTTCAATAAATTTTCCCATATTTCTGCTCGATCAAAATAACATTTCATCCATTCATATCCCGTGAATTTGGTCTCTCTTTCTCATAGTCCCTCTCCGGCGTGGAACCCTGATTCGCCGATAACCGCAATTAACATGGAAGGCTCAGAAAAGAACATCGAAAGTTGATAGAGAAGATATCCAAATGGATGGTGGACGTTGAAGAGAAATGTGACTCCATCTTGTCTTCTCTTACATGTACAGAATAGTGTTGAGCGGGAGGTGCCATATTCGATTTCGCGAATATTCGAGTGAATATTCGTGTTCTATTCGTCGAAATCGAATATTCGTAATTATTCCAATTATCGCGAATAATATGCCATTTAATTAATTGCGTATTGCGATTTTTCTTTTGATAGTATAAGGCAACGTTCCTATGACTAATTGACTATGGCTAGACTAATATGTGCATTTTACGAAATGTCGTAATATTGCTCTAACTTCGTCTTTTAGAATATTACAAATATTCTAAAAGACGAAGTTAGAGCAATATTACGAAATTTCGTAAAATACACATATAGATTGTAATTTAGCTAATATAGTGCTATATTCCTTTTTTTTCTCTCATTTTTTTGCCTCTTCTGAACTTAAGTTTTGTAAAATATGTGCACTATTAAAAAAATTACTATAGCAGTATATTAGCTAAATTACAATCTATATGTGTATTTTACGAATATTCTTAATATTGCTCTAACTTCGTCTTTTAGAATATTCGTAATATTGCTCTAACTTCGTCTTTTAGAATATTACGAATATTCTAAAAGACGAAGTTAGAGCAATATTAAGAATATTTTGTAACTTGAATTAATCGAATTGCGATTCCAACTTAACACTGCTATATTCCATATTAGTTAATTCTAGCCTAATATGGAATATAGCAGTGCTAAGTTGAAATTGCAATTCGATTATTATAACTTGAATTAATCGAATTGCGATTTCAACGTAATTCTCAAATCCGACAGTACATTCTAGTATATGGAGACGTTCCCATGGTGATAGGGACGCTCCATGAGCATGGAAGTCGGCAGAAGCGGCAACGGGCACTGACTGGAGCAGCCAGGAATCCAAAGGACAGGTAAGAACAACTTTAGGGAAGTGGGAAAGAAAAAAATATAACAATAAAAAAAAAAAAAAAAAGATTTTGCGAATATATATAACTATATTCTAAATATTCGTGAAATTTTGAAGTTGCGATATTCGAGAAAAAAATCACAATTCGAATATTCGCGCTCAACACTAGTACAGAATTGTTATAATATCTCACCCACACACTGTTTCGCATCTCCCCCGCCGTAAGTTAGGTTCACTTATCTGTCTCAGAACTGATTCTGGGAATATCCTAGAACTAGAACAAACGTTCTGTCTCATTCATGGTCATTCTTATATGTGTACATACCATAAAAGGATGTTCCGGTAGTATGTGTGTGAGCACCAATGTTTATCTTTATGATTGGTTTAAACACTGTTGTTATGCAAACCTTTCTACTGCCTATATAAGGCCACACTCTGGCACAATACAGTTTCTCAGTAATACTTGTGTGTGTCTGTTATTAGCAACTGAGAAACATCTCTCCTGACATCAGTGTCTCAAACCAAAGTTGTCATAGAGATCCAGAAAGGTCCAAATCCTTTCAGTTTGGGGGCTCCGTCTGGAATAGAGAAGACCATCCTCGTGTCCGGTAAGAGAGTCATCCCTTTTGTCCACTGCCCGGTCTGAGGGCACTGGCCACATCTCTACCCGTGAGGTTTTATTTTGTATCTGGGATACATTGTTAAGCCTTAAAAATAGACTCCGGGAGTTTATAATAAGTACTTGGAGTACTTTCATGAAGATCTCAGGGAGATGTGTTTTGTGTCAGGGACACACCATAGGATCTCAGGGAGATCTATTCCGTAAGTTGGTTTGTGTCAGGGACACACCATAGGATCTCCTGGAGATCTATTTACTTTATCTAACTGTCAGAGATTTTTTTAGTACCAGGGGTACATGTAAGAGAACAGTTTCAGGGAGACTTACCTACCTTGGTTTGATGCATACCTATATTTAGAGTATAAGATACATAGAGTGTTAAGATTCATATGTTTGTGTGAGAGCTATTGTTCTGGTGGTAAGTGTAAGAACATATCTCACTGTAATATTATCACTCATTAATTTGGTGAATTTTCTTATTGTGGGTGGAGGAAAATCTAAGTGTGAGTTTCCCCCTCCCAATGAGGGACTGCAGGCTGCAGCCTAGTTCTTCCCAATCTCATGCTGACTGTTAAAGCAGAGCGTTTTCTCATGGACCTCAGACAAAATACAAGACTTTGAGAAATATTTATATGAGAAGGAGGCAGCGGGATGCTTTGAGATCAGGAATATACAGACTCCCACACATAGTTACAAAAGTTCAGGAGCCAAAACCGTGAGTAAACAGAGACAGCTGAGACATTTCTCAGTTGCTGTCAGCCAGATGCTTGAAAAATGCTTTCTTCTCTATCACGGTTGACAAGTAGACCAGACTCTTTTTGCTTTTTCCTTTGAGGGTCATCAACTCACCCCAGGGATATGCTGATTAATCTGTAGCGTACAGCATTGTCCTCCAAGCAAGTTTAAAACCATGGCACCCCCCCCCCCCCCCAGGGTTCTGTACTCTTACAATACATGGATGATTTGTTATTGTGAAGTGTGTCAGAGGAGGCCAATGTAACAGATGGTTTATCTTTGCTGAAATGGTTGTCTGAATGTGGACACAAGGTGTCGCACAAGAAAATGCAATGGTGTAAAAAGCAAGTTGAATACTTCAGCTTTGTTCTCACAAAGGGAGAAAGGAGAATCAGCACAGAAAGAGTCCAGTCTGTTGCAGACCTGGTCACCCCGCACACCAAGAAAGAAATGTTATCTTTCCTTGGTATGATAAACTACTGCAGACAATGAATTCCTGATTGCTCCTACTATGACATTGTAATGAGACAAGCCACTCTGGCAGAAATGCCAGCTCTCATCAGGTGGTCTGAGGAAATGTAAAATGCATTTGATTATTTGAAATGTTCTTTAATGACAAGTCTGGGTTTTGGCCTCCCTGACTACAGGCTCACATTCCACGTATATGCTCGACAAAATGGTAAAACCATGGTGGGTGTGCTGACACAATATCACGGAGGCAAGTTACGTCCTTGTGCCTTTTTCTCAAAGGTGGTTCCGGCATCCGTCCAAGGAATGCTGGCCTGTCTGAGATCTCTTGCAGCCTGTGCTATGATGGTTGAGCTTGCAACACCACTCACAATGGGACATGAGACTATCCTGTACACCACACATGATGCAGTAGGCCTTCTCAAAGGCATACACACACAGCACATGTCCGCACAGAGACTGTCTGGATGTGAGATTCTACTCCTCAGCAATCCCTCCCTCCAAGTCAAATACACAACACACACCTCAGGCCCACCACCTATCTTGAATGCACTGTTACGTCTTAAAGGACCTGAGGATCACTTGACAGAGGCACATGATTGTATACACTCCATACAACATGAGACATCACCCCGCTCTGATTTACAATCTGTACCAGTCGAAGGGGCTCCTAAAGTTTTTGTTGATGGATCCTGCAGCAGAGCAAAGACCCATCACATACCAATCTGCACAAGCAGCAGAATTAATTGCACTCACGAGAGCATGCATACTACATAAAGGCAAGCCAGTCACCATTTACACTGACAGCAGGTACGCACATGGAGTGGTCTTGGACCATGGGGTCATTTGGCAAAGGAGAGGATTCATTGCAGCTGATGGTGAACACATCTCACATTTACAACTTGTCATACAACTTTTAGAAGCCATAAGATTGCCCTCAAAGATTGCAATTGTCCACTGCAGAGCGCATACTGGTGGTAAAGAGCATGTGTCCCAAGGCAATGCCCTGGCAGACGCTAGCTAGCACAGAATTTCTATATTACAGGCATTAAACATTTAGTGTCAGATTATGTGGGAAGGTGTATCACATGTTTGAGGAACAACCAAAACACCAATGTAACCATATTGATTAAAACCCTAAGTGAAATTGAAGAAAAAGTTGCTTGTAAGTTTCCTTGTCTTCCACAGGAACCAACTCACCCATTCCAAGTGGGAGATATCGTGCTGATAAAAAAATTTAAGAAAGGAAAATTTGCAGGAGACTTCACCTACGGACCACCTACTGCAGTGGTAGCCGCGACCCGCACAGCAGTACTCACGGAAGAAGCACCTACTTGGATCCACACCACCAGAGTAAAACTGGTAAAGGAGGCACTCCAAAAGGAGGTAATAACGGGGACAGACAGTCCTGACCTCGAAAAAGGACAAAGTGAGGTACTAACGGGAGCAGACAGCTCTGACCTCCACCAGGATGCACTCCCTCAATTCTGGAAGACGGCACAGACAATCCACTTGGACTGTGGGATTACTGACAATCCTAATGACACTATCGGAGGATAACAAAGCTGAAGTTGCTATAACTCAGAAAGGTGGAATCACTACCTTCTGGTACAATTCCTCCAGTACTCACGTTGCAACTTTCTCCTTCTGTTTATGCAGCTTAATGAAGTGCAGTCCTTCCACGAGATGCAGCAATCACTATAAGAATAGACATACCCTCAGAAACAAACAAACCCCCTCAAACCCCATATGTTAACTTTTAACAATATGAGAGCAATATCTGACCCAACATATGAGGAGGCTCTTGCAGCAGAAACTGGGTTCTCTGATGCCAACCTATGGTTAGAATGGATGAAGTATAGCGCTGCTTCAGTAAATAAAAGTAATTGTTATTATATGTGGGACCGCTAAGCCTCACCTAGGTACTGTGACCTTAATATTGCCCTCTAGTGTTGAGAAATGTTTTTTGCAATTATTCTCAAATTCATCTAGTAACCAGTCTGCATGTGAAGAATGGAAGCAAAAATACCCACTCCTCATAAAAACTCCCCATCCTGGTGCAGGTATACATAGCTATCCTGGTAACTATACCTGCCACAGAGGGGTAGATCAAGGAAGATCCCTGGGTAATTTCACTGAAGGATACTGTGCAACTTACAGTGAAACAGATACATCCCTCACACAGAATCAAGTATACTGGATTGGAGATTTATATTGGATCTGTGGGGATGGAAAGATAAGATCTAGATTAGAGGGTTCCTGGAAAGGAGAATGTGCTTTTGCTAAATCCATTATGAATATACACATATTTAGTGAACAAGAGATCCCTAGTGTAGGAGGAGTGACAAGGACCAAAAGATCACTCCCCATGGGTAGTTTTGATCCTCATGTGTATATAGACGCAAAAGGAGTCCCAAGAGGGGTCCCTGATGAATTCAAGGCCAGAGGTCAGGTGGCAGCAGGATTTGAATCCATAATTCCCCACATAACAATCAACAAATATGTAGACTGGATCAACTATATTTACTATAATCAACAAAGGTTTGTAAACTATACCAGGGATGCGTTACAGGGTGTAGCAGAACAGTTACAGGCAGATTCCATTATGACATTTCAAAACCGCATGGTACTCGATATGATACTTGCAGAAAGAGGTGGTGTCTGTAAGGTATTGACGGACCCCTCATCGTGCTGCACGTTCATACCCAACAACACCGGCCCTAATGGTAAGGTCACACTGGCAATAAAGAAACTCGTGGATTTATCAAGGTACTCAGGTATCAATGAAAACAGGCACTTGTACAGTGGGGAATCATTATCCTGATAATTATTATAGTAATAGCATTAGTTGCAACATGTATCATACCATGTTTACGGAAACTGATAATGAAAGGAGTATCAAATATGTCATTTTATGAGACTCTGCTGCCTAATCCTGAAGACAACTTACATGAAGGATATAGAAAATATCTGGCGGTATACAGGGAAAAGGGCAAGGGTAAGAACCATATTATCTAAGAAATTTGGTTCTAAGAGGGGATTGAAGAGCAATGTGACTCCATCTTGTCTTCTCTTACATGTACAGAATTGTTATAATATCTCACCCACGCACTGTTTCACATCCCCTCCTCTGTGAGTTAGGTTCACTTATCAGTCTCAGGACAGATTCTGGGAATATCCTAGAACTAGAACAAATGTTCTGTCTCATTCAGGGTCATTCGGCACAACTGCGTACATTCTTATATGGGACGTATTTCATACCATAAAAGGATGTTCCGGTGTGTGTGTGTGTGAGCACCAAAGTTTATCTTTATGATTGGTTTAAACGCTGTTGTTATGCAAACTTTTCTACTGCCTATATAAGGCCACGCTATGGCACAATACAGTTAGAGTGTTTCTCAACAATACTTGTGTGTGTCTGTTATTAGCAACTGAGAAACATCTCTCCTGATGTCAGTGCCTCAAACCAAGGTTGTCGTAGAGGTCCAGAAAGATCCAAATCCTTTCAGACGTCACGGGGGCACCTCTACATAGGTCACAGGAACATAAATTTTAAAAAAAATGTCTGTTACATTGTCAGGTGACATTTTACAAATTTTGCAGGATAGAAATCCCTGCTCTGCATAGGTGAGAGGGCATAAAATTTCAGAAATTCTTCTTTATTCCACATTTGCACTTCAATAATTTGTCCCACATTTGCGCTTCAACAACTTTTTCCATATTTCTGCTCGATCAAAATAAAATTTCATCCATTTATCTCCCTTGGATGTGGTCTCTCTTTCTCACACACCATCTCCGTCGTGGAACCCTAATTTGCCGATAACCGTGATCAACATGGTAGGCTCAGAAAAGAATATTGAAAGTTGATAGAGAAGATATCCAAATGGATCATGGACATCACGGGGACGTGCGATCAGGCAGAAGTTATCTAGAGTCAACAATCTTAAAGGGTATTTTATTGCTGCCCAGCTATTGATGTGCTATGAATCAAAAAATAGTCCACTTCTGGGGAGCTTAGTAGGGAGTTATGCTCATAATAATATATTTACCCTGCTGGAATCCGGACTACTGAGGAGCCAAGAGTGGGGTTACAGAGAGACTATAAAACTACTTTTGAAAGTGTGGGCTACTACTAGAACATGGCTGAAGGTAAAGGGTTCATTCACATTCACGCCTCTTTGGCATAATGTACACTTACAGACGTTAGATGATATTGCAGCGGACACATCTTGGCAAAATAATAGAATTTTGTATATTTCACAAGTAGTTAAGGATAGAGAGATTAAGTCATTTACAGAGCTATCACATAATGTAGAAAACCTTTCATGGTTTAGGTACTTTCAATTGCGTTCCGCATTATTTAGTCTGGAAGAAAAACTGGTGTTGGATATAGATAGTTCATCCTTTTTGAATGATTGGATAGGGAGGACACTTTCTAGAACGAAGATTTCAAATATATATAAACTATTACTTAAGGCACGGTTTAGTGATACACAGTCACCAGGACAAAGAGCCTGGGAATTGGATTGTCCGAAGATACAACTAGAAGGGTGGGGGAATATCTTTGCGAATTTAGGTTTACTATCCCAGAACTTTAACCATGTTCTAGTGCATTTTAATATCTGCCATAGATTATATGTCACCCCTATATGTGGAATCTAAGTGCCCTAAATGTGACACCTCAGGTGCGGACTATCTCCATATGATCTGGACCTGCCCAGAACTTATAAAATACTGGAATAGTATTAACTTCATTACTTATAAACTTAAAATATGAATACCCTTTAAACCACAAGTGTTTTTGCTTAATGAGCTTTCCAAAATAAATAGCCACAAGTATCAAAAGATCTTCTTAGGCAGCATACTGCTGCTGGCTAGAATTTTGATTAGTCGGACCTGGTTTGCTCGACATACTCCAGAACTAAATACATGGATAAACCTAGTTAACAAGGTAAAAAACTACAAGCAAATTGTGAATAGGCAGAGAGATGCGGATGAGAAGTGGATTAAGATATGGAGCGGTTGGAAGATTTGACTGGTTGTGATAATTTATAAAATTTTACTTGTGAATTTATTATTATTCTTCTTATTATTTATTTTTTTATTTTTATTTTTTTCTTCTCTCTCCCCTCCCCCCTGTCTCGCCCCCTTTTTTTTTCTCTATTGGGGGGGTTCAGGTGGGAAGAGGAGGGTGGACGCATCACAGGTACAGGGAGGGGGGTTGATGTAGTGAATTGGGATAAGGGGAAAATATATTGAAGTTGGGGAGTATTTACTTAATCAGTTTGCTTATTGTAATTTGTTTTGATATATTAACAAAAAACAAAGTGGCAGCAGGGCCTCTCCTGGCTAATGTTTCCAAATCCAAAATACCCCAGTGACATTACTTTTTTATAATTTTTTATTAATCATTCCAATAACAGGGCATCTTAAGAGTCCTGTATTGTTATTTATCACCACTATCTCCCCGAGTCGGGAGTGGGTAATTGCCACGCGACCCCTCATTTCCTTCAATTCTTCCGTTTTAATAGCTTCTCCCACATTTCCGCTCGATCACAATTAAATTTCATGCATTTATCTCCCTTGGATGTGGTCTCTCTTTCTCATGCTCCCTCTCAGGAGTGGAACCCTGATTCGCCACTAACTGTGATCAACATGGTAGGCTCAGAAAAGAACATCGAAAGTTGATAGAGCAGATATCCAATTGGATCGTGAAAATCACAGGGATGTGAGACATGGTGGGGCAGTATTGTTGCTCATACCTACGCGAACTGAGTGATGGTTCTGCCTCCTTCAACTTCTGGGTCTCCAAATTTGGCACATGGCCTGAGGTTTCCCTTTACGCCTTGGAGGTGCTGGCCTGCCCTCCATTCAGTGTATTGTCTGAACGTGTGTTTAGCACGACTGGAGGGGGTTATCACAGGTTATATTTCCCAATGTTTTGGGGTGTACCCTAATTTAAAAAAATATAAATAAATTTAAACCCAAAAAGCAGTGTAGGCTACCTCCTCCACCGCTGCTTCCACCTACACCGCCACATCCACCGCCTCCTCAACCTCCTACTCCATATGGACCTTGTCCTCCTAGATCAAGAGTATTAGTTTTAAATTTTACGTATTTTATGTTATTTGAAGTCATTTCCCTTTCCACATTTGTTTGCAGAGCACTTGTTTGTCAAGCGCTTAACCACATTTTGCTGGCATTTGCAGCCCTCTAGCCCTTTCCGTTACATTTTTAGAGCCATTTTAGTGCTCAAAAGTTTGGCCCCCTATTGACGTCAATGGGGTTCGGGTTTGGGGTCAAGTTCAGGTCAAGTTCGGGTCCCGAACTCAAACTTTTTTGTGAAGTTCGGCCAAACCCGTCGAACTCGAACATCCAGATGTCCGCTCAACTCTAATCTCACTGTCTTTAGGCCAGGTGTGCATAGTGTCACAGTTTGTTAGAGGTGACCTTGCGGTTCGCCCGGCGGTAGGTTTGCAGCGAACTTTGCTTGTTCGCGATTCGCCAAACATGGAAACATATGGCGATATTCGCACCCATCATATTCGTTTACATTGTGAAGAACTTGACACATTCATCAGGTGGTACAGGACAGCCAATTGAAAAGTTTCAGCACATGGACATACCCCCTACCTTATAACATTCAGTCTTTTGCCAGTGTAGGGAGATGTTACTGTGTGGAGCAGGGACAGACTGTTAGGGACACAAATCGCTAGGTAATAGGGCCACAAAAATCCTTTTAAGGACTGGTATACGTGTACTATCGATAGGTGTGGCATACTGAGGGGTGTAATATACTTATAATATATTTTCTAACACAGAAAGTATATTATAGTGCAATTGTATTGTGCAGCAGTTGTATGCGGTTTTGCTGCGTCACTGCATCTACATAGAGTGCCAAACACTATTTGAAGAAATAATTTCTACTGGTGTGATTTACCAGTTGCCCCCCCCAAAAAAGTGACTGAAGCAGGGATTTTATATACCAATAATATACATTCTATATAGTGCATTTAGGTAGTGCAGCATTTGTCTGCGGTTTTACTGCGTCACCACATCTATACAGTGTGAAAAACACTATTTGAAGAAATAATTTCTAAGTGGGAAGTTGCAGAAGGTGCATGCAATTCCGTCAAAGGATGCAACAGACTGAGTGGCTCACTCAGCCTTCCGCTTCCACACCATCATCATCCTCTCTATCTGCACCCTCTTCACTCTCTATCGTGTCCACCCCCAAAGACCCCACCACCACCACAATATCCCCTCCGCTAGAGTCTGAGGAATTATTTTCCCATCCATTTCGAGACCTTAATGATGCGCAGCCATTTTTGGCATTGGATCAGGAAGAGGAGGTATCAATGGTCACCTTCCACCAGATCAGCCGAAGGAGGGTGGTTCCTGCTGTTGCTGCCTACTCCAAGATCTCTAATGTCAGTGGTGGTGAAGGTGTCAAATCTGATAATAACGCGTCAATGGACGTCATGTGGGTGCACACAAGAGAGGAACAGGAGGAGAGTTCCGAGGGAGAGACGGAGCAGCAGATAGGGAGGAGAGGCAGGCAGAACTCGCAGTGCACAGGAGGCAAAAAGCAAACTGCTAATGTATCTGGAATGAAACATCCACTATGCACGGTCACATCTGGCGCTCCCAGGACGCCGGCACAAGGCTCTGCAGTGTGGTTTTTTTTTTATGTGTCTGCTGCTGACAATAGTGTTGACATCTGCAGCCTGTGCTGCCAATGCATAAGTCGTGGTAAGCCCAAGACTCACCAATTGACGACCGCCTTAAGAAGGCACCTGGCCTCCCTTCACAGAGCCCAGTGGGAGCAACACTGTCAGAACCCACAAAGCCACACTCCCGGTGCTCACCATCCTGCCTCTTTTCCTTCTCCTCCCAGTTATCCTCCACTCCACCTTCCACCGTGTCATCGTCATGTTCATCTGGCAAAAGGCAGGCTTCCTTGCCCCAAATGTTTGAGCGAAAAAAGATGATGATGCAGATAACCCTCCTGCCCAACGGCTGACCGCTGGCTTGTCAGGACTACTAGCCTGCCAACTACTGCCATATAAACTGGTGGACTCAGAGCCCTTTGGAAAATTTGTGGCCATTGGAACACCACAATGGAAGGTCCCCAGAAAGAAATATTTCTCCTAGAAGGGCATCCCAGAGCTATATGGCCATGTTCAGCGGCAAGTTAATATATCTCTGGCACACAGTGTTGGTGCCAAGATACATATGACCACAGACATTTGGTCTAGCAAACAAGGGCAGGGAAGGTGCATAACTTACTGCCCACTGGGTGAACCTTCTGACGGCCATCAAGCATGCAACCTGTGTCACCCGTGTGGATTTGGTGTTACCACCACGGATTGCATGCAGGCCTGCCTCTTCTTCTCCTCCTCCTACTCCATCCTGCCTCTCCTTGGCTGACTCCTCTTCTTCCGCTGCTACCGTCTCTTCCACTGCACCCCCAAGATCCCCAGAACCTATTCAACTTGCGAGGAGAGATGTTGCCATGCTGAGCTGCGTCTGTTGTGCCTGGAGGCCAAGAGACACACCAATCCTGCACTCCGATCAGCTTTGCGGTCACAGGTAGATCAGTGGCTAACCCCGCTCAATTTGACAGTTGGTTTAGTGGTGTGCGACAGAGCAATCTGCTGAGCGTGCTGAAACAGGGCAAAATGACACACATGCAATGCTGGGCACATGTCCTGAACTAAGTCGTGCAGTGACTCGTTGCCAAATACATCGGTTTCCAGTATGTCTTCCGGCAGGCCAGGAAAATCTCTGGCCATTTTAGAAGATCTTACACGGCCATGGCTCGCCTTGCTGACATTCAGAGGCGAAACCACTTGCCCATCAGATGTCTGATTTGTGACTGCCTGACGCAATGGAACTCCACCTTGTATATGCGTGATAGGCTGCTTCAGCAGAAACCTGCAGTTAATGACTACCTGCACGAACTCTGCGGCAGGACAGGCTCTGGGAAGTTCGTTTTTTTTTTACTGCGCCAGTGGCTGCTCATGCGCAATACATGCAGACTTCTGCAACCATTTGATGAGATAACCAAACTGGTCAGTCGCAGCCAGGGCGCCATCAGTGACATTGTACCTTACGCCTTCTTTCTGGAGTGTGCATTGCATTGTGTTAGGCTCATTGCATTGAGGTAGGCTAAAGCACATTTGGACAAGCCAGCTTCATTTTGGAATAAGGTGCTGTGGACTGATGAAACTAAAATTGAGTTATTTGGCCATAACAAGGGGCGTTATGCATGGAGGAAAAAGAACACTACATTCCAAGAAAAACACCTGCTACCTACAGTAAAGTATGGTGGTGGTTCCATCATGCTGTGGAGCTGTGTGGCCAGTGCAGGGACTGGGAATCTTGTCAAAGTTGAGGGACACATGGATTCCACTCAGTATCAGCAGATTCTAGAGACCAATGTCCAGGAATCAGTGACAAAGCTGAAGCTGCGCCGGGGCTGGATCTTTCAACAAGACAACAACCCTAAACACTGCTCAAAATCCACTAAGGCATTTATGCAGAGAAACAAGTACAATGTTCTGGAATGGCCATCTCAGTCCCCAGACCTAAATATAATGGAAAATCTGTGGTGTGACTTAAAGAGAGCTGTCCATGCTCGGAAGCCATCAAACCTGAATGAACTAAAGATGTTTTGTAAAGGGGAATGGTCCAAAATACCTTCAACCAGAATCCAGACTCTCATTGGAACCTACAGGAAGCGTTTAGAGACTGTAATTTCTGCAAAAGGAGGATCTACTAAATATTGATTTATATTCTTTTTTGTAGTGCCCAAATTTATGCACCTGCCTAATTTTGTTTAAACAATTATAGCACACTTTCTGTAAATCCAATAAACTTCATTTCACTTCTCAAATATCACTGTGTGTGTCTCCTATATGATATACAGTCATGTGAAAAAATTAGGACACCCTTTGAAAGCATGTGGTTTTTTGTAACATTTTTAATAAAAGGTTATTTCATCTCCGTTTCAACAATACAGAGAGATTAAAGTAATCCAACTAAACAAAGAAAACTGAAGAAAAGTATTTTCAAGATCTTCTGTAAATGTCATTCTACAAAAATGCCTATTCTAACTGAGGAAAAAGATAGGACACCCTCACATGTATTCCCTCTTAAATTGGCTCAGATCTCACACAGGTATATCACACCAGGTGCACATAATTAGTAGATCGTTACTCTGCATGTTGAATGAGGCTTGCCCTATTTAAACCTCAGACATTTAGTTTGGTGTGCTCCTGACTGTTGAAGTGAGAGTGAGCACCATGGTGAGAGCAAAAGAGCTGTCAGAGGACTTCAGAAAAAAGATTGTAGCAGCCTATGAGTCTGGGAAGGGATTTAAAAAGATCTCAAAAGATTTTGAAATCAGCCATTCCACTGTCCGGAAGATAGTCTACAAGTGGAGGGCTTTCAAAACAACTGCCAACATGCCCAGGACTGGTCGCCCCAGCAAGTTCACCCCAAGAGCAGACCGCAAGATGCTAAAAGAGGTCTCCAAAAACCCTAAAGTGTCATCTCGAGAACTACAGCAGGCTCTGGCTACTGTTGATGTAGAAGTACATGCATCTACAATCAGAAAGAGACTGTACAAGTTTAACTTGCATGGGAGGTGTGCAAGGAGGAAACCTTTGCTTTCCAAGAGAAACATCGAGGCCAGACTGACATTTGCCAGAGATAAAGTTGACAAAGACCAGGACTTCTGGAATAATGTTCTTTGGACAGATGAGTCCAAAATTGAATTATTTGGACACAACAGCAGAGGACATGTTTGGCGTAAACCAAACACAGCATTCCAAGAAAAGAACCTCATACCAACTGTGAAGCATGGAGGTGGAAGTGTCATGGTTTGGGGCTGCTTTGCTGCAGCAGGACCTGGTCAGCTCACCATCATAGAATCCACGATGAATTCTACTGTGTATCAGAAGGTGCTTGAAGAACATGTGAGACCATCAGTTAGAAAATTAAAGCTGAAGCGGAACTGGACCATGCAACATGACAATGACCCAAAACATACTAGTAAATCAACCAAAGATTGGCTGAAAAAGAAGAAATGGAGAGTCCTGGAATGGCCAAGTCAAAGTCCAGATTTGAATCCCATTGAGATGCTGTGGGGTGACTTGAAAAGGGCTGTACGTGCAAGAAACCCCTCAAACATCTCACAGCTGAAAAAGTTCTGCATTGAGGAGTGGGGTAAAATTTCCTCAGACCGATGTCGAAGACTGGTAGATGGCTACAAGAACCGTCTCACTGCAGTTATTTCAGCCAAAGGAGGTAACACTCGCTATTAGGGGCAAGGGTGTCCTATCTTTCTCCTCAGTTAGAATAGGCATTTTTGTAGAATGACATTTACAGAAGATCTTGAAAAGACTTTTCTTCAGTTTTCTTTGTTTAGTTGGATTACTTTAATCTCTCTGTATTGTTGAAACGGAGATGAAATAACCTTTTATTAAAAATGTTACAAAAAACCACATGCTTTCAAAGGGTGTCCTAATTTTTTCACATGACTGTATTTAACTGACATTTTTTATCGGAACAACCAACTATTTATACAGGAAAATCATGACGATTAGCAAGGTTGCCCAAACTTTCGCATCCTACTGTATATATAAATATAATGAAATCTGAGAATCCTCTGATTCGACCTGTTCAAACAACAAGCTATCAATAAAACAACCAAACCAGTTGATATTTTATGATTATTTATGGTCCAAATATTCCTCTCTCCCAAGCCACATATAAATGTTAGCATAGGTTGAGGAGAAATGCATCAAACAGAGTGAGATCAGCAGGAAGTTTACGATAAATAGAATGAGCTTCCAACATGTTCATACTGTATTACACAATTTTATATAATCCTGCAAGAGGCCCCACTGCCATCTTCCCCTTTATCTGCTTCTCTCACCAGCAGATACGGGTTCCCAACCAATTGGCTAATCTCCATTAGAGATCAGCAAACCTCAATTCAGGTTCAATTTGGAGGAAATGGTTGATGGTCAGCTGATTCAATTCAGGTTCAAATTGATTCTACCCAAACTCAAAGTGCTACATTTGGCTTGAAAATGTGCATATGTCTCTTTATCTCATTGCCAGAATCAAATTATGAAAGATTAAAATGTAACTCGAATTTTGACAGAATAATGATCCAATTTATTTAAGAATTAGTTAACACCTCTCTTATCGCCACCTGTTCAACTCTAAACAAGTTATCATTTAAAGTATTACAAGAGGCTGATGGTCCCGTTTGATTAATACTCTTCAACCAGTTTCTGACACCTATCAAGGGCAGATAAAATTAAATTCTAAGACAGGCTTTTATCATTGGATGTATATTTGTCTTTGAATTATTTTATTCTTCATATTTACATGGCATTTGTACTATAATACAGTATATTCTTATTGTAAAATAGCAAATGTTTGAGGTACATTGTATAAAAGAAATTCTTCACAATATTGGTAATATTGGTAATGGTTATAAGATAGAGAGACAGATGCATTGATAGATGCATAGATTTATAAATGACTTTTCTGTTGTAATGTGCTAATCGTTATCAGTTATTTACATGGTTACTAGCAGAAGACAAGGCAGTCTTCATTTTTCCTCTTTGTCTTTTCTGATTAGTTACTGCCAGTGTACTGCAATCAATCAGAAAAGACAAGGCTTTTCTTCCTCCTAGCAACTATGATTTAAAGCTTTAAATGGGGCTAATTTGCTAACCTCAGGCAAGTCTTATCTGGCATGGGACCAAATTTTAAAAATTCTAGCTGTGCCAGTAAATTTCTGCACTCTTGGCAAACTACCCAGAGTTAATGTACATTTCAGCTGTCTCCTTATTGTAGTGACAGGGACTATTTAAGATAATTATATCAACCACAGTATGATTTTTACAGGTGATATATTTTCAGTATGATCACATTACATATTAAAAATGATGCAGGGAAACATAAAATTTCAGCAATAAATCCTATTGTTTGTCATAGCAATACATTTTGTTCTTACTTACTGTAGAAGTGTAAGTCACAGTGGGGTCAGTAAATGAAGGTTTCATTCATAAGTGGACTCTGATTAATGGTTCTGCAAGTTTCTATTGTTTTACTGTTTATTTCTAAATGCATTGGAAGTATTAACTGGTAAACACACACACACACACACACTGTATACACTGACGAGCAAAGGGATAACAATGTTTTGAACTTTTGACTTTCAGGCTCAATATCTCACTATCCACTACAGCTTTGAATGTGAGACTGCCATAATTTCATAGACAATCATGTTGGCTATCTCATACATGAATTGGATTTGCAACTACTGTATTTAGTGTAACAGCGGCTGCTTACCACCGTGGTCTCGGGTGCCGTGCTCAAGGGTAATCTGTGGCCAGAGATTTCCATTCACCGCTGCAGCTCTGGGCTCTGTTTTTTGTTGCTGTGGTTCTGAGGATCTGCTCCACAGTTTCATCTCAGCCCTGGCCATAGCATGCTTGCTGCTGTTTTTTTGCAGCACTTCCAGGGTTTTATGGGTTAGGTCATGTGACATCGCTGACCAATTCTAGCCCTCAGTGTCAAGGTCCTTGTGCTCTGCTAAGGCTCCTGATAACCACTTGTGTTCCTGTGTTGCTGACTTGTATTTGTGTTATTGGATTCTGCTACCCATATGATCCCTGCCTGCTAGCCTTGACTCTCATGTTCCTGAACCGGATTGCCGGACCTGTACCTGTGACTCCTGCCCTGACCTTTCACCTGTCTGACTATGCCTCTGCCTCATCCTTTGGTCCTGCACTATTGCTCATAGTAACGACTCCACCTGTTGACTACGCCTATACTTCTGGTACCTTTCCCTGGTACATCTTGGTCTGTCTGGACCAGCTGCCTCATGTCCTATCCTCCTCTAAAGGTAGCGACCTGGTGTTCCCCTCTGGAAAGTCTATCCCCACCATAAGAGGTACTGTGAAGAATCAAGGGGTTCACTTAGACAAACCCCATAGAGGAGGTAGGACATATGGCACAGTGGGTTCATACTTGTTTGTTCGTGACATTTAGCATATGATTATTTATGCAGATTCTTGTCATGTAACTGCATTGTTACTGTTTTGCTCCTAGTGGTAATACAATCTTTTTCTTCTTGTATACTACAAATTACAACCTGTTCTCACATTCTCTAATAGCTCAGTGTTTTATTAGGTTGACTCCCAAGCGGATGGTCACTGGTTCAAATCCAAGAGCAGCCATGAAGAAGAGTAACAGCAGAAAAAAGAAACAGCATCATCAAGCCCATTGAAAGCGGTATCTCAGCCAAGAAAATTGCCATGACAGTTGGAACAATATGAAATGAAGTCCGTCCATTTATTCCAATGCCAAGAGGTGGACTTTCAGGCAAAATATCAGAGTCAACAAGTCCTCAACAGGTTTTTTGATGCAACCTGATGAGGACATTTAAACCCTGGCAGGCGGTTGCACGGGCTACTACTGATGAAGAAGGCTGCAATCCTTCAAAACGCGTATGGTTATCCAAGCCCTGGGAAGCGCTTCCAAACTCCCCTGCACCATCAGGCTGCCTCCATCCATTGACAACACCGGAAATTAAGGCGCCCGAAAAAAAGCGTGCGCTAAAATGCCGCACATGGCAAGAATGCCAGACACAGTCAGCAGCCCTCTGACCGGAGGAAAAGACAGCAACATTTGCATTGACAGACCGATCCACAAACAGCAGCCCTTCGCGGTCATAGCATCCATCTGCAACCGCACTGCCGGCCCCGTCTATCCATAACCGCACTAAGCATCCACAGCACACAGAGGATCCTGCGCGGAGTCACCTACATAGAAGAACCGACGATCCTCCAGGAAAGGTAACAGCGACCAGTCAGACAATTTTAGGTGGGACGCCACCAGGCACTGGTTCGCTGAAACTTTCACATAGCTGTGTATACACATACATATGATCTGGAATGCTGCTGATATATCCTTTGAAGGCTACTTTCACACTTGCAGTTTGGAGCAGATCCGTCTGGTGTCTGCACAGACGGATCCGTTCCTATAATGCAGACGATGGGATCCGTTCAGAACGGATCCGTCTGCATTATATTTCAGAAAAAATTCTAAGTGTGAAAGTTAGTCAGACAGCTTACATTGTAAGTCTGGACGGATCCGTTTGGCTCAGCACGGCCAGGCGGACACCCGAACGCTGCAATTTTTCTTCATTGCGAAAATTAGTTGTAATTTGCACGTACTGCGTGCACAATACAGGCATGGCTCACTTTTGCTACATTTGTCAAGCTGCTAGAAGTTTCCTGAGACTGGAGAAAATGGTTGGCAGCAACTTCTGTGACTGTGAGGAAGTACTCCGGATAGAGTGCTCCAATATATTCGCAATTGCGCAAATCGGCTCTAATGATGCGCATAATTTTTGGCATAATACAAGCAACTTCACATTTTATCATGTCTGAGTGGATATTACTGATTGGTCTACTAAGTATTGTAGTGACATCACAGCACTATGTCTGTAGAATATATGTAACACATATGTGTGCACAGTAATTCCTATCACACTACCTAACACTCTGCACTGGAACCAGCTACACTATTTCACGATCTAACCTACACTATCTCCCACAAACTATCTGTATCATATATATATATATATATATATATATATACACAGTACAGACCAAAAGTTTGGACACACCTTCTCATTCAAAGAGTTTTCTTTATTTTCATGACTATGAACATTTTAGATTCACACTGAAGGCATCAAAACTATGAATTAACACATGTGGAATTATATACATAACAAAAAGGTGTGAAACAACTGAAAATATGTCATATTCTAGGTTCTTCAAAGTAGCCACCTTTTGCTTTGATTACTGCTTTGCACACTCTTGGCATTCTCTTGATGAGCTTCAAGAGGTAGTCACCTGAAATGGTCTTCCAACAGTCTTTTGAAGGAGTTCCCAGAGATGCTTAGCACTTGTTGGCCCTTTTGCCTTCACTCTGCGGTCCAGCTCACCCCAAACCATCTCGATTGGGTTCAGGTCCGGTGACTGCGGAGGCAAAGTTATCTGGCGCAGCACCCCATCACTCTCCTTCATGGTCAAATAGCCCTTACACAGCCTGGAGGTGTGTTTGGGGTCATTGTCCTGTTGAAAAATAAATGATGGTTCAACTAAACGCAAACCGGATGGAATAGCATGCCGCTGCAACATGCTGTGGTGGTAGCCATGCTGGTTCAGTATGCCTTCAATTTTGAATAAATCCCCAACAGTGTCGCCAGCAAGGCACTCCACACCATCACACCTCCTCCTCCATGCTTCACGGTGGGAACCAGGCATGTAGAGTCCATCCGTTCACCTTTTCTGCGTTGCACAAAGACACGGTGGTTGGAACCAAAGATCTCAAATTTGGACTCATCAGACCAAAGCACAGATTTCCACTAGTCTAATGTCCATTCCTTGTGTTCTTTAGCTCAAACAAGTCTCTTCTGCTTGTTGCCTGTCCTTAGCAGTGGTTTCCTAGCAGATATTCTACCATGAAGGCATGATTCACACAGTCTCCTCTTAACAGTTGTTCTAGAGATGTGTCTGCTGCTAGAAATCTGTGTGGCATTGACCTGGTCTCTAATCTGAGCTGCGGTTAACCTGCGATTTCTGAGGCTCGTGACTCAGATGAACTTATCCTCCGCAGCAGAGGTGACTCTTGGTCTTCAAGAGGTTGTCACTTGAAATGGTTTTCACTTCACAGGTGTGCCCTGTCAGGTTTAATAAGTGGGATTTCTTGCCTTATAAAAGGGGTTGGGACCACCAGTTGTGTTGTGGAGAAGTCAGGTGGATACACAGCTGATAGTCCTACGGAATAGAATGTTAGAATTTGTATTATGGCAAGAAAAAAGCAGCTAAGTAAAGAAAAACGAGTGGCCATCATTACTTTAAAAGGAGTCTGTCACCTCCATATGGCCGAATACAGTGCTTACATGGCTCTGTAGCACACCTATACAGGATTGTAATGGTACCTTTGCTCTTTTTTTTAGACTTGCCCCAGCAGGAAAAACTAAGTTTAATTCATATGCAAATGAGCACCCGCAAGTGCCCAGGGGAGGAGTTCAGTGTGTAAGTGCCCAGGCTGCTCTGCCTTCTTTTCACTTTACTCCTCCCCAGTCTGTGCCTCTGCCCGCCCTCCAAATATCTTGCCTCATCGATAGGGCAAAGGCAGAGGCTGGGGAGGAGTAAAGTGAAAAGAAGGCAGAGCAGCCTGGGCACCTACACACTGAACTTCTCCCCTGGGCACTTGCGAGTTGTGAGTGCTCATTTGCATATGAATTAAACTTTGTTTTTCCTGCTGGTGCAAATCTAAAGAAAAGAACAAAGGTACCTTTACAATCCTGTATAGGTGTGCTACAGAGCCATGCAAGCACTGTATATGGCCATATGGAGGTGACATACTCCCTTTAAGAAATGAAGATCAGTCAGTCCGAAAAATTGGGAAAACTTTGAAACTGTCCCCAAGTGCAGTCACAAAAATTCAAGCGCTACAAAGAAACTGGCTCACATGCGGACCGCCCCAGGAAAGGAAGACCAACAGTCACCTCTGCTGCGGAGGATAAGTTCATCCGAGTCACCAGCCTCAGAAATTGCAGGTTAACAGCAGCTCAGATTAGAGACCAGGTCAATGCCACACAGAGTTCTAGCAGCAGACACATCTCTAGAACAACTGTTAAGAGGAGACTGTGTGAATCAGGCCTTCATGGTAGAATATCTGCTAGGAAACCACTGCTAAGGACAGGCAACAAGCAGAAGAGACTTGTTTGGGCTAAAGAACACAAGGAATGGACATTAGACCAGTGGAAATCTGTGCTTTGGTCTGATGAGTCCAAATTTGAGATCTTTGGTTCCAACCACCGTGTCTTTGTGCAACGCAGAAAAGGTGAACGGATGGACTCTACATGCCTGGTTCCCAACGTGAAGCATGGAGGAGGAGGGGGTGCTTTGCTGGTGACAATGTTGGGGATTTATTCAAAATTGAAGGCATACTGACCAGCATGGCTACCACAGCATGATGCAGCGGCATGCTATTCCATCCGGTTTGCGTTTAGTTGAACCATCATTTATTTTTCAACAGGACAATGACCCCAAACACACCTCCAGTCTATGTAAGGGCTATTTGACAATGAAGGAGAGTGATGGGGTGCTGCACCAGATAACTTGGCCTCCGCAGTCACTGAACCTGAACCCAATCGAGATGGTTTGGGGTGAGCTGGACCACAGAGTGAAGGCAAAAGGGCCAACAAGTGCTAAGCATCTCTGGGAACTCCTTCGAAAGACTGTTGGAAGACCATTTCAGGTGACTACCTCTTGAAGCTCATCAAAAGAATGCCAAGAATGTTCAAAGCAGTAATCAAAGCAAAAGGTGGCTACTTTGAAGAACCTAGAATATGACATATTTTCAGTTGTTTCACACTTTTTTGTTATGTATATTATTCCACATGTGTTAATTCATAGTTTTGATGCCTTCAATGTGAATCTGCAATTTTCATAGTCATGAAAATAAAGAAAACTCTTTGAATGAGATGGTGTGTCCAAACTTTTGGTCTGTACTGTATATACACACACACACACTTGGAAATCGGACAGCACTCCAAGACTTGAAAATACATGATATATTTATTCACCCATGTGGAACAATTGCAACGTTTCAGCTCACAACTGAGCCTTTCTCAAGCATACATAAGCCTTCTGAAGCCTTTCTCAATATATATATATATATATATATATACATACATACATACATACATACACACACATACACATACACTACGTGCAGAATTATTAGGCAAATTAGTATTTTGACCACATCATCCTCTTTATGCATGTTGTCTTACTCCAAGCTGTATAGGCTCGAAAGCCTACTACCAATTAAGCATATTAGGTGATGTGCATCTCTGTAATGAGAAGGGGTGTGGTCTAATGGCATCAACACTCTATATCAGGTGTGCATAATTATTAGGCAACTTCCTTTCCTTTGGCAAAATGGGTCAAAAGAAGGACTTGACAGGCTCAGAAAAGTAAAAAATAGTGAGATATCTTGCAGAGGGATGCAGCACTCTTAAAATTGCAAAGCTCCTGAAGCGTGATCATCGAACAATCAAGAGTTTCATTCAAAATAGTCAACAGGGTCGCAAGAAGCGTATGGAAAAACCAAGGCGCAAAATAACTGCCCATGTACTGAGAAAAGTCAAGCGTGCAGCTGCCAAGATGCCACTTACCACCAGTTTGGCCATATTTCAGAGCTGCAACATCACTGGAGTGCCCAAAAGCACAAGGTGTGCAATACTCAGAGACATGGCCAAGGTAAGAAAGGCTGAAAGACGACCACCACTGAACAAGACACACAAGCTGAAACGTCAAGACTGGGCCAAGAAATATCTCAAGACTGATTTTTCTAAGGTTTTATGGACTGATGAAATGAGAGTGAGTCTTGATGGGCCAGATGGCTGGATTGGTAAAGGGCAGAGAGCTCCAGTCCGACTCAGACGCCAGCAAGGTGGAGGTGGAGTACTGGTTTGGGCTGGTATCATCAAAGATGAGCTTGTGGGGCCTTTTTGGGTTGAGGATGGAGTCAAGCTCAACTCCCAGTCCTACTGCCAGTTTCTGGAAGACACCTTCTTCAAGCAGTGGTACAGGAAGAAGTCTGCAAGGTAAGAAAAACATGATTTTCATGCAGGACAATGCTCCATCACACGCGTCCAAGTACTCCACAACGTGGCTGGCAAGAAAGGGTATAAAAGAAGAAACTCTAATGACATGGCCTCCTTGTTCACCTGATCTGAATCCCATTGAGAACCTGTGGTCCATCATCAAATGTGAGATTTACAAGGAGGGAAAACAGTCCACCTCTCTGAACAGTGTCTGGGAGGCTGTGGTTGCTGCTGCACGAAATGTTGATGGTGAACAGATCAAAACACTGACAGAATCCATGGATGGCAGGCTTTTGAGTGTCCTTGCAAAGAAAGGTGGCTATATTGGTCACTGATTTGTTTTTGTTTTGTTTTTGAATGTCAGAAATGTATATTTGTGAATGTTGAGATGTTATATTGGTTTCACTGGTAAAAATAAATAATTGAAATGGGTATATATTTGTTTTTTGTTAAGTTGCCTAATAATTATGTACAGTAATAGTCACCTGCACACACAGATATCCCCCTAAAATAGCTAAAACTAAAAACAAACTAAAAACTACTTCCAAAAATATCCAGCTTTGATATTAATGAGTTTTTTGGGTTCATTGAGAACATGGTTGTTGTTCAATAATAAAATTAATCCTCAAAAATACAACTTGCCTAATAATTCTGCACTCCCTGTATACAGGTCCTTCTCAAAACATTAGCATATTGTGATAAAGTTCATTATTTTCTGTAATGTACTGATAAACATTAGACTTTCATATATTTTAGATTCATTACACACCAACTGAAGTAGTTCAAGCCTTTTATTGTTTTAATATTGATGATTTTGGCATACAGCTCATGAAAACCCAAAATTCCTATCTAAAAAAATTAGCATATTTCATCCGACCAATAAAAGAAAAGTGTTTTTAATACAAAAAAAGTCAACCTTCAAATAATTATGTTCAGTTATGCACTCAATACTTGGTCGGGAATCCTTTTGCAGAAATGACTGCTTCAATGCGGCGTGGCATGGAGGCAATCAGCCTGTGGCACTGCTGAGGTGTTATGGAGGCCCAGGATGCTTCGATAGCGGCCTTAAGCTCATCCAGAGTGTTGGGTCTTGCGTCTCTCAACTTTCTCTTCCCAATATCCCACAAATTCTCTATGGGGTTCAGGTCAGGAGAGTTGGCAGGCCAATTGAGCACAGTAATACCATGGTCAGTAAACCATTTACCAGTGGTTTTGGCACTGTGAGCAGGTGCCAGGTCGTGCTGAAAAATGAAATCTTTATCTCCATAAAGCTTTTCATCAGATGGAAGCATGAAGTGCTCCAAAATCTCCTGATAGCTAGCTGCATTGACCCTGCCCTTGATAAAACACAGTGGACCAACACCAGCAGCTGACATGGCACCCCAGACCATCACTGACTGTGGGTACTTGACACTGGACTTCAGGCATTTTGGTATTTCCCTCTCCCCAGTCTTCCTCCAGACTCTGGCACCTTGATTTCCGAATGACATGCAATAGTCCAGTGCTGCTTCTCTGTAGCCCAGGTAAGGTGCTTCTGCCGCTGTTTCTGGTTCAAAAGTGGCTTGACCTGGGGAATGCGGCACCTGTAGCCCATTTCCTTCACACGCCTGTACACGGTGGCTCTGGATGTTTCTACTCCAGACTCAGTCCACTGCTTCCGCAGGTCCCCCAAGGTCTGGAATTGGTCCTTCTCCACAATCTTCCTCAGGGTCCTGACACCTCTTCTCGTTGTGCAGCGTTTTCTGCCACACTTTTTCCTTCCCACAGACTTCCCACTGAGGTGCCTTGATACAGCACTCTGGGAACAGCCTATTCGTTCAGAAATTTCTTTCTGTGTCTTACCCTCTTGCTTGAGGGTGTCAATGATGGCCTTCTGGACAGCAGTCAGGTCGGCAGTCTTACCCATGATTGCGGTTTTGAGTAGTGAACCAGGCTGGGAGTTTTTAAAAGCCTCAGGAATCTTTTGCAGGTGTTTAGAGTTAATTAGTTGATTCAGATGATTAGGTTAATAGCTCGTTTAGAGAACCTTTCCATGATATGCTAATTTTTTGAGATAGGAATTTTGGGTTTTCATGAGCTGTATGCCAAAATCATCAATATTAAAACAATAAAAGGCTTGAACTACTTCAGTTGGTGTGTAATGAATCTAAAATATATGAAAGTCTAATGTTTATCAGTACATTACAGAAAATAATGAACTTTATCACAATATGCTAATTTTTTGAGAAGGACCTGTATATGTCTTAATTGCCATTCAGCAGTGAAGTAACATTGTGCTTTTTTGGTGGGTATTATTTTAATTTAATTATTTTATTATACAGTATGTCAGACAGACAGGTGACTGGCATTTCAAAGGGAATGGGCAGTGGCCAAAATGTTTCTGTCGCAGGCAGCAGATGAAGGGGGGGGGGGGTGGCAGCAGGAGTCACAGCGAGATGCCTTAGCTCCCGGTGTCATCAAGCGGTCGTGTCTTGACCAGCAACCCAGCGGTGCTTGAATGGTTGACTCGGTCTTTGACTTCATCACAAGTGACATCAGACACCCCCAGCCAAGAGGCGGTGGGTTCCTCTGGCACGATGCTTAGTTGGCATGGCCCGGGACCAAGCCCTGTGCCCCCACCTGTCCTGAACCTTCCTCTGTCATTTTCAGTTCTCTCAACGTGAGAAGTATTATATGCTGTAGGCTCAGCTCCGCTTTATAGCGAAAGCAAGCTACTAGAGGACAGTCAGCAGCTTCTGCTCAGCCAAGATCTAGAGGAGACATCCGCCAATTCTGCCGGTAGGCGGGCAAGCAGTGATGATGAGAGTCGCATGGGAACAGGTGTTGCGAGCAGTCAGGCTCCTGGGCCTGAGACATCAATGACGTGCAGACAGTAGTGGATGATGATGTAGCCGATCGCACTTGGGAGCCGGCTGAATTAGGGGCTTCATCATCATGATTAGAGGATGAGCAAATTTCTCAAAAATTCGATTTGGCATTTTTCACAAAATTTTTCAAAAATAATAGAATTAAAAACAGCTATTTCTTGGCAGTAGAGTGAGCCTGTATAGTGGTGTAGAACACAGTGCTTTGCAGTAATATGCATAGGGAATCTGCTGTGGTAGTGAAACAATACTGTGAGTCAGTATAACACGCACATGACAGACGTTGCTCTTAGAATCACTGCACACTTCATTTATTTGGGCAGTTACAAGGCCAAAACTGACCAAATAACTAGTGATGAGCGGCAGAGGCAATATTAGAATTTGCAATATTTCGCTAATATTTTGTAGAATATTCGTCATATATTCGTAAAGTCGAGAATTCACAATTATATGCTTGATTGCGAAAATCGGCAATGTAATATTCGTGAAATGCGCACGCAATACAGGTTTGGTTCACTTTTGCTACATTTTCCAAGCTGCTAGAAATTTCCTGAGACGGGAGAAAATGGTTGGCACGGCAGAACATTAAAAATGGCTTTATATACAGATAGAGTGCTCCAATATATTCAAAATTTGCGATAATCGGCACTAAAGATGCTAATATTTTGGCTAACTATATGCATTATATACAGTGGGATGCGAAAGTTTGGGCAACCTTATTAATCGTCATGATTTTCCTGTATAAATCGTTGGTTGTTGCGAAAAAAAAAATTCTGTTAAATATATCATATAGGAGACACACACAGTGATATTTGAGAAGTGTAATGACGTTTATTGGATTTACAGAAAGTGTGCTATAATTGTTTAAACAAAATTAGGCAGGTGCATAAATTTGGGCACCACAAAAAAGAAATGAAATCAATATTTAGTAGATCCTTCTTTTGCAGAAATTACAGCCTTTAAATGCTTCCTGTAGGTTCCAATGAGTCTGGATTCTGGTTGAAGGTATTTTGGACCATTCATCTTTACAAAACATCTTTAGTTCATTCAGGTTTGATGGCTTCCGAGCATGGACAGCTCTCTTTAAGTCACACCACAGATTTTCAATTAAATTCAGGTCTGGGGACTGAGATGGCCATTCCAGAACGTTGTACTTGTTCCTCTGCATAAATGCCTTAGTGGATTTTGAGCAGTGTTTAGGGTCATTGTCTTGTTGAAAGATCCAGCCCCGTGGCAGCTTCAGCTTTGTTACTGATTTCTGGACATTGGTCTCCAGAATCTGCTGATACTGAGGGGAATCCATGCGTCCCTCAACTTTGACAAGATTCCCAGACCGTGCACTGGCCACACAGCCCCACAGCATGATGGAACCACCACCATATTTTACTGTAGGTAGCGTGTGTTTTTCTTGGAATGCTGTGTTCTTTTTCCTCCATGTATAACGATCCTTGTTATGGCCAAATAACTCAATATTAGTGTCATCAGTCCACAGCACCTTATTTTAAAATAAAGCTGGCTTGTCCAAATGTGCTTTAGCCCACCTCAAGCAGCACTTTTTGTGCTGTGGGTGGAGAAAAGGCTTCCTCTGCATCACTCTCGCATACAGCATCTCCTTGTGTAAAGTGTGCCGAATGGTTGAACGATGCACAGTGTCTCCATCTGCAGCAAGATGATGTTGTAGGTCTTTGGTGCTGGTCTGTGGGTTGACTCTGACTGTTCTCACCATTCATCGCTTCTGTCTATCCGAGATTTTTCTTGGTCTGCCACTTCGAGCCTGAGCCTGTGGTCTTCCATTTCCTCAATATGTTCCTAACTGTGGAAACAGACAGCTGAAATCTCTGAGACAGCTTTCTGTATCCTTCCCCTAAACCATGATGGTGAACAATCTTTGTCTTCAGGTTATTTGAGAGTTGTTTTGAGACCCCCGTGTTGCTAGTCTTCAGAGGAAATTAAAAGAGGAGGGAAACTTACAATTGACCCCCTTAAATACTCTCTCATAATTGGATTCACCTGTGTATGTAGGTCAGGGGTCACTGACCTTACCAAGCCAATTTGAGTTCCAATAATTAGTACTAAAGGTTTTGGAATCAATAAAATGACAACAGTGCCCAAATTTATGCACCTGCCTAATTTTGTTTAAACAATTATAGCACACTTTCTGTAAATCCAATAAACTTCATTTCACTTCTCAAATATCACTGTGTGTGTCTCCTATATGATATATTTAACTGACATTTTTTATCGTAACAACCAATGATTTATACAGAAAAATCATGACGATTAACAAGGTTGCCTGAACTTTCGCATTCCCACTGTATATAGGCTATATAACTATCTATCTAATTTAATGAGTGGAAAGCACAGAGCACAGCAATTACACTGCTGTCTCTCCCAGAACTTAAAAAAAAAAAAATGTAGAAAATGGCTGCTGGGCAGGTTCTTATATAGTAAGGGGTAGGCAACTTTCCTATTATTTGCTAGGGATGTTGCTAAGCTCAGACAAAGTCATTGCAGCCTTCTCATTGGCCCACAAGCAAGAAGCAGGGAGGGATCATGGGTCCAGATAAAAACAAATCTAGAATATTCAAAAATACAAATATATATATATCACTATATTCTAAATATTTGTGAATTCTCGAAGTGCCGATATTCACGATCAATATTTGCGATTCAAATATTCGCACCCAACACTATAAATAACTCAAGTGTGATGTTAGGGCCAGGTATAAAGAACAGTGCAGAGGCCCAAGATCCTACTGTAGTGTTAAAGAGCACACTCCTTTTTAATCGTTGTCAGCTGATTACACATAGAGGTCTACAGAACCCGTACTATTAAACACTTATTCAAGTAGAGCGGAGAGGGTGTCAGCAGTAAGTTTGTGTTGAAAAAAAAATGAATTATAATCCAGACAGGCACTCCTCACTTGCAATCATCCAGAGCAGACTTACCTTCTATATAGACATTTATTATACAGGGTGGGGCATTTATATGGATACACCTCAATAAAATGGGAATGGTTGGTGATAGTAACTTCCTGTTTGTGGCACATTAGTATATGTGAGGGGGGAAACTTTTCAAGATGGGTGGTGACCATGGCGGCCATTTTGAAGTCGGACATTTTGAATCCAACTTTTGTTTTTTCAATAGGAAGAGGGTCATGTGACACATCACACTTATTAGGAATTTTACAAGAAAAACAATGGTGTGCTTGGTTTTAACATAACTTTATTCTTTCATGAGTTATTAAACAAGTTTATGACCACTTATAAAATGTGTTCAATGTGCTGCCCATTGTGTTGGATTGTCAATGCAACCCTCTTCTCCCACTCTTCACACTGATAGCAGCACCACAGGAGAAATGCTAGCACATGCTTCCAGTATCCGTAGTTTCAGGTGCTCCACATCTCATATCTTCACAGCATATGAACTGGACCTGAACGTGGCCATATAGTTCCGGAATGCCCTTCTGGGAGAAATATTTCCTTCTGGGGACATTCCATTGCGGTGTGTCAATGGCCACAAATTTTCTAAAGGCCTCCGAGTCCATCAACTTATATGGCAGTAGTTGGCGGGCTAACAGTTCCGACAAGCCAGCAGTCAGTCATTGGGCAAGAGGATTATCCAGCGTGATCATTTTTTTACGCTCAAACATTTGGGCCACGGAAGTCTGCCTTGTGCCAGATGAACACGACGACGGCGCGGTGAAAGGTGGATTGGAGGACAAATGGGAGGAGAGAGGAGAAGAGGCAGGATGTGGAGCGCCGTGAGTGTGGCTTTGTGGATTCTGACAGCATTGCTCTCGCTGGGCTTGGTGATGGGAGGCCAGGTGCCTTCTTAAGGCGGTCGTCCCTAGGTGAGTGTTGTGCTTACCACGACTTTTGCATTGACAGAACAGGCTGCAGATGACAACACTATTATGAGCAACTGACACATTAAAAAAAGCCCACACTGTGGAGCCATGTGCCGGCGTCCTGCAAGCACAAGATATGACCGTGCATGGTGGATGTCTTGCCCCAGATACATTTGCAGTCTGCTTTTTGCCTCCTGTGCACTGCGAGTTTTGCCTGCTTCTCCTCCTTATCTGCTGCTCCGTCTCTCCCTCTAAACTCCCCTCCTCTTCCTCTCTTGTAGGAACCCACATGGCGTCCATCAACACGTCATCATCGTCACCTTCACCACCACTAAAATTAGAGATCTCGGAGTAGGCAGCAACACCGGGGACCATCCTGCTTGGGCTGATCTGGGTACTGTCGTCAGAACGCTGGGTGGCGGCCATTGCTACCTCCTCTTCCTCATCCGATGCCAAGAATGGCCGTGCATCGTTAAGGATGGGAAAATAATTCCTCTGACTCGAGTGGTGGGGCTATGGTGGTGGTCTTTGGGGGTGCACACAAGAGAGAGTGAGGAGAGTGCAGATTAGGGTTGAGCGAACCCGAACTGTAAAGTTCGGGTTCATACAGAACTTTCAGATTTTTCGAGTTAAGTGTTTGGCGATTTAATGGCACTATTTGAAACGCTGCAGGTCAGCCATTCAACAAGCGCTTAACTCATGTGCCCTTAGAAGCCATCACAGCCATGCCTACTAATAACAGCCTCTATATAAGCTGGAGTCACATTGCGACACACGTCACTCTGCTCTTACTAGTATAGGGATAGGATGCTGCTGCTGTGAGGGAGAGAATAGGGAAGAATCTGTTATCAAAACTTGTTGTTAACTTTGCGATCTACAGCAATTTTTTTTATGGGTGCAATGCAACATTTTTGTACCCTGCCCTGAGCACAGAAAAATAAGTTTTATCCATCAGTTAGTTAGGAGGGCGTCAGCGGCCATTTTGTGCAAGTTCAGTGCACCAGCACTGCATATGTGCCAGGGAAGGGAAAATAATATAGGGAATCCGTAAGGGACCCACGGGGTGACATTAAAAAAAATTTTTCTGTAAAGTACAATCCAAGTAAATCCATCTGTTAGATTCTGTGGGGACCAATTTTTTTTTTTTTTGCTAAAAAGTACATTTGCGCCCTGCACTGCATTTGTGATGGTGAAAGAAAATCTGTTAAATCCATCTGTTTAACTGTGGGTGAAATGTTATTATTTTTTTTTTTTTGCAAAGTACTACATTTGCGCCCTTTGCTGCATTTCTGGTCCACCTAACTATGGATACGTGGACCAGTAAGCGCGGTCAGGGATGTTAAATTTCCCTAACAGCACAATGGGTAAATGCAGTGGCTGCTGGGCCTGAGGCGGATAGCAGTTTGGCGCATGTCCTTCCACCACCGAGGATTGCAGATTGCTTCTCTTTGCCTCCTGTTGCTTCCTCCTCCTACTCAGCTTCCTCATCCTCTACCGCCTCCTCAACCACCAACTTCAGCACAGCCAGGGGTAAACGACAGAAGGCAGTTTTAAAACTTATCTGTTTGGGGGGACAAACCCCACACCACACAGGAGCTGTGGACAGGCATGGAACAACAGAGCAATGAGTGGTTGATGCCAGTGAGCCTCAAGCCTGGCCTGGTGGTTGTGTTCGATAATGAGTGAAATCTCGTAGCAGCTCTGGGCCTAGCTGGTTTGAAACACATCCCTTGCCTAGTGCATGTGCTGAATTTGTTGGTGCAGAGGTTCCTTAAAAATTACCTCGATATGTCAGAGCTGCTGCACAAAGTGCGGGCCATCTGTGCACGCTTTTGGCGTTCTCACCATGCTGCTGCTCGCCTGTCAGCGCTGCAGCGTAACTTCCCGCTCACCGCCTCATATGCGACGTGCACACAAGGTGGAACTCCACCTTGCACTTTCTGGCCATACTGTGCGAGCACCAGCAGGCGATAGTGGAGTTTCAGCTGCAGCACACACGGGTGAGTCGCTCTGCGGAACAGCACCACTTCACCACCAATAAGTGGGCCTCCATGCGAGACCTGTGTGCCTTGTTGCGCTGTTTCGTGTACTCCACCAACATGGCCAGTGCTGATGACCCCTTTCTCACCGTTACTATCCCACTTCTATGCCTCCTGGAAAAAAATCTTCAGGTGATGATGGAGGAGAATGTGGCAGAGGAGGAGGAGAAGGAGGGAGAAGGATCATTTATATGCGTTTCAGGCCAGTCATTCACAAGTGGCTCCGAGTGTGTGTTCCTGCACCCACAAGCGCCAGGTACACAATTGTCCAGACAGGGAACAGTTCTGGAGGATGATGAGGTGGAGGATGAGGAGGAGGAGATGGAGGAGGAGGAACCGTGTTCAAAGCAGTGTGGCACCCAAACCAGCTCATGGCCATCACTGGTGCGTGGCTGGGGGGATACAGAGGACACAGACGATACACCTCCCACAGAGGACAGCTTGTCGTTGCCTCTGGCCAACCTGGCACACATGAGCGATTACATGCTGCAGTGTCTCCACAACGACCGCCAAGTTGGCCACATTTTAACTGATTACTGGGTGGCCACGCTGCTGGATCCCCGTTACAAGGACAACGTACCGTCCTTAATTCTGTCACTGGAGCGTGTTCGGAAGATGCGTGAGTACAAGCACACGCTGGTAGCATTCCCATCTGACAGCGGTGGCACAGTGGAAGCACAAGGCGAAGGCAGAGAAGGAAGAGGTCGATAACGTAGCTGGGGCACGCCAGCATCTCAGAAGACAGGGTTAGCATGGCCGAAATGTGGATGGCTTGGTCAGCATGCCACAACAACCAGCTGATATGGAACGTCTTAGCAGGAGGCAGCATTTCAGCAACATCGTGAAGCAGTATGTGTATACACGCCTACACGTACTGAATGATGGGTCTGCCCCCTTCAACTTCTGGGTCTCCAAATTGCGCACATGGCCTGAGCTTTCACTGTACGCCTTGGAGGATCTGGCCTGCCCTGCAGCCAGTGTATTGTCTGAATGTGTGTTTAGCATGGCAGAGGGCATTATCACAGTCAAGCGCAGCCGCCTGTCCACAGCCATTGAAATGAACCAGGCATGGATCCCACAGGACTTGTCCGTACCTTGTGCAGAATAGACATGTATACAATCCTTACCCAGCCATTGTTATACTCCAGCGCAGTTGCTCATTGTTGCATTTTTGATATTTCCTGCTCTTTTGGGGTGTACCCTAATTTAAACAAACAAAAAAAATGTAAAAACAAAAACCAGTGTTGGCTACCTCCTCCGCCGCTGCTTCCACCTACACCGCTACATCCACTGCCTCCTCAACCTCCTACTCCATATGGACTTCCACCTCATAGATCAAGATTATTATTTTTAATTTTTGCGTATTTTATTTTAAGTCATTTAACTAATTTGTCTGATACATGGTTTAGTGAGACATCCCAAATTTTTGGCTGTGATATACCCCTGCTCTACATTGTGGACAGGGAAATACCTTTCACAAATTCGTCTGTTACATTGTTGGGTGACATTCACCAATTTTTGGCTGTGATATACCCCTGCTCTACCTAGTGGACAAGGAAATACATTTAACTAATTCGTCTGTTACATTCTTGGGTGAAAAATGCTCATCTTTTGTGCTAGAAAGTATATTTACAGCCTATACTGTACGTGCCTACACGTACTGACTGATGGGTCTGCCTCCTTCAACTTCTGGGTGTCAAAATTGGGCATACAGCCTTAGCTTTCCCATTACCCCTTGAAGGTGCTGGCCTGCCCTGCAGCCAGTTTATTGTCTGAACGTTTGGTTAGCATGGCTGGAGGGGGTTATCAAAGGGTATAATACCGAAAGTCTATCAAAATGTAAACTAAAATAAATAAATAAAATAAGTTAAAAAACAAAACCAAAAAAATGAGTGTTGGCTACCTTCGCCTCCATCGCTGCTTCCACCTACACAGACACAACCACTGCCTCCTCAACCTCCTACTCCAAATGGACCTCCTCCTAGATCAAGATCATTATTTTTTTTTTATGTATTTCATGTTATTTAAAGTCATTTTCCTATCCACATCTGTTTGCATAGTACTTGCCATGCTTTTAACTAGAGTTGAGCGGACACCTGGATGTTCGGGTTTGATGGGTTCGCCCAAACTTCCCAAAAAGTTTGAGTTCGGGACCCGAATTTGACCCCAAACCCGAACCCCATTGAAGCCAATGGGGACCCGAACTTTTGAGCACTAAAATGGCTGTAAAAATGTCATTGAAATGGTTAGAGGGCTGCAAATGGCATCAAAATGTGGTTAAGAGCATGGCAAGTGCTCTGCAAACAAATGTGGATAGGGAAATGACGTAAAATAACATACAATATGTAAAAAAAAATAATAATAATAATCTTGATCTATGAGTACGAGGTACATATGGAGTAGGAGGTTGAGGAGGCAGTGGATGTGGCGGTGTAGGTGGAAGCGGTAGTTGAGGAGGTAGCCTACACAGTTTTTTTGTTTTAATGTTTTTTTTAATTAGGTTACACCCCAAAACATTGGAAATATAACCTGCAATAACCCCCTACAATTGTGCTAAACAAATGTTCAGACAATACACTGGCTGCAGGGCAGGCCAGCACCTCCAAGGCATAAAAGGCAAGCTCAGGCCATGTGCCCAATTTGGAGACTTGGAAGTTGCAGGGGGCAGACCCATCAGTCAGTTCATGTAGGCGTGTGCACACATACTGCTCCACCATGTTGCACGTCCCCGTGATGTTCAATATCCAATTGGATATCAACTGTCGATGTTATTTTCTGTGCCTACCATGTTGATCACGGTTAGCGGCGAATCAGGGTTCCACGCCCAAGAGGGAGCGTGAGAAAGGGATACCACATCCAAGGGAGATCAATGGATGAAATTTAATTGTGATCGAGCGGAAATTTGGGAGAAGCTATTCAAACGGAAGAATTGAAGGAAAGGAGGGGGCGAGCTGCAATTACCCACTCCCGACTTGGGGAGGTAGTGACGATAAATAACAATACAGGACTCTTTATTGGATTGATTAATAAAAAATTATAGGGAATTTCACTGGGGTATTTTGGATTTGGAAACGTTAGACAGAAGAGACCCTGCTGCCGCTTTCTTAACTCTAGATAACTACTGCCTAAACGCACGTCCCCGTGACGTCCACGATCCATTTGGATATCTTCTCTATCAACCTTCGATGTTCTTTTCTGAGCCTACCATGTTCATCACGGTTATCGGCGATTCAGGGTTCCACGCTGGAATGGGAGTGTAAGAAAGGGAGACCACATTGAAGGGAGGTCAATGGCTGTAATGTGATCTAGCTGAAATGTGGGACAAGTTATTAAAGCAGAATGATTGAATGAAAGTGCCAATTAAAGACAAATTTTACAAATTTAAAGGATAACTGTCACATTTAGACCCTAATTTCAATTTTCATATATGTAGTTACTAATAACATGATATTCCAGAATCAGTTACTACTGTATTAGACTGACTTACCCTATATTTAATAGGATTCAGCCCTTAGAAACCAGTCTGCATAAAACTGCAATTTCACTATTCAGTTAAGATGGCCGCCACTGCCCTCAACCTGAGTCTAATCCCACCTGCCCTCACTACCCACAATGCATTGAGCTCCTCACATGCACTAGCCAGTAACAAGGGGTCTTCTTACCACATATTGCTTTCATTTATACACTGAGTAGATGGCAGATTTCCCTTCCCTGGTGTGCGCTGCTCCAACTCTGCATTCTCCAGCTCTGCTGAGTGAGGGAGTGTCTGCCAAGCGCAGGGACAGGGAGAAGTGCACACAGCCCAGACACTGTTATCAGCTGCTGGGGAGGACCTGGTTTTAATCATTTACTTACAGTCACTGGCTGTCAGCAATGTGAGCCTGCACACTGCGTGCTCCGTCTATCAACAGATAGACGTACAATGCCTAGCAACCCTATTTTAAGCACAGGTAAAAAAAGGCAGTTCAGGGAACAAAAATGTGGAATTAAATACACAGTGAAAAGTTTAAATAGGGCCACCAAAGTGATATTAACCCCTTCCCGACCGCAATCTGTATATATACGTGATAGCTGCACATACCCCGTGCAGCTACCACGTATATATACGTTCTGGCAGCTCTTTAATCCAAGTGCTGCAAAGCGCTTGGATTAAAGCTTCTGCCCCTGCCCTGTATGCTGTCACGGACAGCATACAGTGCAGTAATGCCGGCAAGGGACCAATCAGAGTGGCCCCTTGCCGGCAATCGATCCGATTGGTAAGTCTGTGCAGACTAACCAATCGGATCGCGGCAGTGTTAAAATGCCGGTTTCAGGCTCTGATCTGTGCTCTGCAGATCAGAGCCTGAAAGCAGTGTCCTCGCAGCCCCCCCATCTGTGCAGCCCCCCTCCGCCCCCGATCTGTACGTGCAGACACCAAATCCCCCCCCCTGCCCCCGATCTGTGCGTACACTTACCCCCCCCGCCCCGATCTGTGCTTGCCTATCTGTGCCCCCTCCGTCTGTTCCTAGTGCTGCTGCGCTGCTCCCTCCTTGAGTCCGCCCCCTGCTGCCGTGACATACCCCCCCCCTTCCAGCGCTGACCCCCGTCTGCCCCCCTGCTGTTTGATGGCGGCGGCTCCATTCCTGAGCCGCCGCCATCATCAGAGTGTCAGCTCTATGCTGACACTCTGCTGTAAATTCTGTAACCCTATAGATGCCGCGGCAGCGGCATCCATGGGGTTAATAGAGGGAGGGGGCTCCCTATCTCCGCCATCGGGGCTGCTGTGCTGCGATGGCAGCCCCGATGGTTGCCCTGGCAACCGGACGCTTTGCAAAAGCGTCCGCTGTTGCCACCTACAAGGCATCTGAATGTATTACACTTTGCAATGCAAGAGCATTGCAAAGTATAGTACAGCCATCAGCCCCACTGGATCTTCATGATCCAAGAGGGACTTGATAAAAAAAAAAATTGAAAAAATAAATAAAAGTAAAAATAAATAAATAAAAATGTAAAATAAAAAAAATAGCATTTTCCTATAAAAAATAAAAAATTAAACTACACATATTAGGTATCACCACGTCCGTAACGACAGTCTCTATAAAGATATCACATGATAGACCCCGTCCGATAAACACCATAATTTTTTTTAAATAAAAACTGTGTAAAAAAAAGCCATTTTTGTCACCTTACATCACAAAAAGTGCAACAGCAAGCGATCAAAAAGGCGTATGGTACCAATCAAACTGTCACCTCGTCCCGCAAAAAATGATACCCTATTTAAGACAATCGCCCAAAAAATAAAAAAGCTATGGCTCTCAGACTATAGAGACACTAAAACATTTTTTTGGTTTCAGAAATGCTATTAATGTGTAAAACTTAAATAAATAAGAAAAAGTATACATATTAGGTATTGCCACATCCGTTACGATCTTCTCTATAAAACTATCACATGACCTAACTCCTCAGATGAACGCTGTAAAAATAAATAAATGAAAACTGTTCCAAAACAGCCAATTTGTGGGTAACCTTGCCCCATAAAGTGTAATAATGAATGATCAAAAAATCCTATGTACCCAAAAATGGTACCAATATAAACCTCCACACTTTCTGCAAAAAACGAGCCCCTTTCGGCAGAAAAATAAAAAACCTATGGCGTTCAGAAAACCAATCCAGCACAATGTGCCTTCCAAAAACCGTATGGCATTTCTTTCATTCTGCGCCCTGCCGTGTGCCCGTACAGCAGTTTACGACCACATGTGGGGTGTTTCTGTAAACCGCGGATTCAGGGTAATAAATATTGAGTTTTGTTTGGCTGTTAACCCTCAATGTGTTAAAGAAATTTTTTTTTTGAAAATGGAAAATCTGCCGAAAATGTGAAATTTTGAAATTTCATCTCCATTTTCCTTTAATTCTTGTGGAACGCCTAAAGGGTTAACAAAGTTTGTAAAATCAGTTTTGAGTAACTTGAGGGGTGTAGTTTCTACAATGGAGTCATTTATGGGGGGTTTCCACTATGTAAGCCCCACAAAGTGACTTCAGACCTGAACTGGTCCTTAAAAAGTGGGTTTTGGAAATTTTCTTAAAAATTGTAAGAATTGCTTCTAAACTTCTAAGCCTCCTAACGTCCTAAAATAATAAAATTACATTTCAAAAATGATGCCAACATAAAGTAGACATATGGGGAATGTTAAGTAATAAATATTTTATTAGGTATGACTTTCTGTTTTAGAAGCAGAGAAATTTAAATTTGGAAAATTGATAATTTTTCCAAATTTTTGGCAAATTTGGGATTTTTTCATAAATAAAGGTGAAATATATTGACTCAAATATATGACTATCATGAAGTACAATGTGTCACGAGAAAACAATCTCAGAATAGCATGGATAAGTAAAAGTGTTCCAAAGCTATTACCACATAAAGTGACGCATGTCAGATTTGTAAATTTTGACCTGGACATTGGGGCATCAATGACCCTTGGTCATGAAAGGGTTAATCAACACAATCCAATACTCCCCAAAAAAATAAAAATAAATATATATATATATATATATATATATATATATATACAGTACAGACCAAAAGTTTGGACACACCTTCTCATTCAAAAAGTTTTCTTTATTTTCATGACTATGAAAATTGTAGATTCACACTGAAGGCATCAAAACTATGAATTAACACATGTGGAATTATATACATAACAAAAAAGTGTGAAACAACTGAAAATATGTCATATTCTAGGTTCTTCAAAGAAGCCACCTTTTGCTTTGATTACTGCTTTGCACACTCTTGGAATTCTCTTGATGAGCTTCAAGAGGTAGTCACCTGTAATGGTCTTCCAACAATCTTGAAAAAGTTCCCAGAGATGCTTAACACTTGTTGGCCCTTTTGCCTTCACTCTGCGGTCCAGCTCACCCCAAACCATCTCGATTGGTTTCAGGTCTGGTGACTGTGGAGGCCAGGTCATCTGGCGCAGCACCCCATCACTCTCCTTCATGGTCAAATAGCCCTTGCACAGCCTGGAGGTGTGTTTGGGGTCATTGTCCTGTTGAAAAATAAATTATGGTTCAACTAAACGCAAACCGGAAGGAATAGCATGTCGCTGCAAGATGCTGTGGTAGCCATGCTGGTTCAGTATGCCTTCAATTTTGAATAAATCCCCAACAGTGTCACCAGCAAAGCATCCCACACCATCACACCTCCTCCTCCATGCTTCACGGTGGGAACCAGGCATGTAGAGTCCATCCGTTCACCTTTTCTGCATCGCACAAAGACACGGTGGTTGGAACCAAAGATCTCAAATTTGGACTCATCAGACCAAAGCACAGATTTCCACTGGTCTAATGTCCATTCCTTGTGTTCTTTAGCCCAAACAAGTCTCTTCTGCTTGTTGCCTGTCCTTAGCAGTGGTTTCCTAGCAGATATTCTACCATGAAGGCCTGATTCACACAGTCTCCTCTTAACAGTTGTTCTAGAGATGTGTCTGCTGCTAGAACTCTGTGTGGCATTGACCTGGTCTCTAATCTGAGCTGCTGTTAACCTGCGATTTCTGAGGCTGGTGACTCAGATGAACTTATCCTCCGCAGCAGAGGGGACTCTTGGTCTTCCTTTCCTGGGGCGGTCCGCATGTGAGCCAGTTTCTTAGTAGCGCTTGATGGTTTTTGTGACTGCACTTGGGGACACTTTCAAAGTTTTCCCAATTTTTCGGACTGACTGACCTTCATTTCTTAAAGTAATTATGGCCACTCGTTTTTCTTTACTCAGCTGCATTTTTCTTGCCATAATACAAATTCTAACAGTCTATTCAGTAGGACTATCAGCTGTGTATCCACCTGACTTCTCCACAACGCAACTGATGGTCCCAACCCCATTTATAAGGCAAGAAATCCCACTTATTAAACCTGACAGGGCACCACTGTGAAGTGAAAACCATTTCAGGTGACTACCTCTTGAAGCTCATCAAGAGAATGCCAAGAGTGTGCAAAGCAGTAATCAAAGCAAAAGGTGGCTACTTTGAAGAACCTAGAATATGACATATTTTCAGTTGTTTCACACTTTTTTGTTATGTATATAATTCTACATGTGTTAATTCATAGTTTTGATGCCTTCAGTGTGAATCTGCAATTTTCACAGTCATGAAAATAAAGAAAACTCTTTGAATGAGATGGTGTGTCCAAACTTTTGGTCTGTATTGTATATATACTCAGTTATCCTTTAATTCCCTGTCACCTATGCAGAGCAGGGCTTTTTCTTCACCAGAAATGGTTTAATGTCACCCACCAATGGAACAGATGATTTTTTAAAAATTTCGGTCCTTGTCACTTATGCAGAGCAGGGGTTTATTGTCATCAAAAATTTTAAAATGTCAACCCAAGAATGTAACAGAAAAATTTGTGAAATTTATAAATCTGTCTACTAGGTAGAGCCGGGGTATATTACACACAAAAATTGGTGAATTTCACCAGAAAATTTAACAGACAAATTAGTGAAATGTTTGTACCTGTCTACTAGGTACAGCCGGGGTATATCACAACCAGAAAGTGGCAAATTTAACCCAAAAATGTAACAGACAAATTAGTGAAATTACATAAAATAAAATACGTACAAATAAAATAAAATAAACTTGATTTAGAGGTGGAGGTCCATATGGTGTAGTAGTTTGAGGAGGCGGTGGGCGAAGAGGTGTAGTTGGAAGTGGCTGTGGAGGAGGACAAGGTAACCAACACTGGTTTTTGGTTTTAATCATTTTTTTTTTTTATTAGGGTACTGTAACGGACCGTTTCAGCAGACAAGGGATTAAAATCCGTTTAGGCAATATGCCCCTTTCTGAGAGACAGGCACAGCTACTGCAGAACACCAAACTCCCGAACTGGATACAAAATAGCGCTCCAAACTGGAACCTCGCGAATAGCTGCTAGCAGACGAACAGGAAAAGCATACAATCAGCTTACACTCCTGGCAATCAGTCTCTAACAGCATACAGGTAATCCCCCCAATAACGAGACAAGGCTCCGTGTTGAGGGTCAAGCAGTGGACTCACTGTACTTGAAGTACAGCCTCTTTTATTTATAAAAAACAAACATAGTACTGCCCACAGGGTTTTGAAATCCAACCAATCAATATCTTACAACACACACAATGCAAGTACAGCAACCAATCGTTCACGCCCCCTAGGGGACCAGAAGGGAGTCTGCGACACAGAACAGATACAACACATCCCCACAATGCATCATGGTTTCCTCCTCTCTGTCCTGGAGACAACCGAAGAGCAATCCAATTATCTCTCAGGACAAAGGGAAATCGCCAATACACATGTGGAGACAACAGGACAGACATCACCATTTAAACACACAATGGGACAATGGAACACACCCAGCATTTTCCTCCCCTCTGTCTATCCACCCAACTGTATCCCAAGCTGACAAGTTACACAAACATATATATGCTTGGTTCTTTAAAGTGGTATACCCATATGCCCTAACATCATACGTACAGGAATTACCGTATATAGTGGCTAGGTTTGCCACAGGGCCATAATCCCGAGGCAAGAGGCTTTTAAACAGGCCTCTCCAAAACCCAGTGGCGAGGTTGGTTTCGCCACACATCTCCCCCTCCCAGGGAAGACAAACCAGATACCTGACCTCACGGTCAGTACCTGAGTTAGTCTGGCAGTCCAACCACAACCCAATACTGGACCTTTTGAATCTTGGGGCCTGGCTCTGTTCTGTATGTCCCCAGCTGTTGAGTGTGCATCTGCTACTCCTTGCTTTGTGGTTCTCCAGCTTGGAGCTGTAGGTACTTGGTGGGCAGAGGCCGACTGCACTCTGCCCAGATGCCAGCTCTTCCGCTGGGGATGCCTGTGGGAAGTCAGTCTCTGGACAAGAGGATAGGGGAGGGCAGAGGCCGACTGCGCTCTGCCCTGATGCCAGCTCTTCTGCTGGGGTGAGGGGGGTACAAGCCAGTCCTGTAACAAGAGGGTCGGTGGAGCAGAGGCTAGCGGCTCTCTGCCCTGATGCCAGCTCGTCCGCTGGGAAGGGATCAGTGGGTATTGCAGGCTCATCCCCTGCCCCCAGAACTCGGTTGGGAAGTAGCTGGGAAGGGGAGGGCTCGCTTACCTCCTCCTCCTGGTATCCCTGCGGAGATAGATGGGGATCTGGTTGTTTGAGGGGGAGACCGACTGTCTCCTCTTTGGCTAAACAGCCCTGTTGCTGGGGGACAGGACCGACTGTCCCTACCCCCTGTGCTGTAAGTGCAGAGACCACGGTCCCATCTGCACATTTGTGGGGCTTACTGTCTCCCCCTGGTGCGTTAAGCTGCCGCTAGGGAATGGAGACTAGGCTCCCAGTTCCCAACAAATCCTTGTGTTGCTGTGGAATGGAGACTGGGCTCCCAATTCCCAACAACTCAATCTGCTGCTGGGGGACAGGACCGACTGTCTCTGCCCCCTGTAACTCAGCCTGCCACTGGGGAATGGAGACTGGGCTCTCAATTCCCAATAAATCACACGGCCGCTGGGGAATGGAGACTGGGCTCCCAATTCCCTGTAAATTACGGATCCGCTGGGGAGAGGTGGTAGCAAGCTCCTCTCCCATACATACTTCCATACTCTGTGGAGGGAGACCGACTGTCTCTGCTCCCAATACAGTGTCCTGCTGCTGGGGAAAGGAGACTGGGCTCTCTATTCCCTGCTGGACACTCTGCCGCTGGGGAATGGAGACTGGGCTCCCAATTCCCGGCACATCACTCGGCCGCTGGGGAATGGAGATTGGGCTCCCAATTCCCAAAAAATCATGCTGCTGCTGGGGGGCAGGAACAACTACCTCTGCCCCCTGTAACTCAGTCTGCCGCTGGGGAGGGAGGACGCTGCTCTCCTCTGCCTGCATTTCACACTGCCGCTGGGGAATGGAGACTGGGCTCCCAATTCCCTGTAGGATCGGTGGAGAGACCTCGGTCCCATCTCTACCGGCCACCTGGGGTCCTTCCCAGTAACGCTCTACAATATCTGCCCAGCTGAATGGGTCTGGATCTGGGTCTGTCACCTTACTGTCCTGCTGAGCCTTCCCAATGGAGTGGAAGAGATCTTGGTAGTCCTGCTCCAGTTCCCACTCCAGGGTTGCTAGGTGAGCCAGGTCTTGCTCTACCTCATGGGGGTCATCCCACTCATGCCTAGTCTCCCTCTCATAGAAAATGTCCTGAAGTCTGGACTGTGCAGGGCTCCCAAAGCCAGGCTCTGCAAAGGACTCCCATAACAAGTCAGGACCATCAAACTCCTCTCCCTCTGGCTTGTCATGCTCAGCTGTCCAGGGTTTATACTGTGCCATATACCACCAGAGCGACTGGTAGGCATCCTCCAGCCATAGCTCCTGCCATACCCGGTGCTCTAGTTCCTTCACCCATTCCTCCAGAGGCTGCTCTCCCAGGAAGGGCATCCGCAGGGCCACTTGCTTCTGCAACCACTGCTCTTCACTGGGGAGACTCTCACCCCGCTGGTATTGTACATTATCCAGGGCCTGGTGCCAGATGCCTTTCCTTAATGCATCCCGACCATCCAGGTCCTCCTCCTCGTATAACACTGCTGGTTCCATCCGATCACGCTCCAGTGATGGAATTAAGGACGGTACATTGTCCTTGTAATTGGGATCCAGAATGTGGCCAACTCGGCGGTCATTGCGGAGACACTGCAGCATGCCATCAATCATGTGTGCCAGGCTGCACAGAGCCACACACCAGTTAGTTAGTCCCCCCAGCCACACACCAGTTAGTTAGTCCCCCCAGCCACGCACCAGTTGAGGCCATGAGCTGGTTTGGGTGCCACCCTGCTGTGAACATGGTTCCTCCTCCTCCTCCTCCTCCATATCCTCATCCTCCACCTTGTCATCCTCCAGAACTGTGCCCTGGCTGGACAATTGTGCACCCACCCTCGGAGCCACTTGTGAATGACTGGCCGGAAAGTCTATGAAATAATCCCTCTTCCTCCTCCTCCTGTGCCACATTCTCTTTCATCATCGCGAAGAGGCATAGAAGTCGGATAGTAACACTGAGAACGGCCATGTTGGTGAAGTACTTGAAACAGCGCAACAAGGAACACAGGTCTCACATGGAGGCCCAGTCATTGGTGTTAAAGTGGTGCTGTTCCGCAGAGCGACTCACCCGTGTGTGCTGCAGCTGAAACTCCAGTCTGCAGTCTGGCTAGAATGTGTAAGGTGGAGTTCCACCTTGTGGGCATGTCGCATATGAGGCGGTTAGCAGGAAGGCCAAAGTTACGCTGCAGCACTGACAGGCAAGCAGCAGCAGGGTGTGAATGCCGAAAGGGCGAACAGACGGCCCGCACTTTCTGCAACAACTCTGACATAATTTTTTGGGAACCTCTGCACCACCAAATTCAGCACCTGTGCCAGGCAAGGGATGTTCGTCAAACTGGCTAGTCCCAGATCTCCTACGAGATTTTGCCCATTATAGTACACCACCAGGGCGGGCTTGAGGCTCACTGGCACCATCTACTTATCGGTCCATACACAGCTCCTACACGTTGTGGGGTCCCCCAAACAAATACATATTAAAACTGCCTGCTGTCGTTTACGTTTGGCTGTGCTGAAATTGGAGGTGAAGGTGTTACGCTAACCGGATGAGGAGCCGTTAGAGGATGAGGAGGTGGAGTAGGAAGCAACAGGAGGCAAACTGAAGCTCCCTGCAATCCTCGGTGGTGGAAGGACATGCACCAAACTGCTATCCGCCTCAGGCCCAGCTACCACTGCATTTACCCATTGTGCTGTTATGGAGATATAACGTCCCTGACCGTGCTTACCGGTCCACGTATCCGTAGTTAGGTGGACCTTGCCACAGATGGAGTTGTGCAGTACACACCTGATTTTTTCCCCCCACTTGGTTGTGCAGGGAAGGAATGGGACGCCTGGAAAAGTAGTGGCAGCTGGGCACGACATACTGTTGGGCAGCCATCGCCATAAGGCCTTTAACCACTTCAACCCTGCTAGCTGAAACCCCCTTAATGACCAGGCCACTTTTTACACTTCTGCACTACACTACTTTCACCGTTTATTGCTCGGTCATGCAACTTACCACCCAAATGAATTTTACCTCCTTTTCTTCTCACTAATAGAGCTTTCATTTGGTGGTATTTCATTGCTGCTGACATTTTTACTTTTTTTTGTTATTAATCGAAATTTAACGATTTTGTGTGTAAAAAAAATGACATTTTTCACTTTCAGTTGTAAAATTTTGCAAAAAAAGGACATCCATATATAAATTTGTCGCTAAATTTATTGTTCTACATGTCTTTGATTAAAAAAAAATGTTTGGGTCAAAAAAAATGGTTTGGGTAAATGTTATACAAACTATGGTACAAAAATGTGAATTTCCGCTTTTTGAAGCAGCTCTGACTTTCTGAGCACCTGTCATGTTTCCTGAGGTTCTACAATGCCCAGACAGTACAAACACCCCACAAATGACCCAATTTCGGAAAGTAGACAACCTAAGGTATTCACTGATGGGCATAGTGAGTTCATAGAACTTTTTATTTTTTGTCACAAGTTAGCGGAAAATTATTATTATTTTTTTTTCTTACAAAGTCTCATATTCCACTAACTTGTGACAAAAAATAAAAACTTCCATGAACTCACTATGCCCATCACAAAATACCTTGGGGTGTCTTCTTTCCAAAATGGGGTCACTTGTGGGGTAGTTATACTGCCCTGGCATTCTAGGGGCCCTAATGTGTGGTAAGTAGTTTGAAATCAAAATGTGTAAAAAATGACCTGTGAAATCCGAAAGGTGCACTTTGGAATATGTGCCCCTTTGCCCACCTAGGCGGCAAAAAAGTGTCACACATGTGGTATCGCCGTACTCAGGAGAAGTTGGGGAATGTGTTTTGGGGTGTCATTTTACATATACCCATGCTGGGTGAGAGAAATATCTTGGCAAAAGACAACTTTTCCCATTTGTTTATACAAAGTTGGCATTTGACCAAGATATTTATCTCACCCAGCATGGGTATATGTAAAATGACACTTCAAAACACATTCCCCAACTTCTCCTGAGTACGGCGATACCACATGCGTGACACTTTTTTGCAGCCTAGATGCGCAAAGAAGCCCAAATTCCTTTTAGGAGGGCATTTTTAGACATTTGGATCCCAGACTTCTTCTCACGCTTTAGGGCCCCTAAAAAGCCAGGGCAGTATAAATACCCCACATGTGACCCCATTTTGGAAAGAAGACACCCCAAGGTATTCAATGAGGGGCATGGCAAGTTCATAGAAATTTTTTTTTTGGGCACTTTTGGGCACAAGTTAGCGGAAATTGATTTTTTTTTTTGTTTTTTCTCACAAAGTCTCCCTTTCCGCTAACTTGGGACAAAATTTTTAATTTTTCATGGACTCAATATGCCCCTCATGGAATACCTTGGGGTGTCTTCTTTCCGAAATGGGGTCACATGTGGGGTATTTTATACTGCCCTGGCATTTTAGGGGCCCTAAAGCGTGAGAAGAAGTCTGGAATATAAATGTCTAAAAAATGTTACGCATTTGGATTCCGTGAGGGGTATGGTGAGTTCATGTGAGATTTTATTTTTTGACACAAGTTAGTGGAATATGAGACTTTGTAAGAAAAAAAAAAAAAAAACTATTTCCGCTAACTTGGGCCCAAAAAATGTCTGAATGGAGCCTTACAGGGGGGGTGATCAATGACAGGGGGGTGATCACCCATATAGACTCCCTGATCACCCCCCTGCCATTGATCACCCCCCTGTAAGGCTCCATTCAGACGTCCGTATGATTTTTACGGATCCACGGATACATGGATTGGATCTGCAAAACACATACGGACGTCTGAATGGAGCCTTACAGGGGGGTGATCAATGACAGAGGGGTGATCACCCATATAGACTCCCTGATCACCCCCGTCATTGATCACCCCCCTGTAAGGCTCCATTCAGACGTCCGTATTCTTTTTGCGGATCCGATCCATGTATCCGCGGATCCGTAAAAAATCATACGGACGTCTGAATGGAGCCTTACAGGGGTTGATCAATGACAGGGAAGTGATCAGGAAGTCTATATGCGTGATCACCCCCTTGTCATTGATCACCCCCCTGTAAGGCTCCATTCAGACGTCCGTATGTGTTTTGCGGATCCGATCCATGTATCCGTGGATCCGTAAAAATCATACGGACCTCTGAATGGAGCCTTACAGGGGGGTGATCAATGACAGGGGGGTGATCAGGGAGTCTATATGGGGTGATCAGTGGTTCATAAAGGGTTAATAAGTGACAGGGGGGGGTGTAGTGTAGTGGTGTTTGGTGCTACTTTACTGAGCTGCCTGCGTCCTCTGGTGGTCGATCCAAACAAAAGGGACCACCAGAGGACCAGGTAGCAGGTATATTAGACGCAGTTATCAAAACTTGCTTACCTTCCGTGCCTGTGTGCGCGCGTTCACAGGAAATCTCGGCTATCGCGAGATGACGCATGGATGCGTCCAGGAGGAGTAAATCAACCACCTTCGGACGCATCCGTGCGTTAGGCGGTCGAGAGGTGGTTAAAACTCTCTGTCTCCACCAGATGGAATGACAGCATTTCAAAGGCAAGTAATTTTGAAATGCTGGCATTCAGGGCCAGGGATCGTGGGTGGGTAGGGGGGGGGGGGGGACTTCCTATTCCGCTCCAGTGTTTGGGAGATGGAGAGCTGAATGCTTCCATGGAACATTGTGGAGATGCTTGGTGACACAGGTGGTGGTGTTGCTGGCAGATACTCTGCGGGGTGACAGATGGCACTGTCACTCCAGAGGTGGATGAAGAGGCTGATACTGCAGCAGAAGAGGAAGCAGGAGGAACCAGAGACCTTTCTTGGTTTTTAAGTGTCTACTCCACTGCAGCTCGTGATTTGCACTTAAGATGACTGGTCATGCAGGTTGTGCTCAGGCTGAGAACATTCATGCCTCGCTTCAGGCTGTGATTGCACAGCGTGCAAGCCACTCCTGTCTTGTCGTCGGCACATTGTATGAAGAACTGCCACACCAGGGAACTGGTGTTTTGCGGCACATTGTATGAAGAACTGCCACACCAGGGAACTGGTGTTTTGCGGATCCGATCCATGTATCAGTGGATCCGTAAAAATCATATGGCCGTCTGAATGGAGCCTTACAGGGGGGTGATCAATGGAGCTGGCTTTGGTGTGTTCGGTCCCTTGGTGCGGTGGGCAGTAGCAGGCGTACTGTCTAGGGGGCGGCCGCTCCGCTTTTGAACCCTGCTCCCTCTTCTGCTGTGCTGGTGGCTCTGTGCAACCACCGTCTCTTCCTCCAAACTACACAGGTCACTCACATGACCTTGATTCCATTTGGGGTCGGGGACCTCATCGTCCTCCACATCAACCTCCACCCAGTCTTAACGCCTGCCCTCCTTGTTGGTTTGCACATTTTCGAAAGCCACAGCAGTTAGCACCTGTGTTTTGTCATCATCCAAGACGTGCAGTGGTGGTCCTCCAATGTACTCATCTTGAAACATAAGTGGTTGGGCATCGGTGCACTCAATATCTTTCACTTCTAGAGCAGGGCTAGGTGGATGGCTTTGGGAAACCCTGCTAGCAGAGTCATCAAAAAGCAGAAGAGAGTGCTGCATGACTTGGGTCTCAGACTGCATGGCTGATTTGCAAGAGGGTGAGGTGAAAGACTGATGGACATCGGCTGCAGGTGCGAACTCTGATCTTTCAGCCGGAGACTGGGTGAGAGACAATTAAAGGAACTCAAGGCACTATCAGCAACCCAATCTACTATCGCCTTTACTTGTTCTGGCCTCACCATTCGTAGAGCCAAAATAGGCCAGTCCAAAAACAGCTGACGGTTCTGTCGCCTACTCGCACCTGATGAAGGTGTTTCACTTGTGTGTGTAGCTGGCACAGATCGACCACATCCTCTCCCTGCAACAGGAGCTCCACCAGCAGCACCAAGAACGGGGCCACGTCCCTTATTTGACGCTCTCCTCTTATTTCTGAAATTTAGGATCTTGCCCAAATCGGGTGTTTTTTTAATAGCAGAATAGAACAACAGTATCTAAAGGGTGTATCTCACAATGACAGATGCACCAAAGGCTGCAAAATTAAGTATGTTTTGCCCAAAATAGGTGTTTTTTTAATAGTAGAATAGCACAGCAGTGTCTAAAGCGTGCATCTCACACTGACAAATGCAGACAAGGCCACAAATTGAGTATTTTGCCTAAAAAGGGTGTTTTTTTAATAACAGAATATAACAGCAGTATATAACCGTTGAATTTCACACGTACAGACACAGCAAGGGCTGTAAAATTGAGTATTTTGCCCAAAAAGGGTGTTTTTTAAAACCCAATAAATTATAGCTGTATTTCCAGCTTAAATTGCACACTGACTAATGCGGCAGAGGCCCAAGATAGAGGGTATTGGCCAAAATGGGTGTTTTTTTTTTAAACCCAGATTATTATTGCAGTATTTCAAGCTTGGATTTGAATGTCACAAAAGCACATATGCTGTGCCGGTGCACTGAGCTTGCATAAAATGTCCGCCGCCACCCACCTAACTGACGGATCAAAGTTATTTTTCTGGGTCACTAGGCTCAGGGCAGGGTAAAAAGATTGTGCGCTGCACTCACAAAACTAAATGTAGGTAGATCGCTGAGTTAACTTCTGATTAAAGATTCTTTACTATTCTCTACCTCACAGCTGCAACATCCTATCCCTACACAAATCAGAGCAGAGTAAGGTGCAGCGCTACGTGACTCCAGCTTATATAGAGGCTGGGTCACATGCTGCACTGGCCAATCACAGCCATGCCATTAGTGGGCATGGCTGGATGGCTTCTAAGGGCACAGAGTTAAACGCTTGTTGATTGGCTGCTCTGCAGCCTTTCAAAAAGCTCCAAAAAATAGCCGAACAACAAACCCGAACTGTTACTGAAATGTTCAGGTCCAGGGTACAAAAATGTATTGCGAACCCGAACTCTACAGCTCGGGTTCGCACAACCCTACTCTTAACCACATTTTGCTGCCATTTGCAGCCCTCTAGCCCTTTCCATGACTATTTTACAGCTGTTTTAGTGCTCAGAAGTTCTGGTCCCCATTGACTTCACTAGGGTTTGGGTTCGGGGGTCAAGTTCGGGTCCCGAACTCAAACTTTTTTGTGAAGTTCGGTTGAACCCGAACATCCAGGTGTCCGCTCAACTCTACTAATAAGCCCTTTTTTCCACTAATACACTCCAAATAAGGCTGTAATTTTATCACTTCACCACACAACAGCAAATAAACCATTTTCTCTCTCTAATAACCCCCAAAAAAGGCTTTAGAACATATAACTGCACCACTGAACGGCTAATAAGACTTTTTTTCCTCTCTAATACACCCCCAAAAAAGGCAGTATTTTTGTCACTTCACCGCACAATGGCAAATAAGCCCTTTTTTCCCCACTAATACACCCCAAAAAATGTTTTAGAACATATAACTGCACCGCACAACTGATAATAACATGTACAAGTATTTCCTAGTAATACACTCTGCTAATGGCTGTATCACAGCACTTGCACCCCAATAACAAGCAAGGTTTGCTGGAATTACAGAGATATCATCTTTTGCAAACCTAAAAGCAGCAGTATAATGGCAATTTTAAAGTATTTTCTACTACTTTCCCTAGCGCCTGTCATGTCTCTCCTTTAACTAAGTACACTGGAAAATGGCTGAATCCAAGATGGCTGCGGCTATATATAGGACTGTGACTAGGGATGAGTAAATCAACTTCGGATGAAACATCCAAAGTTGATTGACATAATACTTTGTTTTCAGGACTGTACGGAACGAGCACTTCGCACAGTATTAGAATGTATTAGCTCCTATGAGCCGAAGTTATTACTTTGCAAAGACTTTGCATAATAACTTCATAAATCAATTTCTACTGTAAAAAAAAACATTTCCCAAACTACAGGTTTTTTTACAGTAGAAATTGATTTATGAAGTTATTATGCAAAGTCTTGCGAGGAAAAAATGTGATTCGTTACCACAAAGCTTGAGGAAATTCGGATTTGGTGCAAGTCAAATTTTTCCAGAAATTCAGATTTTATTCCACTGTCAACTTCGATTTGCTCATCTCTAGTCCATATGGCTAGCATCTAAGGTATCCACCTGTCTGTAGTGGAAGAGGAGGATGGACCATAGCCACTGGCACTGGCTGCTGATTTGGACAAACAGGGATTTGAAACCTTCAAGGAACTGATGTGCACCCTTTTTAAGTGCAAAAACAGCTCTCTAGGGGAAAGGTGCATCACAAAGCAAAATTCAACATATCATATTATGAGATTCAAATTGTTGTAGAGAACTGGCTCAGTGTTTATCAATGTTGCCATGAAGTACTGTAGTCCAGAGTTTGAATCTCACCAAGGACCACTTCTGTTCTCCCTCTGTTTGCTTGGGTTTCCTCTGGGTACTGTTTGTTTCAACACTTCAATTACACTGATAGTTTAATTGGATTCCTATGAAAGGGATTCTAGTTAGTGTTGGCGGAAGAATGCCTAGACGGCAGTCATCAGCTTCCCTTTTCCACTCCTTACCACATAACAAGAATATACAGGCAGTGCTTCTAGTCCCTTGTGTAGGTTCATTAAAATGTTTGTTGTTGAATGCAAATCTACCTACATTTTAAATATCCCATGCAAGGGACAATAAATGCAAACCAATAGGCCTGATTTATAAAAGAAAATATGAGAAAATGAGATTAAAAATTAAGCAGCATTAAATTCCATTAGCAACATGATATTCATTTCTTCCACATCTATCATATTGAAACTCTAAACCTCATAATACACAACTAAATGACTTGATTAGTACTTAACTAGCATCAAAGATCAAAGGAGAAGATCAAAGTAAGCAATAAATTGAAATAATTAGTGACAGTAACACAAAGTGTGACACTATATCAGCATATGAGTAAACTACTTGATTAGTACTGAAAAAATTATCTTCTGAAAGCAATAGCTGTAAACGATTATATGCATTATTTTTATGTGGGCATTTTGGATATTATTACATAATAAATAATGCAAATTGTGTTTAATTATTCAGTACACATTTACCTTACAAATACCATATTTTTCGCCCTATAAAACACACCGGCCCATAAGACGCACCTAGGTATTAGAGGGGGACTATAAGAAAAAAATTTTTTTCATTACACCTCAGGTCAGACCCCCAATGTTAAAAATACCCCTTTAAGACCTCAGATCAGACCCCCTGCCTCATATCAGTCTTCCATGCCTCTAATCAGCCCTTGTGCCATGTATGTAATCAGCAGCCCCCAGCCATATATATATATATATATATATATATTCAGCAGCCCCCTGCTGTCACGGTAGGTAGGTAAGCAAAGCGAGAAAAGGGTCACCTCCTAGCGATCCCTAAGGCTTTCCCTATATTGCTGTGCACATGTGCATACCCTTATGGTGTATATGCACATACCCTCATGCCTAAGTCTTTATACCCTGGGAAAACCCTGAGCAGTAGGAAAAGGGGGAGAGGCAACCTGCTTCTTCAAACAGGAAGAAGCAAGCATCTCCCTAGAGGCCTAGATAAAAGACACCAGGTGAAGTAACAGAGAGGACTTATCTTGAGCTGAGCTGGAGCAGATGATCTACAACACATCCAAAGCCCACAGGAAGGAACTATAACCCATACAGCCCACTGGGAGAAGGAGGAATAAATAGCCTCGCTAACAATCAACCCAGTACACCTGAGGGAAGGTCGATCCAGCTCAAACCCAAACCAAAACAAAGAGAAGAGTCGGACATGTGCAGCCAGCCTGGCAGATGTCTGCACATTTACTGGGCAAGGCGTGACACCAGCCATATATGTAATCAGAACAACTGTGCTTTTCATATATGTAATCAGCAAGCGTGCCCCAGCCATAGATCACAAAATAAATAAACCACTTACCTCTCCTGCTCCTGGACGCTGCCACTCCTCTCCTCCAGCGCGATTCTCTTCTTCCTTCAGCTGTGCTGTGAACTGGCGTGCACAGTTTGAGTTCACAGAACGCCCTTATGCTGTGCGCAGCCACTGCACAGCTGACAGCCGAGGACCAGGAAGCGGTGAGTACAGAGACTTCAAAGCTTCCTGGTCCTCCGGTACTAATTAGCAGTGATGGCCAGTTCGCATTGTTCACCCGCAAACATTTGCGGGCTGCCATCTTTTTTCACAAGTCCGACGAGGCACAGGTAAGCCCTTACCTGGGCCTGTGCCGCGAGCCGGTCTGAAAACAAATGCAGCCACCGAGAGCAGGCAGTTCCGAGAACAGCCCAATGAAGGCCCCCGGTGGCTGTTCTCGGAACTGCCTGCTCCCGCTGACCGCACTTGTTTTCAGACCGGCTCGCGCACAGGCACAGGTAAGGGCTTACCTGTGTCTCACTGGACTTGTGAAAAAAGATGGCAGCCCGCATATGTTCGCGGGCGAGCAATGTGAACTGGCCATCACTGCTAATGAGCGCTTTCATAATGGAAAAATTTATTGGGGGGGAGTGCGTCTTATGAGGCAAAAAATACGGTACTTAGCAATTTAAATTCTACACCTTCAGAACATTATTATTTTAAGATAGACCCGACTTCCTTCACATTTTGCATTCTTTTGTCAGAACAACAACCTAAAAAAAACAAAAAACAAAGAAGGTTTTAAGAAAATTATCAGAAAGAACATGAAAAAGAAAAAAGTCTCATAATAATTAAAAGTTTTTTTTTCTGAGACTTTAATACTGATTACCTCAGGATAGGTCATCAGTGTCTGAAACCATGGACCCCTACCAATCAGCTGTTTAAGAAGGCAGCAACACTCACAGTGGCACCGTGGCCTTTTCTCAGCTTTCCCTAGACCAGTGATAACAGGTTCATTGGTCTCGTGGCCAAGGTGCAGCTCAGCCCCATATAAGTGATACCAGGCACAGCTTCTATACAATGCACGGCGCTGTGCTTGTTAAGCAGGGAGAAGGTTGTGGCGCTCACAGGAGCACAGACGCCTTGTGAAACAGCTGATCGGCGTCGATCCCAGGTTTTGGACCCCTCCCCCACTGATCAGATACTGATAACCTATCCTGAGGTTAGGTCATCAATTGTAAAGTCTTGGAAAACCCTTTTAACTAGTAGTGCTTGGCTAAATGGAACATTACTGAGAAGAGGCCATTATACAGAGCATTTTAGTAGGAAAGAAATTTCTAAAGAAGTAGTAGAAAAGCAATCAGTAGGAGCCAATATAGCCCAAGCAAAGAATAACATAAAGGAAAAGACTCACAGAGACAGGAAAGGAGAGAGAAAAGCAGAATAAAAAACTAGGAAAATATAGGAAATAGTCAGAGGCATAAAACTATACATATATTAGACATGAGTCAACGAGTCGAGATTTGTTGCAGGTCCAGTTCGTTGAATTATTGGAAAAGTTTGCTTGGACCCGGATCAGTTCGAGCCCAACCGAAGTTGCTCCAATTGCCATAAAATTTGGCATATAACCCCCTCTAGCCTGCTAGGACTTTATGATTTTTTTCCCCCCTCCAACAAGTTCTGCAACACAATGACAATAAGTGACACTGACATACATAGGTATGGGCAAATGCAGATTTGATGGTATCATCATACAGCATTTTTAAAAGGACACCACACCTGCACTTGTCTCATGCTTTTTCATATCCCAAAGCTTTCATAAATTGTCCCTTATTAGGGGCAGATGATGTTATGAAATTAAACAAAAGTGTCTTGGGGGAACGTGATGGTTGGCAAGTGGCAGTAGCATGATGCAGGCAGCAGCAGCCATACAGAACATGATGGTTGGAAAGTGGCATATGTGGCATGATGTAGGCCTTAGCATGTAGCAGTCATGCATGTAGCTGCATGTAGCAGTCATGCATGTAACAATGTGATAGTCGGTAGGCAGACAGACAGACAGCAAAAGTGGCACTCGCAGCAAAGAGAAGTCTACGGATTGCATACAGTCTGCCTGGACTGAGAAAATTTCTGCATCAATTGTGGGGTTTCTCTCTGGTAGACAGGATTAGCGGACGCAGTATAGAGGCAACGAGTTCTTTGGATTAACCACCTCAGCCCCCCTAGCTCAAACACCCTTAATGACCAGACCACTTTTTACAATTCTGCACTACACTACTTTCACCGTTTATTGCTCGGTCATGCAACTTACCACCCAAATGAATTTTACCTCCTTTTCTTCTCACTAATAGAGCTTTCATTTGGTAGTATGTCATTGCTGCTGACATTTTAACTTTTTTTTGTTATTAATCGAAATGTAACAAAATTTTTGCAAAAAAAAATTCCATTTTTCACTTTCAGTTGTAAAATTTAAAATAAAAAAAAATCCATATAATTTTTTTTTTCCACTAAATTTATTGTTCTACATGTCTTTGATAAAAAAATAATGTTTGGGTAAAAAAAAAATGGTTTGGGTAAAAGTTATAGCGTTTACAAACTATGGTACAAAAATGTGAATTTCCGCTTTTTGAAGCAGCTCTGACTTTCTGAGCACCTGTCATGTTTCCTGAGGTTCTACAATGCCTAGACAGTAGAAAACCCCCACAAATAACACCATTTCGGAAAGTAGACACCCTAAGGTATTCACTGATGGGCATAGTGAGTTCATAGAACTTTTTATTTTTTGTCACAAGTTAGCGGAACATTATGATATTTTTTTTTCCTTACAAAGTCTCATATTCCACTAACTTGTGACAAAAAATAAAAACTTCCATGAATTCACTATGCCCATCATGAAATACCTTGGGGTGTCTTCTTTCCAAAATGGGGTCACTTGTGGGGTAGTTATACTGCCCTCGCATTTTAGGGGCCCAAATGCGTGCAAAGTAGTTTGAAATCAAAATCTGTAAAAAATGGACTGTGAAATCCGAAAGGTGCTCTTTGGAATGTGGGCCCCTTTGCCCACCTAGGCTGCAAAAAAGTGTCACACATGTGGTATCGCCGTCGTCAGAAGAAGTTGGGGAATGTGTTTTGGGGTGTCATTTTACATATACCCATGCTGGGTGAGATAAATATCTCGGCAAAAGACAACTTTTCCCATTTTTTTATACAAAGTTGGTATTTGACCAAAATATTTATCTCACCCAGCATGGGTATATGTAAAATGACACCCCAAAACACATTCTCCAACTTCTCCTGAGTACGGAAATACCAGATGTGTGACACTTTTTTGCAGCCTAGATGCGCAAAGGGGCCCAAATTCCTTTTAGGGGGCATTTTTTGACATTTGGATCCCAGACTTCTTCTCACGCTTTAGGGCCCCTAAAAAGCCAGGGCAGTATAAATACCCCACATGTGACCCCATTGTGGAAAGAAGACACCCCAAGGTATTCAATGAGGGGCATGGCGAGTTCATAGAATGTTTTATTTTTTTTGGCACAAGTTAGCGGAAATTGATTTTTTTTTGTTTTTTTTTTTCTCACAAAGTCTCCCTTTTCGCTAACTTGGGACAAAAATTTCAATCTTTCATGAACTCAATATGCCCCTCAGCGAATACCTTGGGGTGTCTTCTTTTAAAAATGGGGTCATTTGTGGGGTGTTTGTACTGCCCTGGCATTTGAGGGTCTCCGCAATCATTACATGTATGGCCAGCAATAGGAGTTTCTGCTATTCTCCTTATTTGAGCATACAGGTAATGAGATTTTTTTTTTTCGTTCAGCCTCTGGGCTGAAAGAAAAAATGAACGGCACAGATTTCTTCATTCGCATCGATCAATGTGGATGAAAAAAATCTCTGCCCAAAAAAAAAGGAGGGGAAAGGCGTCTGCCAGGACATAGGAGCTCCGCCCAACATCCATACCCACTTAGCTCGTATGCCCTGGCAAACCCGATTTCTCCATTCACATCAACTTTTTTGCTTACTGGTGATTTTTTTTTTTACCTTTATAGGACAAACCTCTCCTTCCCCATGGGACAATGTGCAAAGCGCAAATCGCCCAAAGATGTGTCGAAGTACATTATGCACTTTGTCCCAGGTGAAAGGAGAGGTTTGCAGCAGCTCTGTGTGAATGGGCCCTAATAGCCCTGTGTGCCTGTCCTGTGAGATGCAATCCCTATGCTAAGTGTACCTGTGTGTGGTACTTCCGGAAGCACTCCCCAAAGCATAGGGCAGGGTGGTCAGGGCAGTCAGGACAGAAATAACGGGTGTCACGCCTTATTCCACTCCTGCTACAGACACAACATCTTTTCCGGGGTGACGGTTGGGTTGAGGTACCAGCAACGACATTGGGAAAATGTCGCTTGTGTAGACGGCTCACTACACTGGTGGATGAGGCCACGGAACCTCCTGGATACAGGAGGTTCTCAATGATCTCTTCCTGAAATTTGAGGAAGGATCCTGTTCTCCCAGCCTTACTGTAGAGAACAAAACTATTATATGCAGCCAATTGAATTAAATATACAGACACCTTCTTATACCAGCATCTGGTGCATCAGGAAACTAAATAGGGAGCCAACATCTGGTCATTGAAGCGAATTATAGTCGTGGACACAGAGGGGCTTTTCAATGACACTAGTTGCTCATTCAATTTGTATTGTCGTGTATGCGTGAATGGAGGAGCGCATGTAAACGTCATGCTTGTCTCTCCATTTCACCGCGAGCAGTTCTTCATTACACAAGGCAGCCCTCTCCCCCCTTGCAAGACGGGTGGTAACGAGCCATTGGGGGAAGCCCCTGCGACCAGGTCGCGCGGCGCCACAGCAGCCAATCTGTTCTAGGAACAAATGCCTGAAGAGGGGCACACTTGTGTAGAAATTGTCCACATAAAGATGGTACCCCTTGCCAAATAAGGGTGACACCAAGTCCCAGACTGTCTTCCCAGGGCAATTGACCGGCTCCAGGGTCTGATCTTTACCCTCATAGATCCAAAATTTGGGGGTATAGCCTGTGGCCCTTTCACAGAGCTTATACAATTTGACACCATACCAGGCGCGCTTGCTTGGGATGTATTGTTTGAAGCCAAGGCGCCCGGTAAAATGTATAAGGGAATCGTCTACGCAGATGTTTTGCCCAGGGGTATACAAATCTGCAAATTTGTTGTTGAAGTGGTCTATGAGGGGCCGAAACTTGTGGAGCCGGTCAAAAGCTGGTTGGCCTCTGGGACGGGAGGTGGTGTTATCGCTAAAGTGCAGGAAACACAGGATGGCCTCAAATCGTGCCCTGGACATGGCAGCAAAGAACATGGGCATGTGATGAATTGGGTTCGTGGACCAATATGACCGCAATTCATGCTTTTTGGTTAGACCCATGTTGAGGAGAAGGCCCAGAAAATTTTTTGAAAGGCTGGGCATAATAGCTTCCCGGGTTGGCGGCTATAAATTGAGTGGCATACCGATTTTGTTTCTGCGACGGGGTAACTATTGCATGTGCCACAGTACCAGCTTCAACTGCCCTTCTGGTGCTCTCCACTTCAGCGATACGCTAATCAGCGAATCAGTGACTGCTTTGCGGTGGGCGGGGCGCTAACCGATTGCTAACTACCTAACCATGGGGCCAAAACTATCTTAAAACCTATCAGTCAATACCAGTGGAAAAAAAAAAGTGACAGTTTACACTGATCACTTTTTTCCCTTTCACTAGGTGATTGACAGGGGCGATCAAGGGGTTAATTTGGGTGATTGGGGGGTGATCTAGGGGCTAAGTGTAGTGTTTGGTGTACTCACTGTGAACTGTGCTCCTCTGCTGAGACCAACCGATGAAAATAATCAGCAGAGGGGTACAGCAGCCATTTAACACCTTATATTTAAAAATATAAAGTGTTAAATGGCCTGTGATTCGTTTTTTTTTATTATCAGCGTGCCAGCGATGATCATTGGCTGGCAGGCTGATGATGCAACCCCCCTCAAACTTTTGCCGGCCCGCGATGCACATGCGCGGGCCGGCTGTGAGCGTCATCTCGCGTCTCGCGAGATGACGCGTATATGCGTGATCCTGCGTTAGGCAGTCTGGAGGCGGTTAAACAGTTCAGTGTTTTATTCACACTTTAGGCAAGTGACAAAACAAACAATTATAAGCAAACAAAAAGTCACCTTGCAGTGTTGGTGGTAATTCACACCATGCAGCAAATCTGCCTCAAAGAGTCCTTGACCATAGCAGCACCAACCTGTTTTCACACCAAACAGGTAGCAAGCCTTCAGCCAGACACAAGTATCCAAGATCCCAACACAGAGACCTGGATTTTGAGCCCAGCTGCCTATTTAAGTACAGCAAGGCTCTGACAAAACCCAGACCGGCACTTAAAATCCAGTCCAGTATTTGACCTCACCTGACTGTAAATCAGCCCAGCAGCACATGCTGATAGGGAAATACCTGTTTTCCCAGACAAAACCCCTCACTGTGTCACATACTTTCCCCCTTTGTTCAACCTTGAGGGGGTGAACACACGCCAGACAGTGTACCCGGGACAAGGCATCCACATTTCACTGTAACTGGCCTTCTCTGTGTTCCACCGAAATGTTAAAGTTTTATACGGAGAGAAACCATCGGGTGACCCGGGCATTTATGTTCTTGGCCTGGATCATCCACTTGAGAGGGGAGCGGTCAGTCACCAGGCGGAATTTTCTCCCCAATAAATAATAGCGGAGAGACTCGAGTGCCCACTTGATAGCCAGGCACTCTCTCTCCACTATACTATGCCAGGTCTCGGCTGGGGTGAGCTTATGGCTGAGGAAGACAACAGGATGCTCCTCCTACTTCGGAGGCATCGGTCTGTAATATAAACTCTCTTTTGAAGTCGGGCATCACCAAAATTGGGGACCCGCACAGGGCCGACATCAAAGCGGAGAAAGCCTCTTCCGCCCGATCATCCCTGCAAACCATCATTGACTTGTGCCCCTTCAAGAGTCCTGTGGGATAAAGTGGGACAAAGTGGGGAACAAACCTCATGTAATAGCCCACAATTCCCAGGAATTACTTTATTTGCCTCTCCGTATAAAACTTTAACATTTCGGTGGAACACAGAGAAGGCCAGTTACAGTGAAATGTGGATGCCTTTATTGCCTCTATTTTGTTCACTTGAGGTTTGATGACTCCGCGCCCAATGACACACCCCAGGTACATAGTCTCTTCTAACCCTATCGCACATTTTTGTGGGTTAGCGGTTAGGCCAGCTTTCCAAACGGAATCCACTACAGCCTGCACTTTGGGTAGGTGACTTTCCCAGTCAGTACTGTGGATGACAATATCATCCAGGTAAGCCGAAGCGTGCCGACGATGTGGACAAAGCATGATGTCCATTAGTTGATGAAAAGTGGCGGGGGCGCCATGCACACCAAAGGGTAAGACCTTATATTGATACAGCTTTTAAACAACCGTCTGAAATACTTAATTGGTAGTTGTATACAAAAACAATGTCACAGAGGCCAACTACCTAAAACATAACTTTTATTCTTAATACCATAAGATAAAAGGGTCCCTCACTTGGGGACTAAATACAAATACAACACAGACAAATAAAAAAACGTAAACCGCCAACAAGGATCAGGTAGAGATGTCCTGGTATTGACAACGGGTACTGGGCAACCATACAGGGTCCCTGGTGTATCCCTAGGATATCCCTGATCTTGTTCTCTGCCCAGAGATGCCCCTAGATGGTAGAGGCACTCTGTCCCCGTGCCTAGACTATCTGTCCTTGAAAGGCCCTTACCGCACAGATTGGCCCATATGGATGCCCGGGTCATTCAATGCTATGATTAGATACACTAGATAAATTCCTGTTGATAAAAAACTTCTGGTCTCAACGCGTTTCCCCTATTAATAACAGGTTCATCAGGAGACAATGAAGATAATCAGGTGGGCCACACTCAATGCTTAATGGTCACACACCACGGTTTAACTGACATAAACGAAAATCAAAACAATGAAATAATAACTGGAGCACCTCCAGGGTTACATATAGCTGCCACACGTTCCACACCAATGGTGTACTATAATGAATCACAGCCAGTTCAGATAAAAACAATAATTTAGATTAGATCAGTACTTATCTTTTGCTGTATAGATCCTCAGCAGCGACCTGCGGACTGGGCTGCTCCAGAGGGCACTAAAAATTTGGCTCCAATATGTGTGCTATTCCCTAGCCAATTTAAACCTCCAAGTGGGGCAGTGTCTAGTGGTAAGCCTCCAATCATAATGGTGGCTGGGGCATCATGTGGTCTGGTCTCCGCCCAGCCCCTCATAGTCACAGGTGCATAGGTTTGGTTTCATATAGGTATATTTAATTATATTTGAGTACATCAGTGCACATGATAATGTATCAGGCTCACCCCCTTTCCAATTTCCCCTTCTCTTCCTTCCTTCCCATAGAAAGTAAATCGCCAGTGTTCTCACCTTGTATAACTGTGTCTCAGATCATCGCTAATGGAACGCATGTCGGGGTTTAAAGATGGCCGTGCGTTCCACCGCAGTGCGGCCAATCAGGGCCATCCACGTCATCACGGGGGCGCGGCGACTGGATCGCAAGTATGCTTGCGTTCCAGCGCGGCCTCCCGTGGGCGTGGTTATGCGTTCCACAGCGTTGTAGCCTGGCTAATGGGTCCTGCATTAACAGAAGCCGGAGAGAAGAGGACGGACCCATGTTAATGATGGGGAGAGGCCAGGGGAGGGGATAAGGATAAGATTGCTGCTGGGATAGATATAATAAGTCCCATAGAGTGTATTAATTACAATAACCAGGAGGAAATAGCAAAAGTTTGCTGCTGGACACAGGTGCCATAAGATATAGTGAGTATACTGATAGTATAATGATATCAGTGACCCGTAAGTGTAATTGAATAAATAAAGTGACACGTTAATATAATTGTATGGGTCATTCCTCCATAGGTATGTCTTTAGGGATGGGAGTGCATTGGTGTACTCATTATACCCAGTAAGTTGGTGATGGGGAAACCTATGCACCTATTCATACAAGTATATTAATAGATATCGGGTATTGGGATTATTAATCATACCTGAATAGTAATATCCCCAAAAAGGCATCTCATTCCCCATGGTGTCAGTTTGGCACCCCTTGGGTTAAAGCTAGAACCATTTGCTAGGAATATTTGCTAGGGAAGTGGTTGGTACTATGTGTAATAAATACATGAGATATTAGTGTATGACCTTAATCGTTGGAAAGGTCCTACTGATAAAATGACACTTCACGTGATTATATCCAATTCCGTCATGAGGGAGGAAGCATGGTTCCGACAGGATGACCGAGTGTTTCAGAGGAAACTGGAGAATGTTAATTGTTCATTTAATCCACCCGGGGACTGTGAGCGAAACCGGAAGATCCACTCCGTCTCTTTCTGGAGGATCCTCCGGTCCCAGTCACCCCTCCTAGGGGAAGGTCTAATCAATTCCAAGGCAGAGAATTTGACTAGTTGGGAGTCCCCGTTGTGGACCTCCCACATGTGATTAGCTATGGGTTTGTCCTTTTTGTTTTTTATATCGTTCACGTGTTCCAAGATTCGTCTGCGGAACCCCTAAAGGTTTTACCGACGTAATCCTTGGGACATGTACATTGGGCCAAGTACACGATCCCCTTGCTACGGCAATTAATAAAGTCTCTTGTATCATAGGTTCTGCCCGTGAGTGAACAGATGTTCTGTTTAGAGGTATTGCTCTAGTTGATACAGCCCCTCAGGAGTGATGAAGGCAGCCTACATTAAAAGCACCTGCCAGTACCCTTTCATGAGGTCCAAAACAGAAGGGATCAAGGGTGGTACGAGAACACATCCGTGTTCCAACCAATGAACTTCCTGGCCTACTGAGTCTGTTTAGAGGAGAGGCTGTCAGCAATTTTTACTGTGGTAGCCGCCTCTCTTGCATCAGACAGAGGGGCCAGTACCTCTTCTCCTAGAAAACCTGGCTGCGTGCTTTCTTTTGTACAGGTTTCCCTATCTTTCCACAGTTTGAGTAAATTCACATGGTAAACCTGCTCTGGCTTTCGTCGCCCTGGCTGGTGTACCTTGTAGTTTACATCTCCAATTTTCTTGAGTACCTCATAGGGCCCCTGCCACCCAGCCAGGAACTTACTATCCATAATCGGCACCAGAACCAAAACCCAATCACCAGTGTTGCCTCCATATGCTCCCTAACTAGAGGCAACACTGTCTCTATCTTATCTTGCATCTGGGTAATGTACTAAATGACACTTTTATGTGGAGTGGGTTGTTCTTACCACGCCTCTTTGACCACGTCCAAGAGACCACGAGGGTGTCTGCCATATAGCAGCTCGTAGGGCAAGAACCCAGTAGAGGCCTGGGGTACCTCTCGCACTGCAAACATGAGATAGGGCAGAAGGAGGTCCCAGTCCTTCCCATCTTTAGCCACCACCTTTTTCAACATATTTTTAAATGTTAGATTAACCCTTTCTACCAGACCGTTCGTTTGCGGATGGTAAACGGACGTCCGTAGCTGTTTTATGTGCAGCAATTTACAGAGTTCCCTCATCACCTTGGACATAAAAGAGGTCCCTTGGTCGGTCAGAACTACTTTAGGTAGTCCTACTCAGGAAAACATCTCCATTAATTCCTATAAGTTTATAAGCTATAAGTTTGGCTGAGTTATGATGCAGTGGGACCGCCTCCGGGTACCAAGTGGCGTAGTCTAGAATGAATAAGATGTGTTGATGTCCTCTGGCGGACTTCGGTACTGGGCCTATGAGGTCAATAGCTATTCGGTCAAACGGTACTTCGATAATCGGGAGAGGTACTAGGGGACTATGGAAATGTGGCTGGGGGCTAGATATCTGGCAGGTCGGGCAAGACTTACAAAACTCTTTAACTTCTTTAAATATGCTGGGCCAGTAAAACCACTGTAGAATACGATCCTGAGTTTTCTGCAGCCCCAGATGACCCATGAGAACGTGTTGGTGGGCTAGATCTAATACAAGCTTGCAATAATGGGTCCCGATGTCGGGCGGTACAAAAATTATCCCCGGAGACATTGAGGTCTGATAATTTCCTCCACGTCTCCCACCATCACACATAGCGGAATTGTCTCCCCCTCTTCCACCAGGGTTCTGGTCTCCCCCCTGAGCCGGGCCACTCTGCTAGGGTTACCCCTGTCTAATGGATATCAGTCACTCTCATAACAGGCCACAATGCCGGGAAGCCTCTCCCTATTATGAGTTCATAATGTAGATTTGTGGCAACAGCCACCTCGTGGGTCCATCTACCTGCCACCGTAGTTAGAGACACCAGCGCGGTGGGGGAGTCTTTTAAGTCTCAGTGGATACACATCACCCTGACTTTCTGGCCAGTATACTCAGGGGACCACACCAGGGGAGCCCTTACTAGGGTCACCAGACTCCCTGAGTCTAGTAGAGCCTCCGCCAGAGTGTCTCCCACTTCCACCTGCCACAAATGATCTAGAAACTCTGAGGTACCTGTTGCACACAGCCTCCTGGCATATAGCGACTGACAGTAGTCATACTTAGTGTCCATGGACTCAACCCGATGAGTACAGTCAGCCCTTACATGGCCAGGCTCCTTGACTTTCTTGTAGTCAGCTGCTTGATCGTCCGGCAAGTCGAAATACACCCGCTGGGAATCAGATGTCAGGAACGGAGCGACGACTTCAGCCCACTGGTCACGGGGTAGCTTTTCCTGATGGCCACTTTCTCATACATCGCCAGGTAGGTTTCGATGTCGTCTGCGGTGGTCATCTTAGGAATCGCAGCATGGACTGCTTTCCGGGCATAGTGGATGCTCAGGGTGGTTCCTGCTATCTGCAAAACCATCACGTGTTGTAGCAGCAACTGGTTAGTCTCCTGCTGCTGCTTATTAGCCTCATGTTGCTGCAGGTTTGTCTCTCACTGCTGCAGATTTGCCTCCATGAGGGCCTTCACAACAGCCTCCATTTTGTTGTGGGGCACTAGTTGCAATACAGCTGGTTTAATGTACGACATACACCCGTGCCTGAAAAATACAGAAACCCCAAAAAAAATTGGCGTGCACGCCATCCTCACTGCTCATGCCCGCATCCTCCATCAATTGTGGGGTTTCGCTGTGGTAGACAGGATTAGCGGACGCAGTATAGAGGCAACAACAAGTTCTTTGGATCAAGCAGTTCAGTGTTTTATTCACACTTTAGGCAAATGACAAAACATGTAGTCATAAGAAAACAAAAAGTGTTGGTAGTAATTAACACCATGCGGCAATTCTGCCTCAAAGAGTCCTTGACCATAGCAGCACCAACCTGTTTTCACGCCAAACGGGTAGCAATTTTCATGCCAAATGGGTAGCAAGCCTTCATCCAAACACAAGGCTCCCAGATCCCAACACAGAGACCTGGCTTCTGAGCCCAGCTGTCTTTTTAAGGACAGCCAGGTGCTGCCAAAACCCAGACCGCCACTTAAAATCCTACCCGGTATTTGACCTCACCTGACTGTAAATCAGCCCAGCAGCATATGCTGGGGGGAAAATAAGTGTTTTCCCAGACAAAACCCCTAACACAATATAGTAATTAGAGATGGCCTTGCGGTTTGCCCGGCGATCATTTTGCTGCGAACTTTCCTCGTTCGTTGTTCGCCTAACAGGCGAACATATGGTGATGCCCGCCAGCGCCATATTCTTTGGATTGTGCAAAACTTTGACCCATGACACATCCATCAGGTGGGACTTGAGATATTTCAGCACATGGACACACCCCTTACCCTATAAATAAACCTGATTTGGCCGCCATTTTACATTCAATCTTTTGCCAATGTAGGGAGAGGTTGCTGTGTGGAGCAGGGGCAGACTGTTAGAGATATCAAACTCTAGCTAATAGGGCCACAAAGGTCCTTTTAAGGACTGGTATAGGTGTGCTATCGATCGGTGTGACATACTGAGGGGTGTAATATACTTATAATATACTTTCTAACATAGAAAGTATATTATAGTGCATTTGTATTGTGCAGCAGTTGTGTGTGGCTCTGTTGCGATACTGCAGCTATACAGAGGGACAAACCACATTGGAACAACTAATTGATACCTGCTTCCACAAATACTGCTCTTCTATAGGGACTTTGTCACAAAGTCCTTTTGAAAATGACAGGCAGGGGAAGAGGCAGGCCATTCCACAGGGATGGTAGGGGTCGGGCAGGTGCACCAATCCAGAGCCTAAATGGCAAGTTTCAGAAGGTGCGCGCGATTACATCAAAGGACGCACCAGAGTTGGTTGAGTGGCTCACTCAGCCTTCCGCTTCTGCACCCTCCTCATCCTCTGTATCTGTACCCTCCTCACTCTGCTGTGTGCACCCCCAAAGACACAACCACCACCACCATAGCCCCTTCACTCGAGTCAGAGAAATTATTTTCCTATCAATTCCCAGACCTTACCGATGAGCAGCCATTGTTGGCATCGGATGATGAAGCGGACGTAGCAACGGCCGCCACCCAGCGGTCTGATGACGGTATCCAGATCAGCCCAAGGAGGGTGGTCCACGCTGTTGCTGCCTACTCCAAGATCTCTAATATCAGTGGTGGTGAATGTGATGATGATGTGTGCCAATGGACATCACGTGGGTGCCCACAATAGAGGAAGAGGAGGCGAGTTCAGAGGGAGAGACGGAGCAGCAAATAGGAAGGAAAAGGAGGAGAAGCAGGCAGAACTCGCAGTGCACAGGAGGAAAAAAGCAGACTGCAAATGTATCTGGAGCGAGCCATCCACCATGCACGGTCACATCTTGCGCTCTCAGGATGTCGGCACATTGCTCAGCAATGTGGGCTTGTTTTTTTACATGTCAGCTGCTGATAATAGTGTTGCCATCTGCAGCCTGTGCTGTCAATGCATAAGTTGTGGTAAGCCCAACACTCAGATAGGGAAGACCGCCTTAAGAAGGCACCTGGCCTCCCACCACCGAGCCCAGTGGGAGCAACGCAGTCAGAACCCACCAAGCCACACTTCTGGCGCTCCACTTCCTGCCTCTTCTCCTACACCTCTCTCCTCCCATTTGTCCACCACCTTCCACCATGCCATTGTCGTGTTCCTCTGGCACAAGGCAGGCTTCTGTGGCCCAAATGTTCGAACGTAAAAAAAAAATGAAGACGCCGGATAATCCTCTTGCCTAATGGATGACTGCTGGCAAATCGGAACTGCTAGCCCGCCAACTACTGCCATATAAATTTGTGGCCATTGGTACACCGCAATGGAATTTCCCCAGAAGGAAATATTTCTCCCAAAGGGCATTCCAGCGCTATATGGCCACGTTCAGCGGAAGATGAATGTATCTCTGGCACACAGTGTCGGTGCCAAGATACATCTGACAACAGACACGTGGTCTAGCAAACACGGGCAGGGAAGGTACATAACTTTTACTGCCCACAGAGTGAACCTTCTGACGGCCATCAAGCATGCAACCCATGGCTCCTGTGGATTTGATGTTACTGCCACGGATTGCATGCAGGCCTGCCTCTTCTTCTCCTCCTCCTACTCTATCCTCCCTCTCCTCCTCGGATGACTCCTCCTATTCCACTGCTACCGCCTCTTCCGCTGCACCCACCAAGCTTCCCAGAACCTATTCGACGTGCCAGGTGAGACGTTGCCATGCTGTGCTGCGGCTGTTGTGCCTGGAAGCCAAGAGCCACACCGGTCCTGCACTGCTTTCAGCTTTGCGGTCACAGACCGATCAGTGGCTAACACCGCTCAATTTTAAAGTTGGTAAAAAGCTGTGTGACAACTGTGTTAATCTTCTGAGTGCTTTGAAACAGGGAAAAATGACACACGTGCTGTGCATGGCACACGTCCTGAACTTAGTCGTTCAGCGATTCGTTGCCTAATACCCCGGGGTCCAAGACGTCTTGCGGCAGGCCAGGAAAATCGGGGACAAACAACATTGGAAAAACTAATTGCAACTGGTGTGATATACCAGTTGCCCAGAAAGAAAACTGATTGAGGCACGGGTGTGATATACCTATAATATAATTTATAAACGAGCAGCACATTTTCTAGAAGCTACCTTGAGCGAGAATTTCTTGGAGGACAACCACAACTTATCTCCAGCCTGAAAGTTCACCCCCTTAGAACGTCTCCTATTGGCCTTGATTTTTTGGAGTATTCTGAGCCTTTTCTAGGTTTGATTGAACCCGAGCCCAAACTGTGCACAGTTCAGAGGAGACCTCGTCCACCTCGGGGTTGGAGGAGGAGACGGCTGACCCAGAATGAAAACGAGGATGGAAACCATAGTTACAAAAGAATGGGGAGACACCAGCAGAAGAATTAACACAGTTATTCAGAGCAAATACTGCCAACAGAAGGTATTTAACCCATAATTGCTGGTCATCAGCAACATATGACCTAAGGAATTGTTCCACAGACTGATTGAGGCATTCAGTCTGCCCATTGCTCTCAGGGTGATGGGCGGATGAAAAAGACAATGAAATCTGGCATTTCTGACAGAAAGCCATTCAAAACTTGGACACAAACTACACACCCCTGTCAGATACAATATTCTCCGTAATGCCATGTAAACGTACAATCTGCTTCACAAATATAGATGCCAGGGTTTTAGCATTCGGGATTTTAGACAGAGGAATAAAATGAACCATTTTTCCAAACCTATCGACCACTACCCACACCAGTCTTACCCGCCGCGGGTGGCAGGTCAGTGATAAAGTCCATCGAGATATGGGACCAGGGTCTACTGGGAATGGGTAGGGGGTCATAGGTCACCAGCAGGGCGAGTCCTAGGGGTTTTAGACCTAGCACAAACCTTGCAGGCTGGCACATAGGACTTGACATCCCTAATTAAAGTAGGCCACTAATATGACCTAGAAACCTGCTCCTTAGTGCGCTCAATACCAGGATGTCTACAAAAAGCAGAATCATGACACTCACCCAACAGTCGGAGATGAAACTGTACGGGAACAAACAACTTATCTGTTGGGGTTGGTATCGGGGCCAGATGTTGTTCAGCATTAATGAGAGCCGTGATATCCTGGGTAAAGGCTGCTATGAAGATATTAGCTGGTAGAATGGGTTCAGGTGGTGCATCCGTAGGCTGAAACGCACAGAAGCTCAGAGACAATGCGTCAGCCTTCATGTTTCTACTTCCTGGCCTGAAAGTGATGGATAAATCAAAATGTGTATAAAACACATTGGGTCTGGCTTCACTGGGATTTAACCTCTTAGCAGACTCAAGAAACATTAGGTTCTTACGATCAGTGACAACAGTGACACAATGTTTTGCCCCTTCCAGAAAATGCCTTTACTCCTCAAACACTCATTTAATGGCCAGCAATTCATGATTCCTTATGTCATAGTTTCTCTCTGGAAAATAAAGCACAAGGCCTCAGGTTAGTAAGACTAGCGGGACCTTGTGAGAGTACCGCCCCTGCCCCGTCCTTGGACGCATCTACCTCCACAATAAAAGGTTTCTCCTGATCTGACTGAATCAGAATGGGAGCGCAACTGAATGACTTCTTTAAGGTTTCAAATGAAGGCCTCAGACCAATCCTCCAAATCTGCCCCTCTTAGTGAGATAGGTTAACAGTCTAGCAATTACCGAAAAATTATTAAAAAATTTGCGGTAGTAATTGACAAACCCTAGGAAACGTTGTAAGGCCTTTAAGGATGATGGTCTTACCCATCCCTTAATTGCTAGTACCTTACTAGGATCCATTTTGAAGGCGTGAGGAGTCAGAACATGACCTAGAAATAGTATCTCCTGTACCCCAAAGACACATTTCTCTTGTTTAGCGGATAATTGATTCTCCCTCAAAACCTCCAACACTTGTCTAACATGAAACACATGAGATTTGAAATCAGGGGAAAAAATCGAAATGTCGTCAAGGTAGACAATGACAAATTTACCCAAGAACTCCCTGAGAATATTGTTCATGATGTTTTGGAACACAGCTGGGGCATTGCTGAGTCCAAAAGTCATAACCAGATATTCAAAGTGTCCAGCCGGAGTATTGAACGCTGTCTTACATTCGTCTCTATCCTTGATTCAGATTAAGTTATATGCCCCTTTTAGGTCAATCTTAGAAATACGCCCCTATACGCTTTCACCAGAATTAATTGCAGAAGTGACCTGAGAAAATATACTTCTTATTGGACTCAAATAGGCCACTATACACTTTCAACAGAAATAACTGCAGAAGTGAATTGAAAATGTTTTTTTTTTGTTGGACTGAAATAGGCCACTATAAGCTTTCAACAGAATTTACTGCAACAGTGCAGTGCGTATCTAATTTTCTTTATTTACTGAAATACGTCCCTATACGCTTTCAACAGAAATAATTGCAAAAGTGAACAGAAAATATATATATTTCTTCTTGGACTAAAATGATATCAGCGCAGTTAACAGCAAAAGTGACCTGTGTATATATTTTTTTTTTTCCACAGATAAAAGCCACTAATGTAATGTTTCCCTGCACTTGTAAATCAATTGTTTTCACAATGAGGAATTTACTATAACTCTCCCAAGCATCTGCACATGTCTCTCCCTGACTGTGAAATGATTCCTCTCACTATCCTTTCCCTGCACTTGTAAATCGCTGGTTTTCACAATGAGGAAATTCCGATGACTCTCCGTACTACTGTAAATACACATGTCTCTCCCTGACTGTGAAATGATTCATCTCACTTATCCTTTCACTGCAGTAGTAAATCGCATCTTTCCTTTTTTTTTTAACAGTTTTCCTTTGACTCTCCCTAGCGCCTGCATACACGTCTGTCCCTGAACAATGTACGATGGTGAATGGCAGCATCTAAGATTGCCGCCGTGTTTATAGGGCTGTGACATCACCGGGCTGGCTGGCTGCTGATTGGCTGCATGCATGGCATTATGGGTCATCCCGCCTTCCCAGAGTTCCTTGCCCCATGTCTTCACACGTGTAGTCGCCATTTTAGGAAATAATAGAATTCGTTATCACGAAGTGTGAGGAAATTCGCATTCGTTCAGAATCAAATTTTTCCTGAAATTCTAAACGAATTTGACTTCTTCAGCTTCGATTAGCTCATCTCAAATCACAACAGTTACAATTAATTGTTCCAATAGCGTTTGTCCCTCTGTATAGCTACGGTATCTCAGCAGAACCGCACACAAATGCTACACAATACAAATGCACTATATAGAAATTATATTATAGGTATATCACACCCCTGCCTCACTCAGTTTTTTGGGGACAACAGGTATATCACACCAGTTGAAATTAGTTGATCCAGTAATGTTTGTCCCTCTGTATAGCTGCGGCATCTCAGCAGAACCGCACACAAATGCTGCACATGCACTATATATAAATTATATTGTAGGTACATCGCACCCCTGCATCAATCAGTTTTTTTGAGGGGCAAAAATTAGTAGAAATTATTTGTTCCAATGGCGTTTGTCACTCTATGTAGCTGCGGTAACGCAGCAAAACCGCATAAAAATGCTGCACTACCCAAATGCACTATATAGAAAGTGTATAATTGGTATATGACACCCCTGCTTCAATCAGTTTTTTTTTTAGGGACAACTGGAATTTCACACCAGTAGAAATTATTTGTTCTAATAGCATTTGTCACTCTATGTAGCTGAGGTAATGCAGCTAAGCCGCAAACAAATGCTGCACTACCCAAATGCACTATATAGAAAGTATATTATTGGTATATAAAACCCCTGCTTCAATCAGATTTTTTTGGGAGGCAACTGGTATTTCACACCAGTAGAAAGTATTTGTTCAAATAGCAACTCTGTGAGCTGAGGCAATGCAGCTAAACCGCAAACAAATGCTGCACTAACCAAATGCACTATATAGAAAGTGTATAATTGGTGGTATATAACACCCCTGCTTCAATCAGTATTTTTGTGGGGCAACTTGAATATCACACCAGTAGAAATTATTTGTTCCAATAGCGTTTGTCCCTCTATATACCTGCAGTATCGCAGCAGAACTGCACACAATTGCTGCACAATACAAATGCACTATAATATACTTTCTATGTTATAAATATATTACACCCCTCAGTAAGTCACACCTATCGATAGCACAACTATACAAGGTCTTAAAACGACTTTTGTGGCCCTATTAGCTAGCGTTTGGTACCCCTAACAGCCTGTACCTGGTCCACACAACAACCTCTCCCTACACTGGCAAAAGACTGAATGTAAAATGGCGGCCATATCAGGTTTATTTATAAGGTAGGGGGTGTGTCCATGTGCTAAAATGTCTCAGTTGGCTGTACTGTACCACTTGATGGATGTGTCATGGGTCAAAGTTCTTCACAATGTAAAAGAATATGGCGCCGGCGGACCTCGCCATATGTTCGCCCGTTCAGCAAACAAGCAAATTTTACCGTGAACTGACCGCCGGGCGAACCGCACTGCCATCTCTATATAATACTACCTGAGCTTTCTATATAAGATAAAAGCATGAAGGGATTCAAACTGCTCTAAATGTTGAGAGAAATGTGGATTTGGCCCACTTGCATTGGTGGTGCCCAAAGCTATTTAGATATTGGACTGAGATTAAGAATTATAATTATAAGATCATAGGTGAACAAATAAATCTTAATTCTCTTGCTTTTGTATTCGTATTTTGAAGGTGGCTACATTGAAATAAAGGATAAATTATAATTTTGTTCTCCAGGCATTTCTTTTTCATCTTTGAATTTTACATAAATGGATGTCATAAAGCAGGGGTGCAGAACCTGCGACCCACGGGCTGCATGCGGCCACTAGGAAGAAACACAGGAAGAAACACAGCTGATCGTGTGATCAGCTGTGTTTCTGTCTGGAGCGCCGCAGAATTGCAGGATTACAGCTCCTGCTCCTGCACTGTAGCAGGACAGGTCCCCGGCTGTCAAAGACTGCATGAGACCCGAGGAAAAGACAGAAGCAGTGTATAAGCGCTTCTGCCTTCTCCTCACACAGATGAGAGGCGTGATGTGCAGTTTAGACCCGGCGATCATGTGATCGCCGGGTGTCAGGCGCAGATGACTGCAGAGCCTCACCAGCTCTGCCCTGTACAAAGCCATGCTCCTCTAAAGTCCTAAGCTGAGTTGCGGTTACAATGCTACACTGCTCTGTCACTGGAAGATAATGATGGCCTGGATGCAATGCCACAGTTTGGTTACTATATGTAGCACTGTTGATGGGACTTATACTCAGCTTCATGGAGGGAGCTCAGTGGAAAAATTGACATCCCCCTTGTAGTGATAGCAAAAAACGTCCACAGGGGAGAAAGGCACTCATAGGGTGAGTATGTCAAATAAACAGTGTCCTCCAAACACAGGTGGGTTTAATTAAACTCACCTGTTCAGGTTGCACCAGTATTGTGCACAACCACAATGAAGGCCAACTGGAAAAAGTAACTTGTTGGTGCTTCCGATTTAGTCCAAAATCGCTTTAGGCAGGGAACCCTCCCATTGTGTGCGAGACCGCATCAGCAAGCATAAATCTGATATACGCTGTAATAAATCGGAACTCCCGATACCCCATCACTTTATTCAAGCCGGTCACCATATTAGTCAATTACGATTCCAAATTATTGAACACATCCCTCTATCACGTCGAGGGGGAAATCGAAAACTTCTACTCCAAAAACGTGAGGCATATTGGATACATGAATTAAGGACATTGTCTCCGTTGGGTCTAAATCGTGCCTTGAGTTTTATATACAATGATATTATAATAGTCCTTCATTTCTTTTCTCTTTATTTTTATGGCATTTACAGACAAAATGACTTTACCTACAGGTAGGATTCTCTATAGAGTAGTTGTGTCTTGTCCATGTCTGATATTTTCGTGGAGTAACATATTGACGTAATTTTATTAACTAATATACTAATACACTTATCCACTGTTAATATTCTTTTTGCAATTTTTTGATACTTGTTCTATGGATTCTTTGCATGAAGCCTGATCTCCGATATTCAATCAGATTATATAATGTGTTAATCTTGGATTACACCAAACTAATACCATATACTGTATATGGATTCATCGATTTTTTTTCAGACGATTGTTTATACATTTTTCGATCTTTGATCGAACACTCTGACTCTATGATCGGATTTTCCGATTTTCCGATCATTTGTTTCGGATGTTGCGATTTTTTTTAGTAAAATATATTCAATTATTACGGATAACCGGACTTCCGCTATTTCAATCGCGAATGCGAATATCCTGTTTATTGACGTCCTTCACAATATCACGAGACCAGGCACAGCATAAATACCGGACATGCGCAGGTCACCCAGCGCAACGCCACTTTTCTTCAGTCAGGACTGCTTGAGGGTATCTACATGATATTGATAACTCTATGTGTTGTATGGGTTTACCTATGTGTGTGCCGAATACCTCATTGTCTGAAATTGCTGGGATATCTCTGATGTTAGCCAATTGATATACAGGTCCTTCTCAAAAAATTAGCATATTGTGATAAAGTTCATTATTTTCTGTAATGTACTGATAAACATTAGACTTTCATATATTTTAGATTCATTACACACCAACTGAAGTAGTTCAAGCCTTTTATTGTTTTAATATTGATGATTTTGGCATACAGCTCATGAAAACCCAAAATTCCTATCTCAAAAAATTAGCATATCATGAAAAGGTTCTCTAAACGAGCTATTAACCTAATCATCTGAATCAACTAATTAACTCTAAACACCTGCAAAAGATTCCTGAGGCTTTTAAAAACTCACAGCCTGGTTCATTACTCAAAACCGCAATCATGGGTAAGACTGCCGACCTGACTGCTGTCCAGAAGGCCATCATTGACACCCTCAAGCAAGAGGGTAAGACTCAGAAAGAAATTTCTGAACGAATAGGCTGTTCCCAGAGTGCTGTATCAAGGCACCTCAGTGGGAAGTCTGTGGGAAGGAAAAAGTGTGGCAGAAAATGCTGCACAACGAGAAGAGGTGACCGGACCCTGAGGAAGATTGTGGAGAAGGACCGATTCCAGACCTTGGGGGACCTGCGGAAGCAGTGGACTGAGTCTGGAGTAGAAACATCCAGAGCCACCGTGTACAGGCGTGTGCAGGAAATGGGCTACAGGTGCTGCATTCCCCAGGTCAAGCCACTTTTAAACCAGAAACAGCGGCAGAAGCGCCTGACCTGGGCTACAGAGAAGCAGCACTGGACTGTTGCATGTCATTCGGAAATCAAGGTGCCAGAGTCTGGAGGAAGACTGGGGAGAGGTAAATGCCAAAATACCTGAAGTCCAGTGTCAAGTACCCACAGTCAGTGATGGTCTGGGGTGCCATGTCAGCTGCTGGTGTTGGTCCACTGTGTTTTATCAAGGGCAGGGTCAATGCAGCTAGCTATCAGGAGATTTTGGAGCACTTCATGCTTCCATCTGCTGAAAAGCTTTATGGAGATGAAGATTTCATTTTTCAGCACGACCTGGCACCTGCTCACAGTGCCAAAACCACTGGTAAATGGTTTACTGACCATGGTATTACTGTGCTCAATTGGCCTGCCAACTCTCCTGACCTGAACCCCATAGAGAATCTGTGGGATATTGGGAAGAGAAAGTTGAGAGACGCAAGACCCAACACTCTGGATGAGCTTAAGGCTGCTATCGAAGCATCCTGGGCCTCCATAACACCTCAGCAGTGCCACAGGCTGATTGCCTCCATGCCACGCCGCATTGAAGCAGTCATTTCTGCAAAAGGATTCCCGACCAAGTATTGAGTGCATAACTGAACATAATTATTTGAAGGTTGACTTTTTTTGTATTTAAAACACTTTTCTTTTATTGGTCGGATGAAATATGCTAATTTTTTGAGATAGGAAATTTGGGTTTTCATGAGCTGTATGCCAAAATCATCAATATTAAAACAATAAAAGGCTTGAACTACTTCAGTTGGTGTGTAATGAATCTAAAATATATGAAAGTCCAATGTTTATCAGTACATTACAGAAAATAATGAACTTTATCACAATATGCTAATTTTTTTAGAAGGACCTGTATTACATGGAATGTGGCACACACACATAGTCTCATTAATCCGGGCTGATTTAACCCATTGCAGTCACTCCCTATGGAGGTTCGTTATTCAATATTTCCCCGTTTTCCAATATTTTTCTTGTTTTTCTATTGAGTGCTGTATAGAAGCAATGACCTGCCTAAATGTCTTCGATAAATGTAGATTTTTTTCATTTCTTTCTTTTTGTTGGTATATTCTGTGGTTATCCAATGTCCTTCCATGTCTTGATGTATACAATCTGTAGAGTTGTTTCTGTGATCACTATCCCATGATCAGAATAATTATTGGTTTATACTTGCAGACTGAAATATATTATAGTGTAGGATATTATGTAGATACATATGCATGATTAGATTTGCCCTTATATGGTTGTAGTTTTTTTCTTTTTTTCTTTTCTTCAATGTATTGATTGTGTGTCATTATAATTAACAGGCCGTGAACAAGGTCCGGGAGGACCGAAACGTTGGCCTATGTAACTGACCATCACCAGTGGCATTTCCAATAAAATTATTCACTTTGTTCACATCAAATTCTGAGTGCTGTGAATTTCTCTACAATATTACTTTGGCGATAACCTCCATCACTGAGCACCGAAGATAACAGTATACTTAGTAGAGTGCCAGCCATCAATTGTGTTCATTCTTAGGCGGGGGCCAGACCGCCAACCGGGTGAACAATAGTACTGAAGCTCCACTGGACCATGAAAGTCAAGTGAGCATGTGGACATAAGGCGCAGGATGAGAACCAGATGTTGAATGTCATGAAGTTTATTGGAAGACAACGCGTTTCAGGGTTCTGCTGACCCATTTTTCAAGTATAAAAAAAAGGTATAAACTAGAGTGATATGCTAGTAAAGAATAATAATAATGAAATAAATGTTCACAAATAATTGAAATGAAAAGAAGGCAACATAAAAAAATAAATATAAAAATAAGCAAGATTAGAAAGTCAAAATGATATAATATTAAATAAATGATATATATCTATCTATATATATATATATATATATATGTATATATATATATATATATATATATATATGTATATATATATATATATATCGATAGTAAAATTATTTGCAGTCCGAATATATCAATATGAGTGGATAATACTTAAATCAATAAATGAATGGCTAAATCAATAAATAAATGAATTGATACATAATTAAAAAAGCTTACATATCAGAATATAAGTAAATGATTAAATAAATTAATACTTGTTACAAAAAATTTGTTAAAGAATAAAAGATAAAAATAATAATTAATTGAGTGATTAAATAAATAAATAAATGCACTTCAATTAAAAACATATATATACTAATTTTAATATAAGTGCGGGAAGGATACAGATATGGTTACTTGCTATATATATATGTGTATATGTATAGCCCTATATCTGAGAGGTGCAAGTGGATGTGCTAACCTAAATGAGGGGGGGGGGGATGTAATTAAATGAATAACAGATAACCAACCACATTCAATTTATTTAAAAAAAATATACATATTATTATCATTATTATTATTCATTTTTAGATTATTATTTTTATATTTATTATATATAATTTTTTATTTATTTTCTACTTATATACATACTCTCTTCTTTACAACTCAGAATTATTATGTTCCATCCATCCCATCTTCACACATCCACTATTCCGCCTCTTGTGAGGATTATACAGTATTTTTACACATGCAAATATCCAAGTGTTCCTCATCATTGCGGTTATGTTGCTTATATTCCCCTCATCCAGCCACCAGCTGTACCGCTCCATTCAGTGAGCGCTACAGCCAGCATCCCACTAGCTTCACCCGGCCAGTGACGCCGTCCATTCAGCGTCCCTGGGTCCCGCCCATCCTGCGCCTTCAAATCTCTGTTACTAGCGTGCGCTGTGGGCGCATAGTGAAGCAGACGCTCAACATGCCGGCAGCGTACGGCCGTGATTTTGGTCTCTCCCTCTGCAGCCTCACAGGTAGTCTTGTTACATTTCAGCTTCTGTGCAGAGCATGAGCTTTTCATTCATCAATGATCCTCCATACCTATATTGGTTGGTTATCTCTTATTCATTTAATCACATCACATAAACACTTGCACCTCTCAGATATAACCATATCTGTGCATATTTATTGTTTTTAATCACTCAATTAATTATTATTTTTATATTTTATTCTTTAACAAATTTTTCGGAACAAGTATTAATTTATTTCATCATTTACTCATATTCTGATCTGTAAGCTTTTTTAATTATGTATTCATTTATTTATTGATTTAGCCATTCATTTATTGATTTAAGTATTGTCCATTCATATTGATGTATTCGGACTGTATATAATTTTACTATCTAATATATATATATATATATATATATATATATATATATATATACAGGTCCTTCTCAAAAAATTAGCATATTGTGATAAAGTTCATTATTTTCTGTAATGTGCTAATAAACATTAGACTTTCATATATTTTAGATTCATTACACACCAACTGAAGTAGTTCAAGCCTTTTATTGTTTTAATATTGATGATTTGGGCATACAGCTCATGAAAACCCAAATTTCCTATCTCAAAAAATTAGCATATTTCATCCGACCAATAAAAGAAAAGTGTTTTAATACAAAAAAAGTTAACCTTCAAATGATTATGTTCAGTTATGCACTCAATACTTGGTCGGGAATCCTTTTGCAGAAATGACTGCTTCAATGCGGCGTGGCATGGAGGCAATCAGCCTGTGGCCCCGCTGAGGTGTTATGGAGGCCCAGGATGCTTCAATAGCGGCCTTAAGCTCATCCAGAGTGTTGGGTCTTGCGTCTCTCAACTTTCTCTTCCCAATATCCCACAGATTCTCTATGGGGTTCAGGTCAGGAGAGTTGGCAGGCCAATTGAGCACAGTAATACCATGGTCAGTAAACCATTTGCCAGTGGTTTTGGCACTGTGAGCAGGTGCCAGGTCGTGCTGAAAAATGAAATCTTCATCTCCAAAAAGCTTTTCAGCAGATGGAAGCATAAAGTGCTAAAAAATCTCATGACAGCTAGCTGCATTGACCCTGCCCTTGATAAAACACAGTGGACCAACACCAGCAGCTGACATGGCACCCCAGACCATCACTGACTGTGGGTACTTGACACTGGACTTTAGGCATTTTGGCATTTCCCTCTCCCCAGTCTTCCTTCAGACTCTGGCACCTTGATTTCCGAATGACATGCAACAGTCCAGTGCTGCTTCTCTGTAGCCCAGGTCAGGCGCTTCTGCCGCTGTTTCTGGTTCAAAAGTGGCTTGACCTGGGGAATGCGGCACCTGTAGCCCATTTCCTGCACACGCCTGTACACGGTGGCTCTGGATGTTTCTACTCCAGACTCAGTCCACTGCTTCCGCAGGTCCCCCAAGGTCTGGAATCGGTCCTTCTCCACAATCTTCCTCAGGGTCCGGTCACCTCTTCTCGTTGTGCAGCGTTTTCTGCCACACTTTTTCCTTCCCACAGACTTCCCACTGAGGTGTCTTGATACAGCACTCTGGAAACAGCCTATTCGTTCATAAATTTCTTTCTGTGTCTTACCCTCTTGCTTGAGGGTGTCAATGATGGCCTTCTGGACAGCAGTCAGGTCGGCAGTCTTACCCATGATTGCGGTTTTGAGTAATGAACCAGGCTGGGCGTTTTTAAAAGCCTCAGGAATCTTTTGCAGGTGTTTAGAGTTAATTAGTTGATTCAGATGATTAAGTTAATAGCTCGTTTAGAGAACCTTTTCATGATATGCTAATTTTTTGAGATAGGAATTTGGGGTTTTCATGAGCTGTATGCCAAAATCATCAATATTAAAAACAATACTAGGCTTGAACTGCTTCAGTTGGTGTGTAATGAATCTAAAATATATGAAAGTCTAATGTTTATCAGTACATTACAGAAAATAATGAACTTTATCCCAATATGCTAATTTTTTGAGAAGGACCTGTATATATATATAATATCATTTTGACTTTCTAATCTTGCTTATTTTTGCATTTATTTTTTATGTTGCCTTCTTTTCATTTCAATTATTTGTGAACATTTATTTCATTATTATTATTATTATTCTTTACTAGCATATTACTCTAGGTAGTTTATACCTTTTTATTAGACTTGAAAAAGGGGTCAGCAGAACCCTGAAACACGTTGTCTTCCAATAAACTTCATGACATTCAACATCTGGTTTTGGTCCTGCGCCTTATGTCCACACGCTCACTTGACTTCCATGGTCCAGTGATCTTGTAGTGATAAGCAGTGGCACATCCAGTATGTCACCCAATTTGAAGGACAGTAGGCATCCCTTCATAAGCACCTGATAATGGCATATTGGGCAGAGTGCAGTGCATACCACATGTTAAGGCACTCATCTCTCGGCTGAGGATGAGTGAGCACTATGCTTTTCTGCAGCAGGTGAAGAGCACTTGTTCCTTCATCCAGATAACAGAACCAGAAAAGTGTTTCCTGCAGAATATGGAACAGCCATGCTGGAATGTCATATGTATCCTCTGCTAGGGGTGTGCCAGAAGAGAGATGCAGCAGGATAAAGACTAGCAAAGGTACACGAGACTCAGAGATGACAAAGTGGTGCAGGAGTGTTGGAAGTTGAGCACTGTCCTATGCCAGGGATGTGCTGAAGCCTGAGCCACAGACCAGGCCCAGGATCACAGGCTGCAGACCAGTTGTGGAGCAAGGTCCCTGACTAGGATAAAGTGAGGCAGTCACCATGGTAATGATGATCAGGAGACAAATCACCAGTATGAGCATGCACATCTGAAGTGTTGCAGCAGAGCAAGTGAGAAGTGGAATTGGTAAGAGATGTCCAATTTGCCTGCACAATACCAGGCAAGAAAAAGGGTGCCACAGAGCAGCACTGAGGAAGTGTGGTCATGGACAGCCATCTGGCTGTATAGCTGTATATTGGAAGAAAATACATTGTACAAAAAAATACAAATAAAAGGAAAATAAAAGTGCAAAATAAAAAAAGAAAGAAAGTCTGTGTCCCACAGAGGTCTTCCACATACAGTGGTGCAAACAAAATATGAAATAAAAAAATAAGAAAATTTTAACAAAAAGATGCAAAATAAATAACATACAAGTAAAAGAAAACTATAAAAAAGAAAAGTGCAAAATAAAATTGTTCACTGTTATATTATGTGGCAAAAATATATTTTAAAAATAAATAAAAAGTGATGATAAAATATTTAAAGATGCAAAATAAATAAAATACAAATAAAAGGGAGAAAAAGGAAAAGGAAAATGTGCAAAAAAAAGGCAGTGTCAGTGTCTTTTTGTAGCAGAAAAATATAAAAAAAATAATAAATAGTAAAATACATAAAAGAAAAAGCCTCCCATACCAACCAAAACCATTTCAAGTATCACCCCATTCATGTGAAACTGCACATATTGTATAATAAAATGATCCAACACATATATTTGCATATTTAAATAATGAGCTATAGTTTGAATTAAAATGACTTAAAAAAAAAAGAAAATTGTACAGTTTCCCCCTAATAAAACTAAAATAATATATTAAAAAGCCCTGTGTTATGTAGTAAAAAGCTGTAAAGCTATAAAAGTTATTTTGAACCACGTGTGCTTAATCACAAAAAAAGTTACTGGTCATTAAGGTCTTTTCAGGCCTGGTCATTAAAGGGTTAACCAATAAGTGCTTTCCCGACTAGTAAGGCCTCATAAACACGACCACACCTTTTATTTTGGTCTGCAGGACACCAGCCATACATGTTCTGCATTCTGCAAAACGGAGTAACGGATGCGGACAGCACATATAATGCTGTCCGCATCTTTTGCTGCCCTGTTGAAGTGAATGGGTCCGCATCCAAGCCACCAAAAAAATGCAGGGTACCTACAGTATATCTGGGGGTGCAGAAGGTGATAATAACCAGTGAGCATTGTCCGCTGCAGTGAAGTAAAGCGAGAATTTGTGAATAGGAGGCAGGAAGGAAATGTCGCCACTTAAAGGAGTTTCCGAGTTAAAATAATTTTTAACATGTTCCTGCAGCATGGTCCCTGACACAGAAGATTCCTACTTTCCTGCTCCATGCTGCTCTCGCTGTCTCCATCCTCCGGTCCCGGAGCACCTTTCCAGCAAATTACTGACTTTAGTGGCCACATTACCGTTGAAGCCATTGGCTGGAGAGGTACAAGTGACTATGCCCATATTCAACCAGATGTAAACAGCACTGGGACTGGAAGATGGAGGCAGCGGGAGCAGGAGAGTATGAATCTTCTGTTTCAGGCCCATGCTGCAGGAACGTGTTAAAAATAATTTTTTACCAGGAAATCTCTAAGCCCCTGTTAAATGGTACAATATTCAGGACATTTACTGGGAACAAATGTTCATAGGAACGCTCATTCCTGATATCTGGCCGGAATAATCGTGCCGCTGATCAGCTCAAGGAATCGCTTGTTTGTAGTCTGATTTGCATATTTTATCAGGATGAAAGATGTACAATTATCGTCAGCACATCTCACCGTATAATTGCATGATTTTCCTATTATATGAAGTAAAGTCATGATTTTATGAAAGACACGGAGACGAGTATTGCTTTAACCCTTTCTTAACTGTCCACCTATAGCCGCAAAGAAAACATGACATAAAGAAAAGAAACCATGGCAACAGGCCCTTCCCCATCTTGTGCCAGTATAATAGACCCAACATCCTTAAGTCCTTCCTCTTTCTTAGTGAGGTGACACCAACTCAATAACAGTAACAATTTAGAACATTCCTCTTCAACCGATGCAAACCGCTGAACTCTCCGGAACTGGAAACTCTGCCACTGCCTGGTGAATTTAGCACTGGAGCCATGCTGTTAAGCTCCTAATAATCCCGATGGTTCTACCCTGCAAAATAAGAAAAGACAGAAATTGCGGAATTACACCTAAAAAAGGGCAAACGTCCCTGAAGATAAATATCATTCTCAATGCAACTAGTCAAGGCAAAAGAAAATCACATATTGAAACCAAAAAAAGGATTGCCAGGGTGGTAAAAAGGGTGGGGCAATACTCGCCTCAGTGTCTTTCATAAAATCATGACTTTACATCATACAATAGGAAAATCATGCAATTTTATTTCAAGACACGGGGGCTCCTATTGTGAGTTCAAATACGACCCATAACAGACGAGAAAGCATGTAGTGTTGGTCGAAAGTAGAATTCCCTGAAGGTGGATACTCTTGACCAATCCGCCAACCTCATGATGTCTTCCAGTTTAGCACCTGCTACCGCCATAGAAGTGACCGCCGGTCCTCTGGTGGAGTGAGCCGTGAATACTGACGTGTCCACTCCCGCTAGGGACATGACCCACTTAACCCATCAAGCCAACTTAGTGCCGATGACAGGGGAAAAGGGCCGATGGAACCAAAAAAGCTGAGGAGACGCGGGAGAACGATGCGCTAATGTACGAGCCTCATATTCCTTGAGGCAGAGAACCGGACAGAACGCTGCGGTCGAAGGGAAAGCGGGATAATGTACCACGTGGATGTGCGCCTTGGTGCGTCGAGTAATGTTGAAGGTAACGCCCTCTGGAGTGAAAGAACAGGCATCATAGTCCAGAGCCCGGACATCGGATACTCTGTTACAAGAGATGAGACACAGGAGTGTAACTAGCTTGGCTGACAACTGGCGCAAGGAGAGATCCGGGTTGGACGGCCAGGTAGAGAAAGGAGATAAAACAGACGACACATCCCAGGTCATGGCGAACCAAGGCATCGGGGGTTTAGCCAGGCTCGTACCATGGAGTAGAAGACACACCAAGGATGCCGGCCCGCCGGACGCCCGTTGAAACCTTGGTGAGCGGAGGAGATAGTCGACCTGAACAAGTTAATTGTGTGGCAAGCCTTGCCCTCTTCGAACAAGGAAGTAAGGAACTGCAAAATCTCTGCTACAGTAGCCGAAAAGGGATCCAAGTCCCGAGCCAGGCACCAGTTAGACCAAGATCTCCAGGCTGCTCTATAAGATCTTCTTGTGCCGGGAGCCCATGCGTCCGCCAAAAGACATTGAGTCGTGTCCGAAATTCCCCGGATTTCCCAGGAGTTCCTGAAATTCTGCATGCCAGGAGTCGAAGAGATCCATCTAGTATGAGAGAATGCTAAAGCCCCGGCGGTCCTCGTAAGAGATCCAGAAAGCAAGGCAGGAGGAAGGGTGTGTCGACTGTCAGCTCTAGCAATTGGGGAAACCAAGATTGGGTGCCCCAAAAGGGGACCACCAAAACAAGCTCGGTCAATTGCTGGCAAACTTGACTCAGGACCCGCGGAATCATGGCAAACGGCGGAAAAGTGTACATCAGGGACACCGACCAGTTCTGTAGGAACGCGTCCACCGCTGCCGCATATGGGTCCGGTAGCTATCTGTAAAAACGGGAAAGCTTAGTGTTCAAACGGGAAGCGAAGAGGTCAATAGAAAAGGGACCCCAGTGAGATGATAAAGCAGCGAACACCTGCTTGTGCAACTTCCAATCGCTGCCATCCTTGAGATACCGAGAGCTCCAGTCCAGGTGAGTGTTGTGGAGCCACGAAAGGTATACTGCCAGTACAACAATGTCCCTGGCCAGACAAAACAACCAGAAGTCCTTCGCTAGCCGAGACAACAAGGCTGAATGAGAGCCCCCCATGGAGTTGACATACCGCACCACCGAGACGTTGTCCATGCACAGCCTGATGCACGCCTTGGCCACCCCATTTGCAAAACTGCGAATCGCGAAGGATCCCACCAGAAGTTAGAGCATTGATGTGGAGGTGGGACTCATCCTTCGACCAGCATCCTTCGGTGGTCACACCTTCGTAGTGAGCGCCCCAACCACGAAGAATGGCGTCCGACTCCACCGTAAAGTCCGGTTGGGGCCCGAAAATCGCCTTGCCATTCCAGGCTGAGAGATGGTGGATCCACCATCGTCTCTGGTATCGTCTCTGGTATCTGAGTCCAGCAAGATGAAATCAGAAAGTCCATGGTGTGGGATGGTATCAGCACAGACTTCTCTCTGTTGAGAAGAAAACCCAGACGGGACAGTAGATTCATTGTCAAATCTAGATGACTGAGAAGGGTTTCTGGTCTGGAAGGTCGACAGGCCGGACAGATGGCCCCTGGAACTGCCGGCCCTGGTAGAAACCCTATTCTGAAACAAGGAGTTCCTAGAATTTTTTATTTTTTTTGGCACAAGTTAGCGTAAAATTGTTTGTTTATTTTTTTTCTCTTACAAAATCATTTTCCGCTAACTTGTGCCAAAAAAAAAAAATATTCTAGGAAGTCTCCATGACCCTCATAGTATACCTTGGGGTGTCTTCTTTCCAAAATGGGGTCACATGTGGGGTATTTATACTGCCCTGGAATTTTGGGGGCCCTAAAGCGTGAGAAGAAGTCTGGAATCCAAATGCCTAAAAATGCCTTCCTAAAAGGTACTCATTGGAATTTGGGCTCTCTTGCGCTCCTAGGCTGCAAAAAAGTGTCACACATGTGGTATCGCCATACTCGGGAGAAGTAGAGCAATGTGTTTTGGGGTGTATTTTTACATATACCCATGCTGGGTGAGAGAAATATCTCTGTCAAATGACAACTTTGTATAAAAAAAAAAAGGGAAAAGTTGTCTTTTAGAGAGATATTTTAGAGCACTCGAGTATAATGGAAGTCAATGGGAGACAACCAGACACCCCCTGCTCTGAAGAGGGGAGGGTGCCTGGTCCATTAGAAAATGTCAGAAAGTGAAAATAACACCACCGAAATGGATCGGGAACAGCATGGGTTTGATGTCTGGATGCATCTTGGACACCCAGGTCGCTGCTGTGAACCATGTTGTTCCTAGTTGTACACCCTTTTTACAGACTGACAAAAATATGCACAAACCCCCCCCCCCCCAAAAAAAAAAATCTATTTTACATGAAAAATTGTTAGGAAACATTCTTTCCTGTATATTCAATTGTATACAAAGTGCAAGTGCTGCAAAAAATTACTAGCAAGAGGCACTCCGAAACAGCCTGTATATCACATAAAGGTGGGCCTCATTCACATTGTGGTACAATAGTTCAGTTAGTGGGACTCTTACACTCATAAAGCCTATGCACTAAGTGAAGTGCTGCCAAAATCTGCAAGGTACCGGCACTTTAAAACACCCCCTTTGTTACACATAAAGGAGGGCATCATACACACCCTTGAAAAATTATGATTGATGGCTTGCTGGTGGCCCTCAAAAATATTTGGAGCAAGGGCCTGCTGATCTGACCATCTAAAACCTTAGGGGCGAGGGCCTGCTGCCATATTGGTGACTCTAGATAACCTCTGGGCGATTGCACGTCCCTGTGACAATGACGATCCATTTGGATGTCTGCCCTATCAACTTTCGATGTTCTTTTCTGTGCCTACCATGTTGATCACGGTTAACGGGGAATCGGGGTTCGAAGCTGGAGAGGGAGCCTGAGAGAGGGCTACCACATCCAAGGGAGGTCAATTGCTGAAATCTGATTGGCTGTTGTTGCCTTGCCCCTTTTTTTTTCTTAATTGTGAACCACACAGAGAAGGTGGGTCAAGCTATTAAAGCACAAGAATCCAAGGAAGGCAGCAGGTGCGCAGCAATTACCCACTCCCGACTCGGGGAGGTAGTGACGATAAATAGCAATACAGCACTCCTAAGCGGCCCTGTTATTGGAATGAGTACACTTTCCGTTAACGAGGATCTATCAGAGGGCAGTCTGGTGCCAGCAGCCAACTTGCTTCCGGCAACGTTCACCCAGTGTGCCATCATGGTCATGATTGTGTTGACCAGACTCTTGGCTACTGAGACTGGACTTGTAAGTGAGGGCTTGCTGTCGCTTTGTTGACTCTAGATAACTTCTAGGCAATCACACATCCCTATGACAGCGACAATCCATTTGGATGTCTGCCCTATCAACTTTGGAGCAATATTTCACCAAGGACCTTCTGGTATAGCACCATTTTGCTTGTCCTCTCCACCAGAGGAATGAGAGCTGAGAAGTTCGCTTTGTAGCGGGGGTCGAGAAGGGTGAGCAACCAGTAATCCGTGTTGTTTAAAATGCATATAACGTGCGGGTCATAGGAAAGGCAGCCTAACATGAAGTCAGCCATGTGTGCCAGAATACCAACAGGTACAACTTCACTGTCGTCATTAGAAGGTGAGCTGACTCTATAAAAGATTGTAGTTGAGGGCCTGCAGGTGAGCTGACCCTGTAAAACATTATATGCGAGGGCCTGCAGGTGAGCTGATGCTGTAAAACATTATATGCGAGGGCCTGCAGTTGAGCTGACACTGAAAAACATTATATGCGAGGGCCTGTAGGTGAGCTGACCCTGTAAAAAATTATGTGAGGGCATATATGCGAGGGCATTATATGCGACGAATAAGCATGTTGATATGATGATGGAAGAGGAGGATGATAAAAAGAAGATTAAACCATATACACATAAAGGAGGGCCTCATTCACATTGTGATACAATAGTTCAGGTAGTGGGACTCCTACACTCATAAAGCCTATGCACTGTGAAGGGGCAACCAAAAAATTACAAGGAACCGGCACTCTAAAATACCCTTTGTTACACATAAGGAGGGCATCATACACACCCTTGAAAAATTATGATTGGTGGCCTGCTGGTGACCCTCAAAAACAATTGGAGTAAGGGCTTGCTGATCTGACCATCCAAAACATGAGGGGTGAGGGCCTGCTGCTGAGCTGACCTTATAAAACATTATATGCTAGTGCCTGCAGGTGAGCTGACGCTGTAAAACATTATATGTGAGTGCATGCTGTTCAGATGACGCCCTAAAACATTATAAGTGAGTGCATGCTGTACAACTGACGCTCTAAAACATTATTTTCAAGTGCATGTTGTTCAGCTGACGCTCTAAAACATTTGTGAGTGCCTTCAGGTGAGCTGACGCTCTAAACCATTATATGCGAGTGCATGCTGTTCAAATGATGCTCTAAAACATTATATAAAAATATTTGAGTTGAGGGCCTGCAGTGGAGCTGACTCTATAAAAAATATTACATGTAAAATATAAGAAAAAGAACTAGATCACACATCCTCAATACTATGCTTTTATCTAACTGCTTCTCAGCATAATTGATATTGCTTCTCAGCATAATTTATTGTATACTGTAGGAAGGCGCAAGGGTCTGTTATTGACGGAAGGTACGTGTCACCGAGGTTCCTGACCTTGGTGAGATAAGAACCGGTTATTTTATGTGTCAGCCACAGCTAGTGCTCGCTGACACTGTTTATTCTTATTCTAACACCAGGACTCTGCCAAGTGTTTGTGTTATTTTTTCCTTGTTGTGTGAATGAACACTGACTTTTGCTTTACTACTGTGTTCATGCCTCTGTACTGCATCCGCTTACCCTGTCTACCAGAGCGAAATCCTTACAATTGGTGGCTTGGAGTGGGCAAGCGCAGTGAGGCTGGTGTGAACGCCAAAATATTTTTTACACACGGTTGTATGTCATTTATCAAACCGGCTAGATTCAAACAAGTGTCACGAGATGAAATGGAGGCTGTTATGAAGGCCCTCGTAGAGGCTAACCTGCAGCAACATGAGGCTAATAAGCAGCAGCAGGAGACCAACCAGTTGCTGCTACAACATGTAATGGCGTTGCAGTCAGCAGGAGCAACCCCAAGCGTACACGATGCCCGGAAAGCAGTACGTGCAGCAATCCCTAAAATAACCCCCGCAGATAACGTCGAGACCTACCTGGCGATGTATGAAAAAGTAGCCACCAGGGAAAAGCTGCCCCAGGACCAGTGGGCTGAGGTCGTCGCTCCGTTTCTGATGTCAGAGTCCCAGCGGGTGTTTTTCGACTTGCCTGACGATCAAGCGGCCGACTACCCAAAGGCAAAAGGGGAGATTTTGGCAAGACTTGGGGTAAATGTGCTGGTCCGGTACCAGCGTGTGCATCAGTGGGGGTTCAACCTGGCGGAGCCTGTGAGACCCCAATATTATGACCTGCTTAACCTGTTGCAAAAGTGGCTACAACCTGACATGTTGAGCCCCACTGCTATGTTGGATCAGTTGTTAGCAGACAGGTTCTGGTTCTCTCCAGCAATGGATTGGCCAGGTCTCACCAGGGAATGCGCTGGAGATGGTCGACCTGGTGGAGCGCTATGAGGCCAGCCGGAACTTACAGGGGGGTTCTGTTGGAAGGGGGCAGTCAGATCCCATAACTCTCCACCCCTGCAACCGGTGCCCACCAAACTCGCCTGGGACGTAACACCTGTGGACCCCGCTCCAATAATCTGCTGGCGGTGTCGGGAGCCTGGCCATGTTCGGGCGGACTGTCCACAGCAGGGGGAACCAATGGACACGAACTATGGTTTCCGTCAATCATTATATGCAAGGAAACTGTGTGCAGTGGGTGCTCCGGAGTCTCTGAACCACCTGTGCCAGGTTGAGGTAGGAGACACTCCAGCGGAGGCTCTGTTGGACTCAGGAAGTCTGGTGACCCTGGTAAGGGCCTCCCTGGTACGCTGCGCTGAGTACACCGGCCGTAAGGTCGGAGTGATGTGTATACATGGGGACTTAAAAGACTACCATACAGCTATGGTGTCTCTGTCTACGGTTTCCGGCAGGTGGATCCACGAGGTGGCTGTTGCAACCAACCTACACTATGAACTAATAGTAGCGAGAGACTTTTCAGGTTTCACGGCACTGTGGCCTGTTCCGAGAATTACTGATACACATGAGACAGGGGTAACCCTAGAAGAGTGGCCCGGCTCAGGGGGGCGACCCGAACCCTGGGAACCTGAGTCCGAAGGGTGACCGCCATTTCAGTGGAAGAGGGGAAACAACCCCGCTAAGTGTAATGGTGGGAGAAGCAAATTACAAAGTACACCAGCCGGGGAGGCGAAAGCCGGAGCAGGTTTACCATGTTAATTTGCTAAAACCTTGGAAGGATAGGGAAACCTGAACGGAAGACAGTCCACGGCTGGGCTTTCTTGGACAAGAGATTTCGGCTCCTAAGTCTGATGCAAAGGAAGTGGTTGCCACAATAAAAATTGCTGACAGCCTCTCCTCTAAACAGGCTCAGGAGACCAGGGAGTTTGTTAGTCGGAACACTGATGTGTTCTCAGACCTCCCTGGATGCACTTCCATAATTACAACATGACATTGTCACTGAGCCGGTTAAAGCCATACCGAGTACCCGAGGCTTGGCAAAAAGCCATCTTGGAGGAAGTGCAACTCATGTTGTGGATGGATGTCATTGAGGAGTCTAAAAGTGAGTGGGCCAGTCCTATAGTCTTCATTCCCAAACCAGACGGGTCGTTACGATTTTGTAACGATTTTCGGAAATTGAACGAGATATCAAGGTTTGATGCATATCCAATGCCTCGGGTGGATGAACTAATTGAGAAATTAGGTCAAGCCAGGTATTTTTCTGTTCTGGATCTTACCAAAGGGTACTGGCAGGTACCCTTGACGGAGGCTGCCAAAGAGAAAACTGCCTTCATTACACCAGAGGGGCTGTACCAGTATAAAGTGTTACCCTTTGGCCTACATGGTGCACCTGCCACTTTCCAACGTCTAATGGATATTGGACTTCATCCACATCAGCGGTATGCCTTGGCTTACCTGGATGACATTATTATTTACAGTACCGGCTGGGAAAGTCACCTGCCCAAAGTTCAGGCCTAAGTGGACTCCCTTCGAAAGGCGGGACTAACAGCTAACCCAAAGAAATGTGCGATAGGGTTAGAGGAGACCAAATATCTTGGGTATGTCATTGGGCGCGGTGTCATTAAACCCCAAGTGAGCAAAATAGAGGCGATACGCAATTGGCCCTGACCTGCCACCTCTAGAGAAGTAAAGTCGTTCCTGGGAGTGGTAGGCTATTACATGAGGTTTGTTCCCCATTTTGCCACTTTAGCGGCTCTGTTGACAGGGCTCTTAAAGGGACGGAAGTCTGTGAACTGGAATGACCAGGCGGAAGAGGCTTTCTCCGCTTTGAAGTCGGCCCTGTGTGGGTCCCCGGTTTTGGTGACGCCCGACTTCAAGGGGGAATTTGTGGTACAGACTGATGCCTCCGAAGTGGGCCTCGGTGTGGTGCTGTCTCAGGAAGTCAACGGGGAGGAGCATCCCGTTGTCTTCCTCAGCCGTAAGCTCACTCCAGCGGAGACCCGGTACAGTATAGTCGAGAGAGAGTGCCTGGCTATCAAGTGGGCACTCGAGTCTCTCCGCTATTATCTGTTGGGGCGGAAGTTCCGTCTGGTGACCAATCACTCCCCTCTCAAGTGGATGGGCCAGGCCAAAGAGAGGAATGCTCGGGTCACCAGGTGGTTCTTATCGCTGCAAAACTTTAAGTTCACAGTAGAACACAGGGCAGGCTGCTTACAGGGAAACGTGGATGCCCTGTCCCGAGTTCACTGTCTGGCATGTGTTCACCCCTCAGGGTTGAACAAAGGGGGGAGGTATGTAGGAAGGCTCAAGGGTCTGTCATTGACGGAAGGTACATGTCACCGAGGTTCCTGGCCTCGGTGAGATTAGAACCGGCTAGTGCTCGCTGACGCTGTTTATTCTTAGTGTGGCTGAAAAGCCGATCCGAGCCGGTTCTTATTGGGAGCAGCCAAAGAGCAGAGTGTGTGGCTGTTCCCCACTTCCAGGCCAGGTTTTGGGCTGGGGTTTAAAAACCCAGCCAGCAGCTCAGCTGGGTGTGGCATGTTCCTCCAAGTGAAAGTGGAGCTGTGAAGGCTCTGTGTCTCTGGGAGCTGCATGAGAGCAATCAGCTGGAAGCCAGGCGCCCTAAAGCCTGCTGTGGATATCCAGGTGACGTGTTTGTTTTGAGTTCTGTGGACTTTGGCCCTGTAAAATAACATGAGGAATTCATGTGGTGTGAATTAACACCAGGACTGTTTTTGTGTTATTTTTTCCTTGTTGTGTGAATAAACACTGACTTTACCTGCCTACCAGAGCGAAATCCCTACAATACCTATACCTATGCTGCATGCTATACATGAGGCATTAGTATAAAATTTGATCAAAAAGCATAGGCCCACTCACCGCGACAAGGTTGCCTCTTCAAATGGACCCCTTTTCTAAATTAGGCGCAGCACTGCACGGCGACAACAGCAACACCCGAGCAGGCAGCGGAACCCAGCAGTCAAACAGCGCTCCCGCTGTCTAACAAAGCCATCATTGCACTGGGTCTCACCAACCCATCGGGACAGCACAAGAGCAACAATGGCCGCCGTGCAGTACTGCACCATGTGAACAGGTATGGATCTCACCCTATCACATACTCTCAGGAGCTCCAACTGAGAGGTAGGAATTTATACCCTTATACAGAAGCCTGCTAATTAAAAGCACCTGGGCTGAATGGGGAGGAGTGCTGATACCAGGAGGAGAAAGAGCATAGATTCTACAATACATGTAAAATATGCTGTTAGATAAAAGCATAGTATTGAGGATGTGCGATCCAGTTCTTTTTCTTATATTTTACCTGTGCCATATATATCGCTATATATCACATACAGTCTAGTGACTTGAATAACATATATATATATCTCCAGCTATATCCGGATGGATATATATGTTAATCAAGTCACTAGACTGTATGTGATATATGCCGATATACATCCATATCTTCCCTTCTGTGTCCTGCTAAATTGGGGGCACGTTATACAAAGAACATACGTCATTTCCCAACGAGAACACATATGAATTTTATGATACTTTTAGGACAATACGGACACACGTGTCTCATTGTCGATATATGTATATGCACTACATATGCTTATATATTCATTTTATGTAAGTTTTATTATGTTGCAATAAATGTGGGTTGATTTTGATCCTCATTGTCCATAATTCCCACGTAATTGAGTGCCCCTCAATACATCTTTGTTTACATTTTTATAGTTTTTTTTTTTTTGTCTGATTTATATTGCAAATACCATCTGATGTTATATCATGTGCTCTTTTGCTGACTATTTTGTGCATTCTGCCTTGTTCACTTTATTTTGTACAAGTGTGCATACAGTTGAAACAAATTTATACTGTTGTATTTCAATAAAAATACAATTACAAAAAAAGAGCCCTTGCCCTGCGTGATCCTGCGCAGGGAAAGGGAGAGCATCGGAGCATGAACTGCTCTGATGCTCAAGGTGGAGGGGGCTGCCTGGGTGAGATCATGGGTATGTCCAGGTTCAGCTCTGAACCTGGACAACCCCTTTAAGCCTGATCAAGCCACCAGTAGAAGTACTCACATGCCAGGAAGCACCAAAGAAACAAAAATGACATATCAGTTGTCTAAAGATGTTATAACTTCTGGGTATGTTAATATAAACCAAACCAATGTAGTACCAAGATGCACCAGGCAAGAGATTAATACATTAGCAGCAGTTGAAGCATTCATTAATACACTGCAAGTAATTATAGGTCCTAGTAATGAACTTTAGAAAACCATAAGACCCTGGAGTGGCAATTAGTTATATGAAAAAACTAAGTAAGTGGAAAAGTATAATTAAACTCTGAGGAATCATGGGACATATTGCATAAGATTTTTGTTATACATGACCTTTGTGGAAGAGATATAGTCCAGCTTATACATACTGTCTTCACTCCTTCAGAAGTGGGAGAACTATAACATGAAAACATCCAGTGCCTTGAAAATTTATTGCTGCATGGGAGTAAGACTGCCATGCGTAATTAGCTTTTTACATATACTGGTGTGCCCCTGTTTCACTGCAGTTGTGACAAAGAAGTGTGTATCTTGCCTCAGCTGCCTTCAACAGAATGCGGGAGGAGCAGTAAAAGACCCACCTTCACACCTTACATCAAATAGGAGTCCTTTTTACATTCTCCGTATTGATTTCTTACAACTGCCAAAAATAGGAAGTTAAAGTATATTTTGGTATGCTTTGATAAGTTTTCAGGACAGGTAGAAGCATATGCAGCATCACCACATACTGCAACATCAACTACTACAGAAGCCAATATTTGTAAAGAATTTGTATGTCAGTATGGTATTCCACAAGTACTTTCCAGTAATCAAGGCCCATCTTGCACAGGTAATGTATTTCAAAACATATGTTCAGTGATGGGTATTAAAGAACAATGACATACTCCATATCATCCTAAAGGCTATTGGTAAAGTAGAAATATTCAATCAAAGAAACAATCAAACTTACTAAATGCTGTAAAGAATCTGGTATGAAATATAGTGATGCTTTGCCTCTTGTATATTATAAGGTAGTGGAATGCACAGGAGAGTGGATCCACCAACCAGGGTGCCACGGTCCCGCAGTGTCACCCCACTGCTGAAGTACAGACCAAAGAAATAGTGATATAGAAGGACTGGGCATACCTAAGATATTGGGTCATTACTTTATTAGATATACTGACAATACATAATGCAATAGTAATAAAAATGTATAATGCAATAGTAATAAAAAAATATCTGACACAGTGTGGTGACTGTTGCAGAGGGTGATCCCACCAGATGGTAGTGAATATATGGAACCTCCTGCGACCGTCTCCACTGGGAAACACAGCACTATAGCTACTAGCGTTAATTCCTATTCACAACACAGCCCGTAGCGCCAACTGATGTAGGTATATATACAATAAATAAATACAATAACAATAGCTCATAAATAAGGATCCAATGATAGTGTAATTAATATCAACTGGCTGAATACATTGTAGCAGCATGATTGAATTCATTAGCAGCATATATCAGCAACAATAGTAAAAAAAAAAAAATGGCAATAAAAATGGCAACAATCCCTTCCACTGACAATGGAAGGACCGCAAAATTCAACAGTATACTGTGTCCGTTTGACTCAGGTCAGTTAGTTCGAGTGTTGAGGATAATCCCGGTGAGTAGAAGCAGCGGATAGCTTTAAGTCCTCAGATCGGGCTTACTAAACTCAGTGTGCAATAACAGTTATAGACGGCAAAGTTCACTGACTAGCTGCCCTGGCGGCGTCCCGCTTCAGGTTAGTATTCAGAGCATGCAGTGATTGCCGGTTGGTTAATTGGAACAGTCTTACCGGTAGTTGGAGGCTTATACCGTCCAGTATTGAATGCCTCTGCCGTTCTACAAGCTTTGTTCAGGTCTCCTCCTTCAATCAAACAGGTGGCGTGTCCACAGCGATGTCGGGTCTCTGTATGTAAACCCGGTAATTCACCTCTGGAACTCCGTCTATTTTTTCCTTTCAAGCAGAGTTTAGCGCTGTTCCTTTTCGATGTGGTGCACTCACATGTATGTGTTTGGGGGGTCTGACCAGACGCGTTTCGGGGTTGGAGTATCCCCTTCCTCAGTGGTAATCCGACCACCCCAAACAGAGCCTCTTTTATACCGTAAGAAATGTTAATTGTGGGGACGGAGCCTGCATCGGTCTGAGATGGCCGCGCTTTGCTGAGCTCCTGCACTGCTGCCGTCCATATCATTAGCTATCAGTAGCTACCAGCCTTTACCATGGTGAAAATTGGCAACCCGAGGAGTGGTGACCTCCCGGTCCAGCAGAAGAACTTGCCAGCGAGTGGAGAGATGGACAAGTTTGTGAAAAAAGCGGCGGCCTCGTTTGTAGCGCGGGACTCTAAGATGGCGCAGTCCCAGCCTACGCAGCTCCACAGAGCCAGCACGCAGGAGAAGTCTGACGATGACAGCGAGACAGACGAACCGCAAGGTAAAGGGTCTCTCCCCATAACCCGACATTACCTGAAACACACGCTGTGTAAAGCCATGGAGCCGATACTCACCGAAATAGCGGCCATGCGTCAAGACCTGAGACAAGTGGGGGACAGAGTAGAAGCCCTCGAGACCCATCAGATCTTGGTTATGGAACACCAGACAGCCACAGCGTCTTCATTGCAGAAGTGCAGCGCATATCTCAACGATCTGCACAACGCCCTGGAAGACCAGGAGAACAGGGGGCGCCGCAATAACCTCAGGATACGAGGGATTCCAGAAGCGGTAGCCCCAGGAGACATCCCAAATGCGGTTAAACACCTTTGCATATCGCTCCTGGGTCCAAACTTCACTCCAGAAATAATACTGGAGAGAGCCCATAGGGCTTTACGTCCAAAGCCTAAAGCAGAAGATCCCCCTAGGGATATAATTTGTAAATTCCTTAACTTCCAGGTCAAAGCCGCGGTTCAGGAAGCCGCCAGAAATCGCCCTGATATTATATTTGAAGGGGCACAAATATCTATTTATCAAGATTTAGCCCCCTCTACGCTCAGAAAACGCCGGATCATGAAGCCTTTAACAGAATGGCTACGGGCTAATAAGATCTTATACAAGTGGAACTTTCCGTTTGGGCTATCCTTTACTCAGGAGGGGCGTCGTTTTAATATCACCTCACATTCAGATCTGGACGCAATGTACGACGTTTTGCAAATTCCTCCTTTTCAGATTGAGAACTGGGACTTATTTCAAGATATTGCTGTTCTTCCTGAAGTCCCAACCGTTACGCCTTTCTCTTTGCTGCACACCCCTAAAGCCCATAAAGCGAGTAAAAGAAGTAAGCAACTAACTCCAAAGAGACTTTCTCATGACCAGTGAATCTACCGAGGATCAATCCGGTGAACTCATTACCACAACTTGCCTCCTGAACTTTTTCCCTAATATATCAGAACGGACGACGACGGATACCCTACGGAATGGACTTGTTTCAGCGAATCCTGGAGAAGTCTTACCCACCTATAATATCTTACTGTCTGCTCGTCTTGCTTTTTCTCTCCACTCTCTCATCCCTTATTGCGATCTTTTTTGCTCGCTTCTGTCACACAATTCTCACCTTTATGCCTAACCATTACTGCCTCTACATATTTTCCAAAGACAAATTTGCCTAGTTCCTATCACTAGTTGATAGGCCCACTCCAAGTATGTTCAAAACCCTCTATATTAACATGAGGCTTCAATGTCCCATGCAGGCTGCCTATTATTGTGCTGGACGGCACATAACTCGGTCAGTTGACCTTATTTCCCCCAAGATGTTTAGCTTAGGGGTGACCCTATGCTTGAACTGTTCTTTCTTCTCTGTTTTAACGTTTTTCTTTTTTCCCCGGTTTGTTATAAGGTACATGACACAAGGTCTACATCACAGTAGAGGATCTCACAACAACTTATGGAACCTATCCATTTCTTCTGACCATCCGACTGACACCTTACCGGTAAGTGCTCTCCCCTGGGGGACTGACACATTGATACGCCTCGCTCCCCACTCACTTATCGCTCATGGCTGATCTACGAATCGCCTCGTATAATGTGAGAGGATTTAATTCTCCTTCTAAGAGAAGCCAAGTTTTGGCGATGTTACGCAAAGAGGGATCGGATGTGTTGCTTCTCCAGGAGACACACTTCAGGTTTAATCACTATCCCAACCTGGAATTCTCACACTATCCTGTGTGGTTCCACTGTGGTGGTAATTCATCAGCATCAGGAGGTGTTAGTATTGGTTTTAGAAGAAAAGTCCCTTTTAAATACTCACGACATCTTCAAGACCCAGATGGGAGATACCTTTTAGTGAAAGGATCCATAGGCCCTCATACATACACGTTTATAAATTTGTATGCCCCTAATACCAAACAAACCTCATGGCTTTCCAAAATGTATACGTCCATTGAGTCCTTTAAAGAAGGTATTGTGGTTTTGGGAGGCGATCTTAATATAGCATTTGACCCGCAACTTGACTTATCCTCTCATAAATCTGCTCACTCACTGACCTCACTTAGACGGGTGAGGGATGTTTTTTGGAAATTACATTTGGTGGACTCATGGCGCACCCTGCATCCTAGCGAGTTAGACTATACCTTTTTTTCGCATGTCCACAATACATACCACCGCATCGACTACTTGTTTGTGTCCAAGGAACACCTCCAGCACTGTTCGGCAGCTAAAATGGGTTCTATTCATATATCCGACCATGCCCCTGTATTTCTTACAGTCACGTCCCCTACGTGCAATACCTCACACTTCAATTGGCGTTTAAACGAATCCATTATAGGAGACCCCCAAGTCATTAAAAAAATTTCTTCCCTACTTGAGGAATTCTTTAAACTAAACACTGATCCATCTATTTCCCCTCAAACCCTGTGGGATGCGCATAAGCCTTTCATAAGGGGACACTTTATTAGCATTGGCTCCTACGTTAAGAAGCTTAGGGAACAAAAGATAACCTCTCTCCTCACTAAAATTAAAAATCTTGAGACTTTACACAAACGTACACTAGCCGATTCTCAACGTCAAGACCTCTCTAGTCTTAGAGCAGAACTGAAAGCTTTATTGGATGCTAAATCCGCTAAATACTATCTGAACTCGCAGCATAAATTTTATGCTCACGGCAATAAGACCACAAAGTTCTTGATGAATAGAATTAAGGCAAGAAGGGACGCAAACTACATACACCAACTAAGTTCCCCAACAGGTGAAACCACCTTCTCCACAGACCAAATAGCTGATCAATTCAGGGCATTCTATGAAAAGCTCTACAATATCCCAGCCACTTCATCCCCTGATACTCATTTGTCCCTAATCTCCTCCTTTCTTGAGGCGAATACCCTCCCCACACTCACTGATACTCAGAAAACTTTTCTAGCAACTCCCTTTTCAACCGAGGAGCTTTCAGTAGCTCTCTCTCAAATGCCCTTGGGAAAAAGTCCAGGCCCTGACGGCCTCCCGTCATCATATTACAAAACCTTTAAGACCCAATTACTTCCGTATCTTCTTGAGGTATGCAACTCTGCGCTTCAAGGTAAGGCCCTTTCTAGGGATATGACAACTGCACACATAGCACTGATCCCCAAGGAAGGGAAAGATCCCAAACTCTGCGCTAACTACAGACCTATTTCCCTCTTAAATATTGATCTCAAGATATTAGCTAAAATGTTAGCCAATCGGCTTGCAAACCTCCTTCCTTCCTTGATACATGGGGACCAGGTGGGCTTTGTCCGTAATAGGGAGGGCAAAGATAACACTACGAGGGTTATCAATGCAATGTGCTATTCCAAACATACTTCCTCTGCTCTCTTATTGCTTAGTACCGATGCAGAAAAAGCGTTTGACAGAATTAATTGGACTTATCTGAGACAAGTACTTTTGTGCTTTGGTCTGCCTGGTCCCTTTGTTCAAGCGATCTTTGCTATGTATGCACAGGCCACAGCCCTGGTAATGGTTAACGGTAGTCTCTCCTTGCCCTTCTACATTCACAACGGTACCCGTCAAGGTTGCCCTTTGTCTCCCCTCCTTTTTTATCCTGGCAATGGAACCCCTTTTAACCACAATTAGGAATGATCATAACATTAAAGGTACTACCTTGGGAGGAAGAGACCACAAAATTGCGGCTTTCGCCGACGATGTTATGATCATGACAACAAATCCCACTACTTCTCTACCCCGCATACAAAAACATTTACAACAATATAGCTCCGTCTCTAACTTTAAAATAAATACTAGCAAATCACTGATCCTCACGTTAGGAATATCCTCTCATACTAAGTCTATATTGATGGAAAATTCCCCTTTTAATTGGTCTTCCCCGACCATCACCTACCTGGGAGTTAAAATCGGCCCTCAAATCTCAGACCTCTTTTCCCTAAACTACATCCCTCTCAAAAACTCTTTATTTACAGCCATAGACCATTTACAAGCCAGGGCACCCATGCTTTCATGGTTTGGACGTAAGAACCTACTCACCTCATTGATCTTACCGCGCCTCACATACCTCCAACAGGTTCTCCCTATCCCTCTGCCCAAATCCTTCTACACATCTTTGAAACAAAAGTTTAGAACTTTCATATGGAATGGCAAGAAAGCCAGACTCTCTTACAAGCTCTGTCATGACCCGGGTTGTATTCGAACCGGGATCTTCCTGGTCTCTTAAACCATAGCCTTACCTGTTGTGCTACAGAAGAGATCTAGACTTTGGGAATGACCTTACTGTGTTCAACACCACATCATACTCTCTAGCTCCACCTGCTGCCAGCTGTGGACAATTCTCAATCTGGACAGCCTTTAAATAGGAAGTGAGGTCATCACTCAGTGCCTGTTTATTTGGATTTCTTCCCTGGGTGTTTTGACTTCAGTGATCTTCCTTGTATTGAACTCCTGCCTGATATCCCGACTATTCTACAGCCTGCTGATTTTGTACCTTGCCGCCAGATCGTGAATGACCTTAGCCTGCCTGACTCTTCTGCGGATTTTGATTCTGAACTATTCGCCTGACGACGCTTTGCCTGGATCTCAAGCACACTATTTCCACTTCGGATACTACCTTTTACAGGTACCTTACATAATAAACGGGCCACAATGGCAGTGGACCCTGCTGAGATTGTTAAGGCGATTACACGTCAGGGACAATTGATCGGAGCTCATGAACAGCATCTTGCTTCCCTGGACGCCAAGTTAGATGAACTTTGCACCATGCTCAAATCTTGTTTGCCTGGTTCCTCTGCAACGGTTCAGACTCCGGATCCTACTCCTACTACGGTCCAACCCGCCTCTTCTGTACCACCAAAACTTCCCTTGCCTGACAAGTTTGGTGGTGATACTGAGGACTGCAGAGGCTTTTTAAATGTTTGCCGTTTGCATTTCCGCAACAACCCTGCAACTTTTAGCACTTCATCTGCCAAAGTGACTTTTGTAATTTCCTTGTTAAAGGGGAAGGCCCTGGCCTGGGTCTCTCCTTATTTGGAACGCAACGATCCTGTACTCCAAGATGCTGAAAAATTTCTGGCCTCTCTCCAGATTGTATTTGACAAGCCAGGTAGAGTTTCTGCAGCTGAGTACTCCCTCTTGGACATACAACAAGACACCAGATCTGTGGCACAGTATGCTATTGAGTTCCGTACCCTTGCTGCTGAAACAAATTGGGACTCAAGGGCATTACGTGCAGCCTTCCGAAAAGGTCTTACGGATCGCATCAAGGATGAATTAGTCTATAAGGATCTCCCAGAAGACCTTGAGAAATTCATAGAGCTGTGTGTTCGTCTGGATGTCCGGTACCATGAAAGGTGCCAAGAGAGACTTAGAACCCGCAAGTTTCCTAGGCCAGCTTACCGTTTGGCCCCTAACTTCCAAGCACCACCTCAGCCAGAACCTGAAACCTCTGTTGAACCCCAGACACCTGTGGAACCCATGGAGGTGCGCCGTCTCCACCTAACTGAGTCAGAGAAACAAAGGAGGCGTTCATTGGGCCTGTGCCTGTACTGCGGACTTAAAGGACATTTAGTATCTGTCTGCCCCTCCCGTCCAGTAAAAGGCAGGGTCTAACCAGTGTTGGAGGAGCTGGCTTAGACCTTACAGGTAAATCCTCCAAGACCAAGATTACTGTTCCGGCTACTATCCATTTATCTTCTAAGCTTGTTTTCTGTGAGGCTTTTGTGGATTCCGGAGCGGCGGGTATATTCTTGGACTACACTTTTGCAAGAAAGAACAACATCCCGTTTGTTCCTAAATCTAGACCCCTGAACATTACCACCCTGAATGGACAGCCCTTGGGAGATGGTATTGTGAAATTCGAGACTACGACAATCACCCTGCAGGTAGGCCTCCTCCACAAAGAGGAAGTTGTCTTGTCTCTTATTGATTCTCCGCTTCTGCCTATCATCCTTGGTTACCCATGGTTACAACTTCACAACCCCTCTTTTGATTGGGAAAATGGAGAACTAACCTCCTGGGGATCGTCCTGTCGCCTTCGCTGTTTGTCTCAACCCAAAAGACTTTCTGCTTGCATGTTGGCTCCTGTGACTATCCCACCTACCTTGCCTCGTGAATACCATGACTTTGCAGACGTATTTTGCAAACAAAAGGCAGAGGTGTTACCCCCACATCGTCCTTTTGACTGTACAATTAAATTGATTCCCGGAGCACCTCTTCCCAAAGGAAAGACCTACCCCCTGTCTCTGCCCGAACAAAACTCTATGGAGGAATACGTAAGAGACAACTTGGAAAGAGGTTTTATCCGACCCTCTTCTTCTCCAGTAGGAGCAGGTTTCTTCTTTGTTGAAAAGAAAGATGGGGGCCTTCGACCATGCATAGACTATCGGGGGTTAAATCAAATCACCGTAAGGGACTCCTACCCTTTGCCACTCATTCTTGAACTATTTGATCTACTTAAGGGGGCTGTTATATTCTCCAAGCTAGACCTACGAGGGGCTTATAACCTGATTCGAATTAATGAGGGGGACGACTGGAAGACAGCATTCAACACTCGTAATGGACACTTTGAATATTTGGTCATGCCATTTGGCTTGTGTAACGCACCTGCTGTCTTTCAACGTTTCATGAATGAAATTTTCCATGATTTCAGCAACCGTTTTGTGATCATCTACTTGGACGACATTTTAATCTTTTCCAAGACTCTTCTAGAGCACATCTCGCATGTGAAACAGGTATTACAACGGCTTAGAGAAAACCATCTTTATGCAAAAATCGAGAAGTGCAGTTTCCATCAAAGCTGTATTCCTTTCCTTGGGTACATCATAAGTGCTGACGGTTTCCAAATGGACCCTCAAAAACTTTCCGCTGTCTTGCAATGGCCCCAACCGACCACTTTAAGAGGACTCCAAAGCTTTTTAGGATTTGCAAATTACTACAGACGCTTCATTAAGAGTTTTGCCTCCATTGCGGCACCCCTTACTGCCATGACTAAGAAGGGTACAAATTGCAAGGCATGGTCTTCAGAAGCAAAATCAGCTTTCCAGCGATTAAAGGACATGTTCAGTAAAGCTCCAATTCTTCTGCATTCAAATCCTGACCTCCAGTACACTGTTGAGGTTGATGCCTCTGAGGTTGGAGCAGGTGCCGTACTCTCCCAGAGACAGCCAAAGTCTGGTAGAATCCATCCAGTAGCTTTTTTCTCTAGAAAGTTTTCTCCGGCAGAGATGAATTATGATGTTGGGAATCGAGAACTACTGGCCATCAAGTTGGCATTGTCTGAATGGCGACATCTTCTGGAAGGGGCTTCCAAACCTTTTACTATCCTCACTGACCATAAAAACCTACTGTATCTTCAGACTGCTAGACGTCTGAACTCACGTCAGGCTCGATGGGCTCTGTTTTTCTCCCGTTTTAATTTTGTCCTTTCTTACGTTCCAGGACATAGAAACAAAAAAGCCGATGCTCTTTCCAGACAGTTCACTTCCTCTGAAGAAGATCAACCAGCCGAGCAGTATATAATCCCACCTCACAAAATTGTCGCACAGATCTCTACGGCCCTTTCCCAACAACTACAAGAAACCCAGAATCGTGTTCCCCAGGGCTTGAAGATACCACCAGGTCGCCTGTACGTAGCCCCTAGTCTCAGAAAACCTATACTCCTCTGGGCACATGATGGCGTGTTATCCGGTCATCCTGGTGTCACCATCACTCTTAAGACCTTGCAGCGTCATGTCTGGTGGCCTCGTATGAAAAAGGATGTTACTGACTATGTGGCTGCCTGCCCAACTTGTGCTGCTAATAAAGTACCCCGCACACTACCTGCTGGACTGTTACATCCACTTCCGGCACCTCGCCAGCCTTGGACCCATTTGACCTTGGACTTCATTGTAGACTTACCCAAGTCCGAGGGCATGACTGCTATATGGGTCACAGTGGATCGCTTTTCCAAAATGTCTCATTTTGTGCCGATTCCGGGATTACCTACAGCGAAAGCACTGTCCACTCTTTTCCTTTCCCATATTGTAAGACATCATGGCATACCTACCAATATCATCTCAGATCGCGGATCCCAGTTCGTTTCCCGATTCTGGAGAGCGTTCTGCAAGAAACTGGGAGTAACGCTCTCACTCTCTTCCTCACATCACCCTCAAACTGATGGTCAAACCGAACGCATGAACCAGACCCTAGAAACCTACCTTCGACATTATGTCAATGCCTTACACTCCAACTGGTCTGAGTATTTGCCTTTAGCTGAGTTCGCCCTAAATTCCCGTTGGCACAGTGCTCTTCATACCACACCATTCTACGCAGCCCTAGGCTATCACCCTCAGACTTTTCCCCTACTCCAGCCTTCTTCTGGTGTACCAGCAGCAGATCAGCGGGTGAAAAAGATTCTACTACATTGGAAAAAGATTTGTTTATTACTACAGAAGTCAGCAGGCAAGTACAGGTTTTTTTCCAACAGACGAAGACGCCATATACCTCCATATGTGGTGGGGGACAGAGTTTGGCTATCAACCAAGTATGTGAGACTGAAACAACCTTCTACCAAATTGGGCCCTCGATTCATCGGTCCTTACAGGATCATTGCTCGAGTTGGACCAGTTTCCTATCGCTTAAGATTACCTTCTTCTCTCCGGATACATCCCGTCTTCCACGTTTCACTCCTCAAAAAAGCTATTTTCAACCGCTACTCCAGATCACAACAACTACCTCCTCCTGTTCTTGTTGATGGACAAAATGAGTTTGAAGTCTCCAAGATTCTTGATTCCAGAAGACAGGGCCGTGGCCTTCGGTATCTGGTTCATTGGAAGGGGTATCCTGTCACAGACCGCTCCTGGGTTCCAGCCAAAGATCTGCATGCACCTTCTCTTATACGAGACTTCCATACCTCATTTCCCACTAAGCCCCGCTAGGCCCCCGGAGGGGTCCATTGGGGAGGGGGCCCTGTCATGACCCGGGTTGTATTCGAACCGGGATCTTCCTGGTCTCTTAAACCATAGCCTTACCTGTTATGCTACAGAAGAGATCTAGACTTTGGGAATGTCCTTACTGTGTTCAACACCACATCATACTCTCTAGCTCCACCTGCTGCCAGCTGTGGACAATTCTCAATCTGGACAGCCTTTAAATAGGAAGTGAGGTCATCACTCAGTGCCTGTTTATTTGGATTTCTTCCCTGGGTGTTTTGACTTCAGTGATCTTCCTTGTATTGAACTCCTGCCTGATATCCCGACTATTCTACAGCCTGCTGATTTTGTACCTTGCCGCCAGATCGTGAATGACCTTAGCCTGCCTGACTCTTCTCCGGATTTTGATTCTGAACTATTCGCCTGACGACGCTTTGCCTGGATCTCAAGCACACTATTTCCACTTCGGATACTACCTTTTACAGGTACCTTACAAGCTCTTAGCTCTCCCATGCCAGTTAGGCGGTATCGGCCTCCCAGACCCAGAACTTTATGGGTTAGCAATAAGATTAGCTAGAGCGGTCGATTGGCTCCGTAACTCTACTGACAAACCTTGGGTGAGCCTTGAACAAAGTATACTTGACACTTCATTCCGGACAGTCTTATTGGGTCATCAATCTCCACCCCATATACCTCTATTAAACTTCCCAATACTGAAAGCTACGATTGAGGCTTGGAGATGGCTGAACTCTTCTCATTGCTCAGTTCCTTTCCCCTCACCTATATTGAATGTTGCGGATATCTTAGGCACGTCCTCCCCAACACTATTGCGATCCTTTTCCAAACGAGTTAAATCTTCCTCTTTGCCCATCTGAAATCTCGTAGACTCTATCGGTAAGCCCCTTGAGACTGATGCCATTCACAAATTACTTAATCCCCACCCATGTGACCTTACTTTAATCCCGCACATTAGATCCTTTCTATTACAGAACACCGAGGGAGAACTTCTTCGGCCAATAGGTTGGTTTGAAGCTCTTCTTATCAATCCCAAACCCCCGAGAAAGCTAATATCGCAAATTCACAACAAACTGAAGACCTCGCCACTCATTGCGAAACCATCCTTCATTCATCACTGGGAAAGAGAAACCGGGGTAACCATACCCTTCAATGATCTGCCTGATTTATTTAACACTCCCCATAAGGCTTCCCGATGTGTACGTATTCAGGAAAATGGATACAAAATATTGACTCAATGGTATATAACTCCATCTAGATCTACCCATTTTGCTGAATTCTCTTCTGACAGATGCTGGAGGTGTTCCGAGGAGACCGGGACCTTCCTCCATATTTGGTGGAATTGCCCCGTAATTAACAAATGGTGGTCAGATATTTTTCGCTTAAGCAACCAGATAAGCCATGAATCTGTAAAGATGTCCCCACTGAGAGCACTGCTGTCTTATTTTACAGACACAAACCAACCCACCCCTAGCCACCTTTATAAGCAGCTTCTGAGTGCTGCTCGCCTACTTGTTCCCAAACATTGGCTCCAGACTACCCTGCCAACAATTGAACAGTGGAAACCCAAGGTGGACCAGCTCTACCGTTTTGAAGAGCTTTCTGCTTGGGAATCTCGCACGCACCCAGCCTTCCAGAAGCGTTGGTCACTTTGGTCTACCTTTAGGTTTTCCAGCAGCAAGTAGCCACAGTCCCTCCCTTAGGTTTCTCTACTTTAAACTCCTAGTGCTCCGTAACCACAAACTACTTGTAGCCCTAGCTCTCTAGGCCCCCTTTTTGCCCTTGATTAAATGACTGCCTTTGACACTGGATCAAAGTACACTAGAACTCCCTAGGTTTGGATAGGCACACTTACAGATATAGGCCTTTGAACGGGTCTGGAGAGCGTGCTGTAACATAAATGTTTTGAATTTTGTTAGCCTCATTAACACTATTCCGGTTGTCGCCGGTTGGTCACGAATATGCTTATTTCCTCTATGTATGCTTGTACTCTTTGCTACTGAATATCATGTACCTCTCCCATGTTACATTATTCCCTGTAACTCACTGACGTCTTTTGATGCTATGAAAATAAAATAAAAAAATTAAAAAAAAAAAAAAAAAAAAAAAAAAATGTTAATTGTAAAAAGCGGCATGGATTCCGTTCCGGATCTCTCCTGAAAGGTGTTCATATTCACTAATATGTTACCATTTTTAAATTGTATTCTTTCAGATTTCAGTCTTGGCAATCCTTCATATTGTTTTTACATCCATACACTGTTCATTCTATAGATGTTTATTTCATTGGTACAAAACACGCAATTTATAACCATGCGTTATCATTGCGTTTTTGTTGTGTTTTTGCTGCCAATCACTTAAGCCACATCCAAACGTAGTATAATCATGGACTATATTGTCCAGACATTGCAGGTTAAATAAAAACTCCACAAAAAACATCTCTAAAAAGTTTTTTCCCCTCCCCCACGACAGCACCACTGAGAGATGGCTCCGCCTCCATGGACAGGAAACCTGTAGCATAAAAAAGGTGGAGCCACTCTCCCACCTCAGTGAGGTTTCCTGTCCCTGAAATGATGTCAGTTAAGACGTGCGTTCCACTGACGACTTCCGGTTCCAGGCCGGAAATAATAGATGCCTATGCGTTCCAGCAAACCGGAACACAGCAGAGACAGAGATCGGAGGATAGCTGTGCTCTCACCCTGACTGAGGACGGCCAGAACTTCTGCCACACTCTTTTTTTTTCTTGCAGTACAGTGAGAAGGTTGGTGGCATCTTGAAGGCGCTCCCAGGGAACATGCGGAACTCTCAGAGGAGAGGTGCTGTTCCCTGTAGCATATTGATTCTTGTATCCTCTATACCTCCAGGGTTATTATGGAGGAGGAAAAGAGACCAGAGGAGACAGAATCAGAAAAACAGCCGGTATAGGACAGGCTTCGGATGGGGTAAGACACTGAGTTTTTTATGAAATCACTGATGTGTCCCCTTGTTTCCGTTATTGGTTTATAGATGGCAGCTAAGAAAGCCACATCTAAGAAAAAGAACAAGGAATGTGCTTTATGTAGATGCCCCTTGTCCACGTCCTATAGTAAGAAGTTATGCCAGGACTGTATTGAGAAGACCCTGGCGGAGGAATCCCCCAATCTTATGCGGGACATTAGAAGTCTCATTAAGGCAGAAGTCAAGGAGTCCCTTAAAACATTGAAGAAATCAAAGAAGGTGGTAGATAGAACGGACTCAGAGCCGGAGTCTATTAGCGAAGATGATAGGGATGACAGGTCAGAAGATTCATCATTCGCAGAGGAAGAACAAGAAAGAGGAAGAGAAGAAATTCCTATTTCCAGTGTCTGATACGGAAAAATTGTTAAAAACAATTAGAGCTACATTAGAGCTGGAGGACGTCAGGGAAGATAAGTCCGTAGCAGATGTAGTCTTTGAGGGATTAAGAGAAAAAAAGAGAAGATGTTTTCCCTTACATAAGAGCGTATCGGCCCTGATAGAAAGAGAGTGGAAGAAGCCTGATAAGAAGGCCTTCGTTAGTAAAATTTTTAAAAGGAAATACCCCTTCGAGGAAGAGGCTTCTACTTCATGGGATAAGGCGCCAAAGTTGGATGTGGCCATTTCTAAGGTGTGTGATGACAACCTATATTGGAAGCTGGTCACACTTATATATATATAATGACGCCCAAAGTAAATGGAAGCTAAATTGATGACACTCCTATTGGAGGAAGAACGAATCAATCTGAACCAACTGGATAATAAGCTTAAAGAGCAGATTGAAGTTACCAATAAACTCAAACGAGAACCAGAGTTTGCGAATAAGGAGGCACAACTTAAGACCACGTTAGAGAAATTTCAGTTTCACCTAAAAGAAAGAAAGCACCGTCAGTTCAATAGGGATTTGCAAGACTTTCGTGAAAACAGGGTCTATATCACTATTGAACGCGGTCCTCAAAAAGGAACAGGAAAACTAGATTCTGACATCTCTTCCAGTGAAACTGATATTTCTGAAGGCGAAAAGGAGGGTGGCCAATCGAATCGAGGGAGAGGTCGCGGACGCAGAAGGGGTAGAGGACCACGGGGTACCTATGAAAATAGTGGGTCACGTGGTTCGTATGACAACAGCGGTGTACGTTTTTTAGATCAAGGAATTCCCTATTACCTGCGAAACCGCAAAGAACCTGTAACCCCAACGACATCGAGCCAAAACAGTGTGGGCAGATATTGAATCTGTCATCACGGAAACTTGAGCAAGCAGAGATGGCAATTCTCTGCAAAGGGTTATCATTTGTACCCACTTCTTTCTTCAACTTGTTCAATTGGATCAAGGATCTGAGTTTGTTTGCCAGAAAACTCAAATGGCATAAACACTTTTCCTTGATCGGTAGACGTGAGAGTAAAGAATTAGGAATCCCTTCTGATATTTTACAGGATGTCAAATTGCTGTTTAACCTGAGTGACTGCACCATGCAGGAGGGTAAAGGGCCCTTTACTACTCTGAAAAATAGAAGTACTAGAACACCACCAACTGGGGACCCCTCCTGCATTGATGTATTTTTAAACCAAGTGTCGCGAGATTTGGAGAAAATGACTCTGGAGAAACCCGGATTCAATTGCTCCAAAGAGGAATACAAGGCGATAGAAAATCTGGCTAGTGACAAGACCATCACAATTAAATCCTCTGATAAAGGGGGTAATGTGGTGGTTCTGGACACTTCAGACTATAAAAACCTATGCCTTGATTTGTTGAAGGATAAAGACACATACGAAAGACTTAAAGGTGATCCCACAATTGGTTATCAAACAACACTTAAAAACATCCTGGGTGAGGCCAGATCTGCTGGCTTGATCTCAGGAGAAGAGTTTGATTTTCTTTTTAAAAAGTATCCCACAATCCCGACTTTCTATAGCCTTCCCAAGGTTCATAAGGGAACAACACCTCTTAAGGGGAGACCCATAGTTGCTGGAGTGAATAATTTGGGACAAAATGTGGGTATCTACCTTGATTTCATCCTGGCCCCTTTTGTGAGGACTTTGCCGTCCTACATTAGAGACACTAGCGACCTCCTTGGGCGCCTGGATGGTGTGTGTATTGATGGTAACACTTGACTGGCCTCCATAGACGTAGAGGCGTTATACTCCTCAATCCCACATCGTTTGGGTTTGAGAGCAGTTGAGACCTTTCTTATGACTAGGGGCCGACAATTTTAGGCTCATAATGATTTGGTCATCAAACTCTTGGAATTCACGTTGACATCAAACTACTTCCTGTTCAATGGGGTATTCTACCACCAGCTCAGGGGCACGGCGATGGGGAGTCCGTGTGCCCCATCGTACGCCAACTTGTTCCTGGGCTGGTGGGAGGAGAATGTCGTCTTCGGTGATTCGCTGGCCCACGTCGTCACACAGGTGGGGACGTGGGTCAGGTTCATCGACGATATATTCCTATTGTGGAATGGGGAGGCTGATCAGCTACAACACTTTGTTGACAGCCTCAACATTAATGAAGTGGGACTACGGTTCACGTCAGAGGTCCAAAAGGACACTTTACCTTTTTTGGATGTGGTTATTATGAGAGGGAGAGGAGGGGAGATTCATACTAAAACCTACAGAAAACCCACCTCCACCAATGCTCTTCTCAATTGGAACAGTCATCATCCTCTCCCGCTTAAAAGAGGTATCCCCACAGGACAGTATTTAAGAATGAGGAGGAACTGTTCAAGTATGAGAGATTTTAAACTACAAGCCGACGACCTACGGACAAGATTCAAGGAAAAGGGCTATCCCGACTCGACCCTGAGGGCAGCATATCAGAAGGCCTGCTCTAGGAGTAGATGCGAATTACTGCACCCCAATAAGAGAGACAAAAGTGACAAACAGATTCGTCTGATTGGAACTTTTGATGGGGCAGCCAAAGAGGTACGAGATGTTATTTCAAAACATTGGAACATCTTGTTACTTGATCCAGATGTTAAGGATGTGGTTGCACCCCGTGCTAACATTACTTATCGTAGGGGTCGGTCGATACGTGACAGAATTATACGCAGCCACTTCAGCGAGACCAACGACCAAACAGACGGCTGACTAAAACCGCCAGTGGGTTGCTTTCGCTGTAGTGGCTGCGTGGCTTGCCCGTTCATTAAAAAAGGAGGCACCTTCAAAAGTAATACCACCAATAAGACCTACAATATCAGGAATTTTTTGAACTGTAGATCTCAGGGTGTCATCTATAAGGCCACTTGCCATTGTGGATTAGAGTACGTGGGTAAAACCACAAGGGAACTTCGTAGGAGGGTGGGGGAACACCTCGGAGACATTAGGAACAAAAGGGATACCCCCCTCGCCAAACACGTTGAAATCAGCCACAATGGCAACCTGAAAGGCATCACCTTTATGGGTATTGAATCAGTCCCCCGGCTGAAGAGAGGGGGCAACTGGGACAGGAGGATACTACAGCGGGAGACGTGGTGGATCTTTGAGCTAAAGACTTTCCATCCTACAGGCCTCAATGAGCAGCTTTCATTCAGCTCGTTCATTGAGGAATCTAGATCCACGCACTAGCCAGTAACTATCTCCAGTGTCCCCTATCATATACCTATAATAACCACTCTACACCCATTATGTCCAGAGATATGAGACTTGTGAGTCCACCTAGTATACTGACATATATAATTGGGTAGTAGGTTTAGTCCAGCGGTAGTAGGTTCAGTCCAGTGTCACCCCTCATATTGGAATTCCACATATACAATTGCAGTTCTCATGTCTCTCCATCTGTGTGACACCTTAAAAGTACATATGGGGACCTTGATTATTGCGACTCTTGACTACAGCTGCAGAGCTGTTTATACGTTCCTGTTCACACTGTATGTTTGGGTCATGCATCTCTATACCACCTATTTATGGCCATTCAAACCGCAACATGTTTCCTGTTTTCAAATACCTTGGGTAGCGCCTCCCATGATATTAAGGAGTGACACACCCTTACCTGACTTGTCAGGAATATGGGTGTAGGGTGGGGAGTGGGAGTGGCTCACCTCCGCATCGCCACCTATAGTTAACCCAAATGACTCAGCCCCCTCCGACTGTGCGACCAATCACCTTAGAGTGTTATGGCCGCATTAGCATGGACCGCCCTTGATCACGTGACGGTAACGAGTGACGCGACCCGATACGTCACAGGTCACGTGACTGATCACATGGAACCGGGGGGAGGAGCCTAGTTGACGCGCGCGCCTCTAAAAAGGACGCCAGCGCGAATAACCCGCTGCCACTGCCATACGCAGGATAGGTGCGGACCATGGACCCAAGTTGAAGTTCCAGCAAGCTAAGTACTGCCTATTGTATACTGTCTAGGATTGTGTCTCATGCTGCTTCAGCCTCACATGGAATGCTGATATAGGCACATACTGCCTGTCGCTACTCACCTGTGGTCCAGTTTATACCTGAGTCCCCTGATGATCTGGTGCTTGCCAGTGAAACGCGTTGGGATAGTGTTTCTTTGTTTTTTCTTTTTCTTTTTCAATTACCTGATCTTAGAGGTGACTGGTCCTTTAACTTCAACGAAGCTGGGCAGTCAAACAACAGGTCTGAGGGCCACCTAGGGTCAGACGGAGGGAGTCCTCATATAGAGTATAGGGATACGTATAGGGGTTGAGACCCAGTATCTGTCCACCTCTCCTTATCTCTATCACCTTCTATTCATAACTCAATCCTCCGAGTGGGCCAGTGTTCACACCGCCTGGCTCCACAATTTTTTCAAACCTGACCAGTTCACTGAGGTTGGCAGGGAATAATTTTGTCCTCCAGGAGAGGTTTTTGATACAATGTTTATTGTTGAGCCAATTATTTTAAATATAAATTATTAAAGACATATCTTTTAAGATGTACCATTATTCAATTTAGCTTCCATTTCTAAGGTGTCTAGAAAATCTTCATTGCCATTTGACGATATGGGATTTTTGAAGGACCCGCTGGACAAGAAAATAGACTCTTGCCTAAGGAATACTTGGGAAGCATACACTGCCTCCTTTAGGCCCAACATAGCAGCAACCGTTACTGCTAGATCCTTAGCATTATGGCTAGAAAGGTTGGAAGGTCAGTTAAGGGATAAATGCCCTAGAGACCAGATCTTAAATTCTCTACCGACCCTACAGAAAGCCGTGGATTTCCTGTCAGATGCCTCTGTGGAGGCAGTTCGACTAGCAGCCAGGTCTGCTTCCACCTCTAATTCCGCCCGTAGGGCCCTTTGGCTTAAGAACTGGAAGGGGGGCGACATAGCCTCTAAGCAACGTTTATGTAGCATCCCCTGTCAGGGACAGTTTTTATTCAGACCTGAGTTAGATGCCTTTTTAGAAAAGGCAGCTGATAGGAAAAAGAGAATGCCTCAGGAGTCTTCTTTTTCACAGTTTAGGCCTTATAGACGTCCCTTTCAGAATGTCCCCAGATCTCAGGGAAGAAGACAGCCAGGAGATAGAGATCAGTTTCCCAGGCCCAGGGGCTCAGGTGGTAGAGGTTTCATGTTTGGAGGTTCCTCTTCCTCTCAGAAGGACAAATCTTCAAAAAAATTACGCCAGACTACAGGTAGGGGGAAGACTAAAGTTCTTTCCCTCCGCCTGGAGAGAGGTCGCAGGAGAGTGGGTGAACAACATTATAACAAAGGGCTTAAGGCTGCAGTTTCGGGGTCATTGTCCTCAGAGGTTTGTAGTGACAAGAGTCCAGAAAATTATCGAAAGAGGTAGATCAACTAATAGAAAAAAGTGTGTTAGTTCCAGTACCAAGGGCAGAGCAGGGAGTGGGTTTCTACTCTACTCTGTTCTTGGTCAAAAAACCGGACGGATCCTACCGAACAATTATAAATTTGAAGCATTTGAACAAATACCTAAGGATAAAAAAGTTCAAGATGGAGACCATAAAATCTGCGATTCATTTAGTTTTCCAGGGTTGTTTTATGGCAGTAGTGGATCTAAAGGATGCATATCTACATATCCCGATGCATCCCCTTTTTCAAAAATTCCTAAGGGTAGCGGTTACAGAGGGTATCAGTATCAGACACCTTCAGTTCCAGGCTATGCCCTTCGGCCTATCTACGGCCCCGAGAACCTTTACCAAGGTGATGGCGGAGGTAGCATCCTTCATTCGAAAGGAGAATATCTTATTCCTTCCTTATCTGGACGACCGCTTCATTATTGCAAAGTCACGGGAAACATGTCAGAAATCAGTCCAAACAGTGATTCGGATCCTGGAGCAGCTGGGGTGGATGATCAATTCCAAAAAATCCAGGTTGGAACCCAGCACAAGTCAGATATTTCTGAGACTTCGGTTGGATTCTCTACAACAAAGGACTTTTCTTCCAGCAGAGAAGATAGGAAAGATCCAGAACGAAGCCCGGAGGGCCCAGCAGAACCCAGAGATGTCAGTCCGAAAAGCAATGTCTTTGTTAGGGTTAATGACGGCCTGTATTCCAGCAGCCCGTGGGGCTTAGTTTCATTCAAGGATATTACAATGGGAAATTTTGAATTGGACAAAACAAAAAGAGATAACGTTAGACTCTCAGATATGTCTCAGCCAGAAGACTCTGATCTCCCTCAATTGGTGGTTGGAGGTAGAAAACTTAGACCAGGGCATTCCATGGAATTACCCCAATCCAGTGGTAATCACTACAGACGCCAGCCCTTGGGGATGGGGTGCACATTTCCAGGGTCAGTTGAGGCAGGGAATCTGGTCCCCGTTAGGCTACTTTCACACTAGCGTTCGGGTGTCCGCTCGTGAGCTCCGTTTGAAGGGGCTCACGAGCGGACCCGAACGCAGCCGTCCAGCCCTGATGCAGTCTGAATGGAGCGGATCCGATGCTTGCAGCGTTCGGGTGTCCGCCTGGCCGTGCGGAGGCGTGCGGAGCGGAGGCTGAAAAAAAGCTAAGTGTGAAAATAGCCTCGGACGGATCCGTCCAGACTTTCAATGTAAAGTCAATGGGGACGGATCCGTTTGAAGATGCCACAATGTGGCTCAATCTTCAAGCGGATCCGTCCCCCATTGACTTTACATTGAAAGTCTGGACGGATCCGTCCGAGGCTATTTTCACACTTAGCTTTTTTTTTGCCATTTTAATGCAGACGGATCCGTTCTGAACGGAGCCTCCGTCTGCATTATTATGAGCGGATCCGTTCAGAACGGATCCGCCCGAACGCTAGTGTGAAAGTAGCCTTACAGAGACAGTTCTCGTCCAACAGGAAGGAATTAAGGGCAGTGTTGTTGGCTTTACGAACAGCCCTTCCAGAACTCCAGCACCAGCATGTCAGAGTCATGTCGGACAACAGAACAGTAGTTTCGTATCTGAACCGCCAGGGAGGTACCAGATCCCTATCTTTAATGAGGGAGGCAGAGATAATATTCTCAGAATTCAAGGAAAAATGAACCCACATATCCGCCCTACATATAAGGGGGAAAGAAAATGTCCAGGCCGACTTCCTGAGCCGTCATCGTTTAAAGCAGGGGGAGTGGTCCCTGAATCCGTCCATATTTGCAAAGATTGTGGATCTATGGGTGGTACCAGAGATAGATCTATTTGCCACCAGGAAGAACAGACAGGTAGAAAGGTTTTGCTCCCTCAGTCCCTGCGAATCCCCTTATGGGGTAGATGCCTTCCTCCTGGAATGGAGATTCCGTCTGGGATATGCCTTTCCCCCCCTACAGCTCCTACCCAGAGTTCTCAGGAAGATAAGGGAAGAGAGGTCAGACATGATAGCATTCGCCCCCTTTTGGCCAAGGAGAGCCTGGTTCTCTACTCAGATCCATGTCGATAGCGGAACCATGGGTCCTTCCCGACATTCCGGACCTCCTGAGGCAGGGCCCAGTAATGCATCCAGAGATAGGATCCTTGCACCTTACGGCATGGAGATTGAGAGGGTGCACCTGATTAGGAAAGGCTTCTCTGAAGCCTTGACCTCCACCATTCTTAGTAGTAGGAAGAGGGTAACTAATACTATTTATGCAAGAATATGGAAGAGATTCCTTTCCTTTTCAGGTCTGGACACCGATGTTTGGCCTGAGAAGATTTCCACCAGGCAGGTCTTAGAATTTTTGCGAAGGGGTCTGTCATTAGTTTTGGCCAAGAGCACTCTGAAGGTGCAGGTTTCGGCCCTCTCGGGCTTAAGTGGTAGAAGTCTGGCTATGGATCCCTGGATAGTCAGGTTCTTTAAGGCAGTTGATAGGGTTGCACCTGTCAGGGGCCCCAGGTTTCCCCCCTGGGATTTGAACCTAGTCTTAAAAGCTTTGACCAGTTCCCCCTTTGAGCCCATTGTGGAAAGTTCTATTAAAAATCTTACATTAAAATTAGTTATGCTAATAGCATTAACTTCAGCTCGTAGAGTTAGCGAGCTTCAGGCACTGTCCATCAACTCCCCGTTTATGTCCATACGTGAGGATAGAGTGATTCTTAGACCAGATCCAAAGTTCATCCCCAAGGTACCTTCTAAGACTTGCAGGAAATTGTCTTGCCAGTCTTTTTTCCATACCCTAAAACTGAGGAAGAAGATAGATGGCACTTATTGGATGTAAGAAGGTGCCTGATCCATTATCTGGAGAGATCAAAAGATTGGAGAAAAACCTCTTCCTTGTTAGTGTTATACGCTGGGGCTCGAAAAGGTAATACGGCCGCCAAGAGTACTATTGCTAGGTGGATACGAGAACTTATTTCCCTAGCCTACTCGTGTTCTGGTCTTTCTCCTCCACTGTCCCTGAAGGCTCACTCTACTAGGGCAATGTCTACTTCCTGGGCAGAAAGGTCTAATGTCTCTATTGACCAGATCTGCAGGGCAGCCACATGGGCTTCTCCTTCTACCTTCTATAAGCACTATAGGCTTCAACTCGACTCTGTTTCTGACCTTCTTTTTGGTACTAAGGTGTTAGAAGTGGTCACCCTCCCTTGAATTCTACGTAATCTCTCTCAGGGGTGCTGTCGTGGGGGAGGGGAAAAATGGTGATTACACTTACCGGTAATCGGATTTTCCTGACCCCACGACAGCACCCGTCTAATTCCCTCCCTAAGGTGGTGGTTGGTGAAGAAATTCACGTGGTGTGATGCAAAAAATAAATAAAAATAAAGTGTATATATATTGTATTAACCAAAAGGGGAGTCCCTCTCTGTAACAATACAGCTTGGACCGCAGCGGCTCCCTGTGACGATACGCTGGCTTGCGCTCCAGCGTGGAACGCACCGGCCGTCTGCGATGATACGCTGGCTTGCGTTCCAGCGTGGAACGCAGCGACCGCCTGTGTTGTTACGCTGGCTTGCGCTCTAGCGTGGAACGCAGTGGCCCCCGGGCCTTCTGTGACTCCGCCCACTTACCATTCAGCCCTTAAATTGAAGACAGGTGCTAAGCAGGGTGTTCCACTAATGGAGTGCGCACCCTGCTAGCTCCATGGTATCTGAAGACTCTGTCCACATATCCAAACCTGGATGCCTAACTACATCGTGAATGACTGTCTACCTTCTTGCCACTGGCTTTCTAGCCAGGACCAACTAACCGCAAGTATATGCCTGATTATCTGCTCTGATTAATGTCCTGGAACTCAGAGTGAACCTACTGCATAGTATATATCAAACTGTGGACATGCTATACTAACTCTGAACCTACTGCATAGTATATATCAAACTGTGGACATGCTGTACTAACTCTGAACCTACTGCATAGTATATATCAAACTGTGGACATGCTATACAAACTCTGAACCTACTGCATAGTATATATCAAACTGTGGACATGCTATACTAACTCTGAACCTACTGCATAGTGTATACTAAACTATGGACATGCTATACTAACTCTGAACCTATGGCATACTATATACTAAACTGAGGACATGCTATATACTAACCTTGAACCTATGGCATACTATATACTAAACTGAGGACATGCTATATACTAACTCTGATTGCATACTAGATGCTAACTCTAAACGTTGCACAAGCTTATACTAACTCGTGACTCCTGTAATTCTGAGAGTCCCTCCTTACTATCAGTAAAACTAATTAGATGGATAGCGGTAAATGATTTTGTTACCCCAAACTCTCCGCCTAAGACTGAGAGTGACGCCTGGGGTACATACTGAGTAACCGCGAATCCCACAGCCAAACACAAGGGTGGTGGGATAATAGTGGATGTCCATTGCTTCCGCAGTTGAGATCCTAACTGATCAAACTAGGTGCGTTACACTCTCGTGCTCTGTAAACCCACTGAGGTGGGAGAGTGGCTCCACCTTTTTTATGCTACAGGTTTCCTGTCCATGGAGGCGAAGCCATCTCTCAGTGGTGCTGTCGTGGGGTCAGGAAAATCCGATTACCGGTAAGTGTAATCATCATTTTCTTTTTTTTTCTTTTTTTAAAATATTTAAAATTAGTGTTCAAGGGAAAATGCATATATCCTTGTTTATAACAATAGACATCTTCAACTATAAGGATCCATAACTATTCAGGTTAATAAACTTTAATAAAAACTGTGGTAAAGACAGCAGAGAAATTCAAAAACTCCTTTAGGAAAATTTATCCTTTTGTGTAAATACATTTTTTTGTATAAAAAATTCCCATACAAATTTTTTTGACAGAAAACATATTGAGAATATATGTTTGAATGGCTGTACATTATATATGGATTCTACATACCTAACTTAGATAAAAATCTCTAATATATATATATATATATATATATATACACATTTAAAAAAAATACGTAAAAAAGTATATGTATATAGAATCTTAATGCGGTTTTCATAAAAGATGACATATAAAATCTGAGATAAATGTGTGGTGGGTGGTCAAAAAACCAGTCGAAATTGCCTCTTGTACCAATGGAACTGAGGACCAAACTACGTAGTCCTTTACAACTTTCTCCTTATGAGATATTGTGCAGAAAACTTCCTAACCATCCAATTTCACCCCCAGAAAACAATCTTAACGTAAACAACACCCTGAATGTTGATTACATACTAAGACTAAAAAATCGGCTAAATGATATTCATCAAGTCAGCTATCAACAGCCTGGGACCACAGTCAGGTGTATGACATTCAGCCTGGAGACATTATTGGTGTGTAAATTCTTGAGGTCTGGGTCTTTCACAGAACATTGGGAAAATTCATACAAAGTCCTGTTGACTACATCCACTGCTATCAAGGTAGAAGGACAAGGAGTGACAGCTCATTTTCTAAGTTCCACACTGATATTTCCTAAAGTGGTTTGAGGTAGAGGACAGAATACAGCCTCCCTGAAATTGCCACCTAAGTTGCAGCTGAAGCAGCAGTACCTTCCTTATATAGTTGCTCTTTCTTTGCGTGAAGATGTTACTTTATGATGACTCTTTTAACCTAAGGCCTAACAAAGGACCCTGGGGTGTGATTCTTGGAGGATGGTTAATAGCAGTAGTATTATTTCTAGCATATGCAGAATATACCTGCTATGCCAGGTCAACACATGAAAAATCAAAGGAAGAAGACCCATTAACATTTCCAGATGATGATCACACTATAAACAGGTAAGACATACAGGATATTTTTGTGTGTATAGATTACTATTTTAAAAGTCAAGACTATCCAGCTAAATGCATTATTATGTGCTATGATTTAGATGAGAATAAGAGAACAGGACAGTGAGTTATGGATAAACAAGATTTACATGAGCTTTTTCTTGATGGCTGGGATAAGTTACAAACCGGATTCCAAAAAAGTTGGGACACTATACAAATCCTGAATAAAAACTGAATGCAATGATGTGGAGGTGCCAACTTCTAATATTTTATTCAGAATAGAACATAAATCACGGAACAACAGTTTAAACTGAGAAAATGTACCATTTTAAGGGAAAAATGTGTTGAATCAGAATTTCATGGTGTCAACAAATCCCCAAAAAGATGGGACAAAGCCATTTTCACCACTGTGTGGCATCTCCCCTTCTTCTTACAACACTCAACAGACGTCTGGGGACAGAGGAGACCAGTTTCTCAAGTTTAGAAATAGGAATGCTCTCCCATTCTTGTCTAATACAGGCCTCTAACTATTCAATCGTCTTGGGCCTTCTTTGTTGCACCTTCCTCTTTATGATGCACCAAATGTTCTCTATAGGTGAAAGATCTGGACTGCAGACTGGCCATTTCAATACCCGGATCCTTCTCCTACGCAGCCATGATGTTGTGATTGATGCAGAATGTGGTCTGGCATTATCTTGTTGAAAAATGCAGGGTCTTTCCTGAAAGAGATGACGTCTGGATGGGAGCATATGTTGTTCTAGAACCTGAATATATTTTTCTGCATTGATGGTGCCTTTCCAGACATGCAAGCTGCCCATGCCACACGCACTCATGCAACCCCATACCATCAGAGATGCAGGCTTCTGAACTGAGCATTGATAACAACTTGGGTTGTCCTTGTCCTCTTTGGTACGGATGACATGGCGTCCCAGATTTCCAAAAAGAACTTCGAATCGTGACTCGTCTGACCACAGAACAGTCTTCCATTTTGCCACACTCCATTTTAAATGATCCCTGGCCCAGTGAAAACGCCTGAGCTTGTGGATCTTGCTTAGAAATGGCTTCTTCTTTGCACTGTAGAGTTTCAGCTGGCAACGGCGGATGGCACGGTGGATTGTGTTCACTGACAATGGTTTCTGGAAGTATTCGTGAGCCCATCCTGTGATTTCCTTTACAGTAGAATTCCTGTTTGTGGTGCAGTGTCGTTTAAGGGCCCGGAGATCACGGGCATCCAGTAAGGTTTTACGGCCTTGACCCTTACGCACAGAGATTGTTCCAGATTCTCTGAATCTTCGGATGATGTTATGCACAGTTGATGATGATAGATGCAAAGTCTTTGCAATTTTTCGCTGTGTAACACCTTTCTGATATTGCTCCACTATCTTTCTGCACAACATTGTGGGAATTGGTGATCCTCTACCCATCTTGGCTTGTGAGAGACACTGCCACTCTGAGAAGCTCTTTTTATACCCAATCATGTTGCCAATTGACCTAATTAATGTTAATTGGTCTTCCAGCTCTTCGTTATGCTCAAATTTACTTTTCCCAGCCTCTTATTGCTACTTGTCCCAACTTTTTGGGGATTTGTTGACACCGTGAAAATTTGAATCAACGTATTTTTCATTTAAAATGATACATTTACTCGGATTAAACGTTTGATCTGTCATCTACATTCTATTACAAATAAAATATTGACATTTGCCATCTCCACATCATTGCATTCAGTTTTTATTCACAATTTGTTTAGTGTCCCAACTTTTTTGGAATCCGGTTTGTATTAATTATTCACTAAGGCCTCTTTCACACTTGCGTTGCCCGGATCTGGCGTGTACTCCACTTGCCGGAATTACATGCTGGATCCGGAAAAACGCAAGTGTACTGAAAGCATTTGAAGACGGATCCGTCTTCAAAATGCTTTCAGTGTTACTATGGCAGCCAGGAAGCTATTAAAGTCCTGGTTGCCATAGTAGGAGTGGGGGAGCGGTATACTTACAGTTCGCACGGCTCCCGGGGCGCTCCAGAATGACGTCAGAGCGCCCCATGTGCATGGATGACGTGCCATGCAATCACGTCATCCATGTGCGTGGGGCGCCCTGCCATCACTCTGGAGCGCACCGGGAGCCGCACGGACGGTAAGTATGCTGCTCCCCCGCTCCCCGCTACACTTTACCATGGCTGCCAGGACTTTAGCGTCCCGGCAACCATGGTAACCATTCAGAAAAAGCTAAACGTTGGATCCGGCAATGCGCCGAAACGACGTTTAGCTTAAGGCCGAATCCGGATCAATGCCTTTCAATGGGCATTAATTCCGGATCCGGCCTTGCGGCAAGTCTTCAGGATTTTTGGCCGGAGCAAAAAGCGCAGCATGCTGCGGTATTTTCTCCGGCCAAAAAATGTTCAGTTCCGGAACTGAAGACATCCTGATACATCCTGAACGGATTTCACTCCATTCAGAATGCATTGGGATAATCCTGATCAGGATTCTTCCGGCATAGAGCCCAGACGACGGAACTCTATGCTGGAAGACAAGAACGCAAGTGTGAAAGAGCCCTAAACCAGAGCTAAACATACACAGGTTAAAGATTGTACTCACTCTCCTATTTTTCCAAATCTATGCCATATATAGTTACTCCAGTTGCAAAATAAAAGTTTGTGATAAAAATAGGAAAGTCATATTCTTTTCCTGTAAACTTTTCTACATCCAGGTATAATAATACTTGTAGATCATTGCCAATAGCAGGATGGACCTCACCTCCATGGTGGGTTGCTATAACAGAACACCCATCTATTACTAAAGTCAATCCCACAACCATTTGTGGCCCAGGCCCTTTTTAATATCTTTTTATTATTTTTCAATAAAGAGTATTACAAAACAATCAAGGATGTGAATGCCACGTACAATGATGCATGCAAATAGTACAAAATCACTAGTAATGCACAATCATGAATAGCAAACAATCACCATAACAAAGGTAGATAATAGGGGACTTTTATGCCCATAATAAGCAAGTAAAAGGGGGCTCAGTACTTTATGATGCGTGAGGCCGTAGGGAGACAGAGAGCACGAGACCTATAAATTTGGGTGGAAATTCTTGACTTTGCATATTGAAGGTCAACAAAACCTGGGGTCCCTAATAACATCTGCCTCCAAGTAATGGCTACATCATAAGCTATTGAGATTTCATTTAGGGAGGGATGTCAGATGGGGTAGCAGTGATATGCTAACATGCAACTTCTCTGATATTGCAGTGGCAGAATCAATTATAGTAACATCATAGAACCAAACAACCTTGAAAAGGTACAAAAACATGAAATAAAAAGGGGGGGGAGGAGTGATAAGTACCTATTTGAGGGCAAGATATGTGGGTAACATGTATAAGGGAAACTGAAGCAAGCAAGTAGGGTAGATCTACTTCAGGTTTGAGAGAAGTATCTGCATAAATAGTATTAGTGTAAGTGAGTGAGAGAGCCTAGACATGAATTAAGGTTTTAAGGATCTCCAGTTGAGCCAATGTCATGGAACCATGAACCAGACGTACAACAAGAGATAAGTGGAAATAAGAAGGCTTTATTGAAAATCAAGCTGTAAGGCAAAAGTCCAAATGGATGGCTAAACCGAAGCAGGGTCTTGCGAAGGCAGAGGTCAGGAACCAGCAGGGTAGTCAGACGAAGCCTGGATCAGGAACCAGCAGGGTAGTCAGACGAAGCCTGGATCAGGAACCAGCAGGGTAGTCAGACGAAGCCAGGATCAGGAACCAGAAGCAGCAGCAGTCTTAGAAGCATGTGAACACAGGAGGACCAAGCAAGGAACTGAAGCCACAGACCTCCTATATATATGAGCTAGGCATCCAGCTCCTCCCAGTGGGAAGGAGAAGCCGCAGGGTGGGAGGCTACAAGAAACCCAGAAACCAAGATGGCCGCCAGCACATGTCAAACGAAGGAGAACAGCAAGAAGGTAAGACCATGACAGTACCTCCCCCTCAAGGGCCCCTCCTCCGCAGAGTAAAGAACGGTTTCTGAGGGAAGCGTGCGTGGAAGGCTCGGAGCAAGGCAGGAGCATGGACATCTGCGGAGGGAACCCAGGAACGCTCCTCTGGACCATAACCACGCCAATGGACCAAAAACTGCACCCGACCGCGGACACGGCGTGAGTCCAGGATATTGCTCACCTCATACTCCTCACGATTGCCCACTTGGACCGGACGAGGCCGAGGAATCGAGGAAGTGAAACGATTACACACCAGTGGCTTCAACAGGGAGACATGAAACACGTTGGCGATCCGCATGCCAGGAGGAAGCGCAAGGGCATAGGCTACCGGGTTTACCCTGCGAAGCACTCGGAAGGGACCAACAAAGCGAGGCGCCAGCTTGGGAGTGGGCACTCGAAGGTTGAGGTTACGGGTGGACAACCATACGCGGTCTCCGACCTGGTAGGAAGGAGCAGGCGCTCGTCTGCGATCAGCCTGGAGTCTCTGGCGCTGCGCAGAGACCTCAAGGGACCTCTGGATCTGTACCCAAGAAGCACGTAGGACGGAAAGGTGATCCTCCACAGCCGGAATATCCTGGGGAGAGAATACCTCCGGTAACACGGCAGGTTGGAACCCATAATTGGCCATGAAGGGAGACGTCCCAGAGGAAGAGTTCACCGCCGTGTTCCTGGCAAACTCAGCCCAAGGCAGGAGGTCAACCCAATTGTCTTGGTGATCGGAGACATAGCAACGAAGGAATTGCTCCAAAGCCTGATTGGATCGTTCTGCGGCCCCATTGGACTGAGGGTGGTAGGCCGAGGAGAAAGAGAGATGAATCCCCAACTGGGAGCAAAAGGCGCGCCAGAACCTGGACACAAACTGACTCCCCCGATCCGACACAATCTCCTTGGGCAAACCGTGCAACCGGAAGACCTCCCTGGCAAAAATCGAGGCCAACTCTTGTGCAGAGGGTAACTTCTTGAGAGGAACACAGTGGCACATTTTGGAAAACCGATCCACAATCATGAGAATGACCATATGGCCTCGGGATGCAGGGAGGTCCACAATGAAATCCATCCCCAGGTGTGACCATGGACGCTCCCCGGTGGCTATGGGTTGCAAAAGGCCCAACGGAAGGTGCCGAGGGGACTTACTCTGGGCACAAACGGAGCATGCCGCTACATATGTGGCGATGTCGGAACGTAGAGAAGGCCACCAGAACAGACGTGAAACAGCCCAGGACAGCTGATTCTTTCCAGGATGCCCCGCGGCCTTGGAGTTATGGTAGGTTCGCAACAACCGAGTGCGCAACTCCTCAGGCACAAAACATCTGCCGTTGGGTCTCCCAGAGGGAGCACCAGATTGAGCCGCCAAAATCTGCTCACCCAGGGGAGAGGTCAGGCTGGTGCGAATAGCGGCCAGGATCTGATTCGGAGGTATGACCGAAGTCGGAATCGACTCCTCCCCGGACAGCTCGGAGTACTGCCGTGATAAGGCATCCGCTCTGATGTTCTTGGAACCGGGTAGGTAGGAGACCACGTAATTAAAACGTGACAAGAACAGAGCCCATCTGGCCTGACGTGGTGTCAATCTCTTGGCCTCAGAGAGGTAGGTCAGATTCTTGTGGTCCGTCAGGATGAGAACCGGAACCACCGAGCCCTCGAGCAAGTGCCTCCATTCTTTAAGGGCCTGCACGATGGCCAATAACTCCCTGTCACCAATCTGATAGTTGCACACCGCGGAAGACAGTTTCCGGGAGTAAAACCCACAAGGAAGCAGAGGACCCTCTGGTGTTCTACGCTGAGACAGAAGGGCGCCTACTCCCGTCTCAGACGCGTCCACCTCGAGGACAAAAGGCAACCCAGGGTTGGGATGCGACAGAATCGGAGCCGACACAAAGGCGGACTTTAGAGCCTCAAAAGCTTGGATGGCCTCGAGCGGCCAGACCTGGGGATTACTGCCCTTCCTGGTCAGATCCGTGAGAGGCTTGGCTAGCATGGAAAAGTCCCTGATGAACTTCCGATAATAATTGGCGAAGCCCAAAAAGCACTGCAGGGCACGAAGACCACTGGGCTGGGGCCACTGTAAGACAGCCGAAACCTTCTCAGGATCCATGGAGAACCCCTCAGCGGAAATGATGTAACCTAAGAAGGTTACCTGGGATCGGTGAAATTCGCATTTCTCAAGCTTACCGAACAGCTTGTTCTCTCGTAACCGTTGCAACACTCGTCTGACATCCAGAATGTGGGCCTCCATGGATTCAGAATATACCAAGATGTCATCCAAATAGACCACCACACACTGCTGCAACAGGTCACGGAAAACATCGTTGATGAATTCCTGGAAGACTGCGGGCGCATTGCACAACCCAAAGGGCATAACCAAGGATTCATAATGACCGGTCCTGGTGTTAAACGCGGTCTTCCACTCATCGCCCGCCTTGATCCTTACCAGGTTATATGCCGCCCTCAGGTCGAGTTTGGTAAAGACCGTGGCCCCTTTGAGGCGATCGAACAGCTCGGAAATCAAGGGTATCGGGTAAGCAGTTCTTGATCGTGATGCGATTGAGACCCCTGTAATCGATGCAAGGCCTCAACTCACCGCTAGAGTTGAGCGAACACCTGGATGTTCGGGTTCGAGAAGTTCGGCCGAACATCCCGGAAATGTTCGGGTTCGGGATCCGAACCCGATCCGAACTTCGTCCCGAACCCGAACCCCATTGAAGTCAATGGGGACCCGAACTTTTCGGCACTAAAAAGGCTGTAAAACAGCCCAGGAAAGAGCTAGAGGGCTGCAAAAGGCAGCAACATGTAGGTAAATCCCCTGCAAACAAATGTGGATAGGGAAATGAATTAAAATAAAAATTAAATAAATAAAAATTAACCAAAATCAATTGGAGAGAGGTTCCATAGCAGAGAATCTGGCTTCCCGTCACCCACCACTGGAACAGTCCATTCTCAGATATTTAGGCCCCGGCACCCAGGCAGAGGAGAGAGGTCCCGTAACAGAGAATCTGTCTTCATGTCAGCAGAGAATTAGTCTGCATGTCATAGCAGAGAATGAGGCTTCACGTCAGCCACCACTGCAACAGTCCATTGGCATATATTTAGGCCCAGCACACACACAGGCAGAGGAGAGAGGTCCCGTAACAGACAATCTGGCTTCATGTCAGCAGAGAATCAGTCTGCATGTCATAGCAGAGAATCAGGCTTCACGTCAGCCACCACTGCAACAGTCCATTGGCATATATTTAGGCCCAGCACACACACAGGCAGAGGAGAGAGGTCCCGTAACAGAGAATCTGGCTTCATGTCAGCAGAGAATCAGTCTGCATGTCATAGCAGAGAATGAGGCTTCACGTCACCCACCACTGCAACAGTCCATTGGCATATATTTAGGCCTAGCACACAGGCAGAGCAGAGAGGTCCCGTAACAGACAATCTGGCTTCATGTCAGCAGAGAATCAGTCTGCATGTCATAGCAGAGAATGAGGCTTCACGTCAGCCACCACTGCAACAGTCCATTGGCATATATTTAGGCCTAGCACACAGGCAGAGCAGAGAGGTCCCGTAACAGACAATCTGGCTTCATGTCAGCAGAGAATCAGTCTGCATGTCATAGCAGAGAATCAGGCTTCACGTCAGCCACCACTGCAACAGTCCATTGTCATAAATTTAGGCCCAGCACCCAGGCAGAGGAGAGAGGTCCCGTAACAGACAATCTGGCTTCATGTCAGCAGAGAATTAGTCTGCATGTCATAGCAGAGAATCAGGCTTCATGTCAGCCACCACTGCAACAGTCCATTGGCATATATTTAGGCCCAGCACCCAGGCAGAGGAGGGAGGTCCCGTAACAGAGAATCTGTCTTCATGTCAGCAGAGAATCAGTCTGCATGTCATAGCAGAGAATGAGGCTTCACGTCACCCACCACTGCAACAGTCCATTGGCATATATTTAGGCCTAGCACACATGCAGAGCAGAGAGGTCCCGTAACAGACAATCTGGCTTCATGTCAGCAGAGAATCAGTCTGCATGTCATAGCAGAGAATCAGGCTTCACGTCAGCCACCACTGCAACAGTCCATTGGCATATATTTAGGCCTAGCACACAGGCAGAGCAGAGAGGTCCCGTAACAGACAATCTGGCTTCATGTCAGCAGAGAATCAGTCTGCATGTCATAGCAGAGAATCAGGCTTCACGTCAGCCACCACTGCAACAGTCCATTGTCATAAATTTAGGCCCAGCACCCAGGCAGAGGAGAGAGGTCCCGTAACAGACAATCTGGCTTCATGTCAGCAGAGAATTAGTCTGCATGTCATAGCAGAGAATCAGGCTTCATGTCAGCCACCACTGCAACAGTCCATTGGCATATATTTAGGCCCAGCACCCAGGCAGAGGAGGGAGGTCCCGTAACAGAGAATCTGTCTTCATGTCAGCAGAGAATCAGTCTGCATGTCATAGCAGAGAATGAGGCTTCACGTCAGCCACCACTGCAACAGTCCATTGGCATATATTTAGGCCTAGCACACAGGCAGAGGAGAGGTTCATTCAACTTTGGGTAGCCTCGCAATATAATGGTAAAATGAAAATAAAAATAGGATTGAATGAGGAAGTGCCCTGGAGTCCAATAATATATGGTTATGGGGAGGTAGTTAATGTCTAATCTGGACAAGGGACGGACAGGTCCTGTGGGATCCATGCCTGGTTCATTTTTATGAACGTCAGCTTGTCCACATTGGCTGTAGACAGGCGGCTGCGTTTGTCTGTAATGACGCCCCCTGCCGTGCTGAATACACGTTCAGACAAAACGCTGGCTGCCGGGCAGGCCAGCACCTCCAAGGCATAAAAGGCTAGCTCTGGCCACGTGGACAATTTAGAGACCCAGAAGTTGAATGGGGCCGAACCATCAGTCAGTACGTGGAGGGGTGTGCACACGTACTGTTCCACCATGTTAGTGAAATGTTGCCTCCTGCTAACACGTTGCGTATCAGGTGGTGGTGCAGTTAGCTGTGGCGTGTTGACAAAAGTTTTCCACATCTCTGCCATGCTAACCCTGCCCTCAGAGGAGCTGGCCGTGACACAGCTGCCTTGGCGACCTCTTGCTCCTCCTCTGCCTTGGCCTTGGGCTTCCACTTGTTCCCCTGTGACATTTGGGAATGCTCTCAGTAGCGCGTCTACCAACGTGCGCTTGTACTCGCGCATCTTCCTATCACGCTCCAGTGCAGGAAGTAAGGTGGGCACATTGTCTTTGTAGCGTGGATCCAGCAGGGTGGCAACCCAGTAGTCCGCACAGGTTAAAATGTGGGCAACTCTGCTGTCGTTGCGCAGGCACTGCAGCATGTAGTCGCTCATGTGTGCCAGGCTGCCCAGGGGTAAGGACAAGCTGTCCTCTGTGGGAGGCGTATCGTCATCGTCCTGCCTTTCCCCCCAGCCACGCACCAGTGATGGACCCGAGCTGCGTTGGGTGCCACCCCGC